>NC_081414.1:773550652-774150652 GCF_030272615.1 Cryptomeria japonica
TTCAACCTAACCTTGACCTTGACCCCCAAGTTAACTCTCAGGTCATGTCAAGCATTTAATGCTTATTCCCTTTCCTCTCAACCTATCTCACATTGACACTTGTCATCCTAGGATTGGGTTGAAAGCCTTCACATGGATTGAATGTCATTCAATCCTAACCCTTGTTGAGATTACTCAATCTCCACCATCCATTGCTCCATTTTTAGTATAAATAGAGCTCATTTCTTCATAATCCAGATCCTGAAAACTTGTATGCATCTAAGTCATAGAGAATTTTAGAGAGAATTTAGCATAAATCACTAATATCTTGTCACTTTGGTTTAAAATAAATCATTTTAGCATCATAGCATCTAGTATTAGCTTTTTATTCACATTTAGAGCAAATACTTTAATCTCAAACCTCCATAAGCATCCATAGTGCAAAAAGTTGTTGAGAGCTACACTAGTTTGGAACTTGGAGAGGAGAGGAACAAAGGAGAAGGAGCTAAGAGCATGTTAGGAGGCATTTGGAGATGCCTCATCATATTTACTTTCCTAGTTAAATATTCTCTCATGTTTTTCGTATCTCTTTTGATATGCCTGTTTAGAATAATCTTTTGTTGCTAACACTAACATTTTTGCTCTTGTGTGTGTGTTGTCTTCGAACAGATTTTCTAACCCTCTTTTGCATAGCATCATTTGGTGAACCCGACGTGAATCCAAGCACCCAAAACAATTTTTTTAAAACCAACTAACATGTTTGAATGTTGAACTTGACACACAGGTCGCACTTTAGCGCTTTTGATTGCGTTGTAGCACTATTGCAACTTGATATTCTAGCGCTATTGTTTTTACAATAGTGCTATTGTCTCAAGTTTGGCGCTATTGACCTTTATTTAGTGCTTTTGTAGCTTAAATAGCGATTTTGTGCTTGTTCTGGCGCTTTTGCACGTGCTGTCAAAATTTTTCTTTTAGCGCTTTTGTCTCTGTATTAACTTGTTTTTGTTAAATAGCGTTTTTGTTTTCACACAGACTAGCGCTATTGTAACAGAACGTTGTAAAAAAAGACCTTGTAACCGAAAAAGTGATTTTTTCTTAGGCTTGTGGAAGCCCCCCTAGGTTTGGATTTTACTAACTATTTGTTTCTTGTGCAGGTCTAAACTAACTCCTTTAAAAAAAAGCAAAATTTTGTTTTGGTGCTCTAAAAATGAACAAAAGCAATTTTTCATTTCTTGCAAGTTAGGACAAATTTGTTTTTGGTGCTCTAAAAATGAGCAAAGGCAATTTTTCATTTCTTGCAAGCTAGGATCACTTCCTTTTGGTGCTCTAAAATTCACAAAAAACAAACTTTGTTTCTTGCAAGTTAGGCTTAATTTTTCTTTTGGTGCAAATAAAAATTCACAATTCACTTGTCTCATTTTGCAAGCAATTTTACTTCAAGCAAAAACGTGTTTTTCAATTCAGTTGACCAGGATTTCAAAGTTCCTAGTTTACAACACATTTTGCCTTTGAAAGTTAAAAAGAACACCGTGATTGTTGGAGCAACATCTCCAAATAGTTAGATCACATTGCAATGACAAGTGAATTTCGTGTTTGGCACACTTGTGCAAAAGAGTTGGTCGAGTGGTCCTACTTCTAACACACACTATCCTCTCCCTTGGCTTTCGTGGTCCTAGGTGCAAGAGAAAAGTGTTAGTAACACTCAAATTTTTATCTTTTTAAGAGAGGCCTACCAAGAGACACATCACTCTTGGGAACGACCTCGCACGGTAAATTCTTCAAGCTGCCATAGAAATCAGGTGAGAGCGAAAGCTGTAGCCTTGGGTATAGTTGTTCCTACAGTGTAACTTGCCGAAAGGACAAATGGGCCCCACCACAAGTTACAAGGCTCTTAAGTGAGTCATTGCAGAATGAACTTATGTCCAAAGACATCAAAAATGACTAAACACCTTTAAGTAGTAGCCCACTTGTTCTATTGATTGAAGATATTTGTGATATAATTCAGTGCAAGAGCATAGATGGTTTTGCTCCCAAGATACTCACCATACATATTTCCTTGAGTAGAAACATAAGCTTTTTGAAAAGTCACTTGTGGCTTGATGAAAATGGTGACTCCCCCATCATAGGGATCATCTATTTGTTATGCTCATGCAAGACTTAGTATATCACATCCTTACCTGCCACACCAGGATTCATAAGGTATGTAGTACCAAAGTCGAAGAAATATCAAGATGTGGGGTTGAATTTATCGCAACTGGCCATTTGACCTTAGGGATAAAAAGTGTTTGAAGTGTTTTCATTTAGTCAAGACCAAGTGAAAATTGAGTCAACTTCAGGCTTTGGAAAGAAAAACACCTAAAATACATCTAAAGGAAAGGGTCATAAAAACTCCAAGGATTGGGTTGATCTAGACCCATACTCATTTGTGCCTTTAAGGCAACATTCTTGTGTTTGTGTGCTTGCTTTGTTTTCTTGTCAAAGAAACATCATAAAATCCAAAATCAGAACAAGTATTCATCCAACCAAACATTTCTCAAAAAAATCAAAAGATCAAAAACAAAGAAAAAAAGAATCAAACTATATGACCATTCTTCACATCTTGAGAAAGAAGAATCTCCATCACAACATCAACTTGAAAAAAAGACCATTGAGCTCAAAGGTTTTGATCAAAAGGAGGAAATTCTTCTATCTAAATAGACAAATCTTTGTCTCTCATAGAGCTTTTCTACGTCACATGCGTCTTTATCTTCAAGGGAAATCAAATGAATTTGATCAAGAGTCATTAAACCGCAGAGCTTTTATGCAATATAGAGCTTTGAGTTATCACAAAAACCAAGGAGGCAAGATCAATCCCAACTTCTTCCCAGACACTTGTATCACATACAACGTAGCTCGAGAAATGCCACCAACGCCTGAAAGAGAAGAGGTAGAATTTGTTCCATTTGTGACACAAAGTTTTTATTGAAGTTAAAACATTTCATCCATTTCTCACCTTCACGTCATCACTTCATTTCAACTCTCAAAACATTAAGAGGTTCTTGTCCTAAGTTCTCTTTTAAATATTGCTTGAATCAAACACAACAAATCACTTTTAGATTGTTTCTACATCTAGTATAAGCTCATCCTAAGAGACATATCTACGTAGGTTAAAACTAGTTTATGACTGAATCCTCTCATTACTAGTTAGTTAAGTCTGTAACACATCTCATATTTCTCTACACCTTATCACATCAAAACTCATCAAAACACAACAAGCAATTCAAAGAAAGGATTTTGGTCACATCCACCTTTAAGTGCTAGAGATCCACATGCAAAACAATTCACCAAACATCAATCTTTCATTTCATCAACAACTCATCATCATTTTCACCCAACTTCAACAAAAAACTTATAAACAAAATGGCTCATACCCGATCACAGTCAAGGCAACGAGAAATAGAAATTGAAGAAGAAGAGGAGGAAAATATCAATGAATTTCAAGAAGCAATTGGAGGAAATGCGAATGACAAAAACCCAAGTACTCCTACTCCTGCAACAATAGAAAGGGCTCAACACAACCCTCTCTTTAACAGACTTTTTGATGAAAGACTCAAGAGCAATGCAAATGCTCACTTTTCAAAGCTTTCTCAAGAAGGAGCCAAACTCCCCTCTGACTTTGATCTCGCACAACTAAGACAAGCATCAGAATGACAAAGTCACAATGAGAAAGAAAGAGGTAGAGATCACATCAGATATAACATTCCTCAAGGTACCCCACCACCTCCTCCTCCTCCAAATGACATAGAGATGTTGCGGCAACAAGTTGAAAATCTCACCCAACAACTTCGTAGTGGCGTAAAGAATAATCAATTTTCACTCAATGACATTTGTCCCTATCCCTTTGATAGGAATCTTTATATGCCACCTTTTCCACGAGGGTTTGAAACACCCAAGTTTGAAAAGTATAGAGGAAAAGGAGATCCTCATGATCATGTCGGAGAATTCCATTCAACTTGCCTCGAAGTGGCATACGAAGATACGTACCTCATGTGCCTTTTTCCCCAAAGCTTGGGAGGAACAACCACATCATGGTTTTCCCGACTACTAGGTGGCATTAGGACATTTGAAGAGCTAGTTCAGAAGTTCTTGGCACATTACTCACATATCATTGAATGTGATATCACCATGGCTGATCTATGTAACACTAAACAAAAACCAGATGAACTATTGTTAGTCTTCCTGCAACAATGGCGTCAAATGTCTAGTAGATGTTCTCTTCAGTTACCTGAACAAGAACTAGTGGAAATATTTATTTCCAACTTAAACGAAGAAATGGAGTTTCACCTGGAGGTCAAAGACATAGACTCTTTCAATGACATGATCACCAAAGGCTTAAAATGTGAGCGGGCTCTCATAAAAAAAGGACTTATCAAAATCTATAATGAGCCAAAGGATGGTCCTCGCCCACGCTTCAATAGTGACAAACCAAGCTTCTAGAACAAAAACAAAAATGTTGTCAACGACGGGGTTGTGGATGCAAGAACTATCAAAAGTGCACAACCTGTAGTTCGATTTGCAAGACAGAATCCCCCACCTCAGACTAACACAATTATTACTCCAAATCAAGGTTGCATCACATCTCACGATGAACCTAGACCGCGTCAACAAAAACCAAAGTGAACATACACTCTCTTAGGGGAACCCATCGAAACAGTATTGCGACAACTGGTTTCTCAAATCTGGTAACCCTACCCAAAACATCAAACTATGAACCTCAAGTCAAACCTTCATGGTGGAGGGATACTGAACATTGTGATTTCCATCAAGGGAGAAGACATAAGACAAGCAATTGTCACAGATTGAAAGATCTTATTCAGGATCTTATTAACCGAGGTGAAATCGAAATCGAAGGACATGACCCAAAGACAACAAACAATGATCATCTTATGTTTAAAAATCCACTTCCATCACCAAATCAAAGGGGTCCTTCTACTTCAGGGAGAAACACAGATACCACCAATTATACACAAGCCGCGTATAATTATACTATGAATCACCTATACGATGCCAGTGAACAAATTGCAACTATAACCATCAAAAATCCCAGCTCCACTTGCAATGTTGTTACACATCGCAGCAAGATTACCATAAAAGCAGCTCCACAAGGCACCCCATCTATCCCAAAGAAGTATAATCTTGTGGAACAGTTAGACAAAACGACTGCACTGATATCGATCTTAGCGCTATTGCACCTATCTCCATCTCATAAAACCATCTTGGATCACACTCTCCAAGAGGCGTCAGTCCCTGCAAACCTAAATACATATCAGTTCCAAGCCATGGTTGGAAATCTAAAGTCATCACCTTGTCTCACTTTTTCCGAAAGTGACAACTCTTCCTTCCAGCAACCTCATAATGCCTCACTACACATTGAAGGATTTATCAACCAACATAGGATCAAGCGAGTCTTGATCGATAATGGAGCCGGCCTGAATATTTGTACACTGCAATTGGTCACAACTTTGGGATATGCAATAGAATCAGTGGATCTCCGCAAGAAGATCACAATCAAAGCCTATGACGATGCCAAGTGTTCATCCAAAGGAGCTATGGTATTACCAATCCGAGTGGGCCCTGTGGTGAAACACATTATCTGTCAAGTCCTGGACCTTCCTCTGCCATACAATTTATTGTTAGGAAGACCTTGGATACACACCATGCAAGCCATTCCATCCACCTACCATCAGTGTATCAAGTTCCCACATAATGGTGTAGAGATCACAATCCTGGGCGATGCAAATCCCTTTGCATATTGTCATAATATCAGTCATCAACCAGAGATTACCATTCCTAACAATAGAGAAGCCATCTCCTCCACATCATACATAAGTCCAGCCTCTCTTGCCAGTTCAAACACCACTATACCCGAGCAAGAAAAGCTTAAGATGAAAATAGCAGAGGAAGGTCCTGGGGAATGCAATTTGAGTCAACTCTTTTGTGTGGGACAAATGCCCACTTCTCCTAGAACATGTGGTAAACCTCAGCAGTTACTTCAACAACCATTGATCAAGCCAACATGTCCTTTAATGCCTTTCATCCTAGGGAAGAGTCAAGAAGAAGAAACCAGATATGAGGACTTAGCAGAATGGATCTATAAAGATCCCATCACCACTAATATGCCGCAAGCTAAGCTTCCCACAGATCAGTATGGCAAAGGCCTTCTCATTATGCAAAGAATGGGTTATGATGGTCAGAGTGATCTGGGACCTTGCAAACAAGGAAGACATGAACTGCTACAGATAGAATTAAAACCCAAGGATAATACAGGACTGGGCTTTCAAAAGGAGATCCTTCCTAAGCTAAGATTCAAAGGAAAACCCAACAAACCACTATATCAGCCTATTACAAAGAGGTCACCTTTGATTATAAAAGCAACATCAAACGCCATAGTAGCTCCCCCAGCAAGGCTAAGAATCCCAACACAACCATCTACAATGTCGATCATCCCACCAAACAAACCAACAATCCCACCAACAATAGCCATAACATCAATAACACCATTAGCAGCAGCAACTGTATCAGAACCCACAACAGTATCTATGACACCAGCAGTTCCAGCAGAAGCAGCAGAGTCAACACTACCGATACTCCCCGTATCAGATTCATTGATCCCCATCATCCTTCCTGCAGCATAGATCATTTCATCTACAATGGTACATCAACCGGTCACACCCACAGTGTTTAACTCAAAGGACATCCCAGTATGGTATAGTAATCGGATACTGGAAAGTGACTCAGAGACTGACTCACATGAATGGGAATTTGATTCCATCCAGCTTAATACTTCAGATGAGGAAGACATATCACTACCTCCACCTCGCAAAGACATCCCTATTTATGAAGAAGCATAGATAAAGACCTCTTAGGTTCCTGAGTTGGAAACTTCTTCCACAGACCCTACGTCACATCCTACACTTGATTCTGACAGGGAGAGTACCATCAACGACCTTCACCATAACGTCTTAACCTTCACTGACACATCTAACGAACTTAACCTTATCGATGAGGTAATGCCCATTATCCATCCTAAACTCATCGAATGGAACCAACCTAATCCCCCATGTCTTGATCATTTCCAAAACGATGAGGCGCTCATTGACTTTTTGGAACTATGGGATAACATACCAAGCGAGGATCACAAAGTCGGATTCGCCATTGAACTTAATAGCACAACATACTTCGGGGCGGATGCCAAACCTTTCAGCTATAAAAATATAATAATAAAACATGGATCTTCCAGTGAAAACCACACCGTGGCACTGTTTGATCCCACAAAAGTAAAAAGAAAGAGCGTATCCAATGGTGAAAACCTCTCTGAGGCATCGGAGGATGAAAGGTTTGACATTCTCCCTGCTAGTACACAACAAGAACGATCAAGGATTCTCATCGAGGAAACAAAAGAATACAACGTGGGGACTCCTGAAACTCCTCACCACATACATCTGGCATCTCTTCTAACTCCAAAGGAACAACCTAAATTTGTAGAGTTCTTTCAAAAGCGTTAGATCAACTTTGCATGGTCATATGCAGACATTCCTGGGCTTGATCCTGAATTTAGTCATGCATCACCTCACCGTAGTAGAACGAGACAAACCTGTCAAGCAGAAGCTTCGTAAGATGCATCCTCAGATTGCAGTACTAGTCAAAGCAGAACTCAAGAAACTCCTAGATGTTGGTTTCATTAGACCAATTGATTATGTAGATTGGATATCCAATAATGTGCCTATCGACAAGCCAAATGGGGGCATCTATATTTGTACTGACTTCAAAAATCTAAATAAGGCATGTCCTAAGGATGACTTCCCCCTACCAAACATCGACATCATAGTGGACCTAACAACAGGACATGCCATGCTTTCACTCATGGATGGCTTTTCAAGATACAGATAAAGATCACACCAGAGGATCAACATAAGACAACCTTCACATGTCCATGGGGCACATACTGCTGGAATGTAATGCCTTTCGGTCTCAAGAATGTAGGAGCAACCTATCAACGAGCAATGACCACCATCTTCCATGACATGATGCATACCATAATGGAAGATTATGTTGATGACTTACTAGCAAAATCACTCACCAGAGAAGGTCATCTAGACATATTAGATAAAATCTTTGATAGACTAGAACAGTATCATGTTCAACTCAACCCAAAGAAATGTGTATTTGGAGTAACCTCCGGGAAGCTTCTAGGATACATTGTCTCAAGAAAAGGCATTGAAGTCGATCCAACAAAGGTCAAAGCAATCATGGACATGCCACCTCCAAAGAACATTAGTTAGCTAAGGACATTACAAGGACGACTACAATCCACTCGAAGATTCATTGCACAACTGGCAGATAAGTGTCACCCATTGACACACCTGCTACACAAAAACATCCGCTTTCAATGGGATACCAGATGCCAGCAAGCATTCCAGATGCTTAAAGACTATCTCATGAATACACCATTGTTGATCCCACCAGATCCGAGCAGACCTCTGTTACTCTATATTTCAACAACTAATACAACATTGGGAGTACTACTGGCTCAACACAATGCAGAAGGGAAAGAGTGTGTTGTTTACTACATCTCTCGCACACTGGTTGGCTATGAACTCAACTACACACCTATTGAGCGAGCTTGCCTAGCAGTAATCTTGGCAACCACTAAACTAAGGCATTATCTGTTAACACACAAGGTACAACTCATTGCAAAGATCGATCCACTCAAGTACTTACTTAGCAAAGAAGCATTGACAAGCAAAGAAGCATTGACAGGCCACTTGGCCAAATGTGTGATGATTCTCAATGAATTCGACATCGAGTATGTGGACCGTAAAGCTATCAAAGGTCAAGTTATTGTAGATCAATTGGCCGATGCACCACTCATAGGCGATCATCCTCTCATTTCCAATTTTCTAGATGAAGAGATATTCATGATCACAACAGCACAACCATGGAAACTATACTTTGATGGTTCGTACACTAGGCACGGCTCAGGGACAGGCATTCTGTTTATCACACCTCAAGGTGACAGCATCCCAAAGTCTTACAGGCTCACATTTCCATGCACCAACAACATAGCAGAGTACGAAGCCTTGATCACAGGACTCAAGCTAGTCGTACAATGGAAATTACAAGAGCTACAGATATATGGCGACTCCCAACTGGTCATCCGCCAAGTAACAGATGAATATCAAACCAAGGATGATATACTCATGCCATACAGGCAAATGGTGGACAATTTAAAGGCATCATTTACTACTATCACCTTTGAGCAGATACCCATAGATCAGAATCGAGCTGCTGACGCTATGGCTACTATTGCATCTCTCTTAGATCTTTTGAAAAATTCAACACGCTATGAGTTCTTGGTCGAATAGCTTTGCATTCCCACTTATGATATCCCCAAATCTGAGATGATATGTCTCCTTGTCGGTTCTGAATCCCCATGGTACGGTGAGTTCTACACTTATCTCCGCGATCACACCCTTCCTCCTAACCAATTGAATAACCAACGTAGAACCTTCATTCACCATACTGTTCGATATACCATTATTGCCGAAACCCTATACCGACGTAGTCTTGATGGTACTCTCCTTTGATGTCTGGAACAAGATGAGATGACAAAGGCCTTGGAAGAGGTACATGAAGGAATTTGTGGAACGCATGCTAGCAGTCCATCACTAGCCAAGAAACTCATGTGCACTGGATACTATTGGCCATCCATGGAAAAAGACTCTTACTACTTTGTCAGAAAGTGCAAGAAATGCCAAGTTCATGGAGACCTGATACATGCACCATCACAAGAACTGCAACCAATCACAACACCATGGCCTTTTTGTCAATGGGGTCTTGACCTTGTGGGTAAAATCCATCCATCTTCATCCAACGACCACAAATTCATTATTACCGCCACTGAATATTTCACAAAGTGGATTGAAGCTGTTCCACTTACCCAAGTTACCAGCAAGCAGATTGCCTCATTCATCCTCAATTACATCATTTGTCGGTATGGTGTACCCATGTCCATCATCACAGATAACAACCTTCCTTTCAAAAATCAAGATATCCGTGAACTCTGTGAGAAGTTTCACATCCAACACCACTTTTCCACTCCCTATTACCCACAAGGCAATGGTCAGGCTGAAGCATCGAATAAAAACATATTGAGAATCCTCAAGAAGACAGTCAATAATGTCGGTCGTGATTGGCACGTTCAATTGAATCTAGCACTATGGGCATATCGAACTAGCATTCAAACCCCTACAGGCGCAACTCCCTACTCATTGGTCTATGGTGCAGAAGCTATTTTACCTATTGTGGTTGAGATACCATCACTATGGGTTTCCTTGCATAATCTTATAGATGACAAAGCCTACAGAGTATCACGTCTTCAGGACTTAGAACTACTTGATGAAAAATGACAAGTTGCATACAATCATCTCAAAGCCTATCAGCAGCGCATGAGCAGAAGCTATAATCATCGAATTAGACCTCATACATTCGAGGTAGGTGATCTTGTTCTTTGAGAAAATCCTCGTAACCAACCCAACCAAGAACATCAAGGAAAGTTTCAATTAAATTGGTTGGGTCCATATGTTATTACTGTTGTCTTTGGGTTTGGGGCATATCAGTTGGCTACTTCAGAAGGAGAACCGCTAGCAGATCCGATCAACAGCATGCACCTCAAATGGTTTTATACATGAGCTACACATAGCACCAGGCTCCCATGCATATCAGGAAAAACACCAAAAACATTGGGAAAAATGTCCTAAAGAAAATACAAAAAAATCAAAATAGTAAAGAAAAATCATGCATCCAAACGGTGAACAACCACTCCGGCGGCACCTTAGGTAAGTACGATGGTGAAAACCTGGCAAACAGGCACCACTCATAAAGACTATGGCTCCATTGTCTTTCAGACTTGTTGCGATCACATTCACTACATTCACTCGTCCATCCGTCCAAACCATGGCTTGTCATTAATCTGCAATCAAGAAAAGTACTTCATGCGTCTTGCGTCCCACTTTTTCATAGTCAAGTCTAAACTGGAGGCAATGCCCTTAACCTATTGATGGAAGTGGATTCTACCTTGTCTTGTGATTCATTGATTCTTCATTCAAAACTATCTCACAAAATCCAAAAACATTCAAAACTATCTCGCAAAATACCAAAAACATTCAAAACTATCTCGCAAAATACCAAAAACATTCAAATTGTCTCATAAAATCCAAAAACATCAGAAAACATTGAAAATCAAATAGAAAAACATGGCAACACATTGTATGTACTCATCCAAGTAGATACCAAACAAGCATTGAAAAATACTCGCACGATGATCACTTCTCAAAATCGACCAAACAATCAACATCAACATTCAAATTGTCTTCAACAAGGATGCATCCTTCCTTACCAACACAAAGACAAAATGACGTTTTCTTTGACAAGAAAATTCTGTTTAAAGCTATCAAATACTTGGTTGATTTGTGGGTTATTTGTTCATATCAGGTTCCTACAACATTGTTTGTGTATCTTCGGCGCATTTTTTTGATGAAATGTTGGGGCATGTACTAATGGTGTCTACGTGGGAAGTTCACTAAGCTACATGATCTTATGCAAACAACAGTCATAGATCACTACAGCTTGCTGACTACATCGTATACCTCAACCATATGAGCATGAACCATTACCAAGGATCCATATTCTTTATTCTTTATGTGTATACTATTTTCTTACAAGAACAATGCTCTTTCTCTGTTTCCTCCTACCTCATCCAATTTGGATAAAGGTTTTTGTCTCTTATTAAGGTATGAACTTGTCTCAGGATATGATCAGCCTAAGATCAAGGAGGACGATCCAAGTCATGCATGAAAGGAGATAATCCTTTTCTGTTCCGCAAGCAATACTCTAGTCAACTTGACCCATTATATCAAGTTGTTTGTATTAACTTGCTATATCAAATCCATGTAAGAACTACTTTGGTCATCTTGAATCATTATGTCAAGTTGCTTGTATTTTCTTACAACATTTTAAAAGCTCGATGATGAAAAATAAAGCACTATGGATCTTCATTTCATCTCATCTGTTTATATTGCATTCTATTGCATACCATCCATCCATTTACTCGTTTATTTACATAATTTTGCATGCAAAGTGTGAACAAAGTTAAAAATGAGTAGTTATGTGAAAATTAAGCTGGTCTTGGATACAATTGCGACCGAGTACTCAGATACATCATCAGTGCATCATCCAAAGTATACACAGCCTTGCATTCATCAATCATGATCATATCATCATCATTACATTTAGTTGCATTTGCATCAAGTACATTTCATATCATTTTAGTTGTTTAAAAAGCATATAGTTCATTATCATTTATTAACATTAGTCTTCTTATATCATTTAATCATTGCATAATCATGATGTTTAGATTCATTCATATAATCCAATTGTCCTTGATTGTATTAGCCATTTACTATGCATTCATTTAGTGTCAGTTATCAATTCTCATTTTATCATCCTTTATTATCCTTTATCATTTATCATTGCATACATTCATTTATCTATTCATTAGTTAAAGTACATTCATTCATCCATTTTTATCTCACTTAGGATTCATTTAAATTGCATTCATTATCCCTTTTTAATTGCATTAAGGTGCAGTTATTAACCATAAGTTGTATTATCATCACATTATCATTTTACTAAATCATATTTGGGCATTTGGAATCATAAAACAATTTGTTTCCAACATTGGTTCATACATTATAAACATATGCATTCATTTAGAAATCATCATTTAAACATTTGTACTTTACATTTGTTTATCCATGTTACATTCATTTTTTACCATATAGATGCATATCCATAAAAAGAATCATTCATTCAAAGCATTACATTAACATCATTGCATATTATTATTCCATCATTGTGCTAATATAAAGTACAAACTACTATCTATATCATCATAAATCATCATTTTGTTAGGCATACATAAGCATCATGACATTGCATACATCAGACATTCTATCCCAAAAGCCATCAAAAGCACACACATATAAACCTGCATCCATATGTTAGTATCCAACATCATACCAACATGCATATAGACATCATGTAAGCATAAATCATCATAAAAACATGCATATAGGAATCATCTCATCAATGCATACATATAGCATAAAACAAATATCCATCCAAGCAAAAATCATGAAATCGCCATCTAAGAATAAACTCCATACATATCAACATCCATATCATCACAAAAATATGGGATCTCCTCATATATATCATCTCATGTATCAGAGTACATTGAAGTCTACAAAATCGGCTACTAGGAGCCATCCAAGACATAGTCCAAAATGACAATATAAATACATGCATGCAAAGATACTCTCTTAGATGCCACTCTGACCAGATGCTGCACCACCATCACCACCTGCTCCCCCACTAGTCCCTGCACCATCTGATCTATCTCTCCGTGGATGCCTCATCAAACCCCCACTAGCTCCTACACCACCTGACACCTCTCTCCGTCGTGGACCCATCACACCCCCATTTCTCTGCATCCTCTTAGACCGCTCTGACCTGGTTTGCCGCATCTGGGAATAGCTCAGTGCTCACTGACTAGCTGGCACCACCTGCTCATATAATCCTCGCCAATACTCTATCTCAGTCTGTGCCCATCCAAATTGTCTCATCACCTCCCCAGTAGGACCCTGTGCTCCTACTCCAACCCGAACTCTCTCTTGCAACTCCGCTAATCTCTCCACCGCACTATCCCTCTCCCACAACACTACAGTCAGCTCTGACTCTCGTGCAAATAGCTGCACATCTCTAGCTGCAACCTCCACCTCCAGATCCTCTACCTGTGTCTTGACTGCTGTCAGTCGAGTCTGCAAATATGCTAGCATATGATCCTGAAGATCACCACCTCCTGTCACTCCCTCCCCCATATCCATAGGTGTCTCACCTGTAGCTCCCTCTCCAGTGGCTCCCTCCCCTCTCTCCATTGGTATCTCCCTCTCCATACCTCGGCCACCTAATCTGACTCCTCCCAGCATCAACAGTCCCTGTGCTATCCGCAGTGGCAATCCACCTCTCCGTCTCCACTGGACCCGACCACCTAAGCCACCTCCTCCGCCACCTCCACCACCTCCACCATCTCCTCCTCCTCCTCCACCATCTCTTCCAACTCCTCCTCCTCCACCTCCACCATCCCCCTCCCTCGTCCACCTATCATCGGTCCTCGACGTCCTCCTCTCCTCTGTCTCCGTCTTCGTGCCCTCTCCTCCTCAAAATTAGGAATCGGCTCTGCTGGATCTGATATCTGCAGAATCGAATGAGCCGCCATATATTGCGTATACTCCTCCGATACCCCTGCATCTACCACCCTTGGTTGTATATCCCATGGCCTCACTTGTAACATCTGGAACTCCGCCAATGCCTGATCATAAGGAAGTATTGGCCCCCATGCATATCTCTCTCGGACCACTCTGGCGTACTCTCCTGATCCCCTCGGCAATCCTTATTGCCGCCCAAACTGTCTCATCACTCTGCCCAGCACCTATCTCTCTGCATCATAGCATGTCCTCCCAATGAGAAATCGGGTCATAAATACATATGGCAACACCTCTACATCATCCTCTCAGGGCTCACACTCAATGTAGGGTCTCCAAATCACTGCATCCATGTCATCTAATGCTTGCCGTCGCCACCACTCTAACTTCCCCAAGTGGGGCTGACTCATCATACCGTTGTACATAAACATATAGGGCTGGTCAACTGCCCGGAATCTAAGACTCACTGGTCGCGTAACTGGTAAGTGCTCCCATGCCCATATATGCAGCAGCGTCACTTCCACTGCCAAGGAGCCTCTCCCGCGGTACACTACCTCATGCAGCTCCTGATACATGTGCGCTAACACGCACAGTCCCCATGCAAATCGGGTCCCCTCTATCATCATCTGCTCTATAACATGTCCCCACCTAATGGCCAAACCATGTGATTGTCTATCCGGACATAGTAGTCCTCCCACGATCCCAAACAAAACTACTAGTAATGGCTCGTACAAAGCCACGATATCCTCCCAAGCTATCGAACCATCATCAATGTACATGTCCTCATCAAAGAATCTCTGCATCACTAGAGTCCCCCATGATCTATCATATGTGACCAGCTCCCCCCGAATGGGAATATGCAGGATGTGCCACACATCCTCTAGTGTCACCGTCATCTCCCCCTGTGCTAAGTGAAACGTGTAGGTCTCACTGTGCCAGCGCTCTGCCAAGGTTGTCATCAAACCGTGATTCATCCGAATCACGACCATATGCATCACATCATACAGCCCAGTCACTGCAATACAATCTCGGCCTGTCAGCCGATCACGTAGCCCCTGTGTAGCCAGATGTCTCTCACGCAACTGTAAGATGCGTAGATCCTCCTACACAAGTGCAATCAACCCTCATCATCAGTTGTTTTATTTTCAAACTTTCTTAAGTTTAAACCTAGACTATCAATAGATACTTTGATCAAGTATCTTCAGGCCTCAACAGGTAAGCAATCATGACACACCTAGACTTCAACAGACATTTATCCTAATGACCTAAGTCTCATTAGGGCTGCTATGGTTCAAAACAACTCTCACTTCACATCCCTATCCATCCATCATTGGCATCGGGAGATTTTTGTTCACACAAACTGGGGCATCCATTTTCCTAAACAAAAGTGCTATTTTGCAAACAATAGCGCTACTTTCTAAACAATAGCGCTAATACCCTAACAAAAGCGCTTAATCAACCCTACAAAAGTGCTACAAAAGCTACGCAATAGTGCTACTTAACATCAAAAGTGTCTAATTGACCCCTCAAAAGTGCTAAACACACAATAGCGCTCAAACATGCATACAATAGCGTTCATATTTTCAAGAGCGCTCAAACAACAACACAATAGCGCCATTGCGATGCAAAAACGCTAATTAATTGGACAACGCCAAAACATAGTTTCAGTGCTATTGTCCTGACTCAACTTGAACTCAGCAAAAAACATATAAAAAATGCATAAAATTCAAAATTTCAAATTTGTGTACCACTGGTCCATAGTCCTCTAGCCGCTGGAATCAATGGATTCACTCAAATCGATGCTTTGCAATGGGTACCGACATCCTGACTGGTGCTCGTTCCTCCCAAATGTCACTATCAGAGCTCTGAATTCATTATGGTCGCAAATTCAAATGATCTTGTTTTCACCCCTTTCTCCCCATATAAACCCTTCGTCGTACCCCTCACTTCCCCCCGCTCACCACCGTGGTCCCTGTGAACTACCCAAGCCTCCCATTTCTTCATTTTATCTCCGATTTCTTCTATTTTTCACTAGTATTGCTAAAATCTTCTCTTCTATCACCCTGCCAATTTTCATTCTTTTTTGAGAGATCGCTCAATTTTTCTAAATTTTTCAGTCCATCTCTCGAGGGGGCATACCACCCATTAAATCTATATTTTATGGGGCATTTCTTCACACCTATTTTTCTTTCTTTGAAACGACATGATAGACCGCACTGTCTCAAAGAGGGGCAATTGTAGTCACATAAATTTGTCCATTTTAATTAAATAAATATTTCGTATGTATTTGATTAAAAATCCACTAAACCATCACTTAATTAAATTAATATTTAATTAATTCATCTTCAAACATTCTCGTATTAATTAAATAAATTATTCAATTTATTTTAATTAATTCATTAAACCAAATTCACAGTCAATTAAATGAATAAATCATATTTATTTCATTTAATCCCTTTTTCCTCTTTTAAATAAATTAAATAAAATATTTATTTAAATCATTTATCCCCCCCACTTGCATTTTTCTACAAATGCAACTTGCAACCACAAATTGAAATAAATTAATTTATTTTAAATAAAAATCCTATTTTCCCTCACCCACCAAATCCACTTGCATTCCTAAACCCCCTTCTAGATTCTTCTAACCCCTTCCCAATTAACCTAATCCATCCCCTAATTATTATCACATTCCTAAGCAACTTGGAGTCACTTCTCAAAGACTTCAAAGTCTTTGAAAAACATTTAATGTTTTGTGTGTTCAACAATTTAACCTCCAAAGTCTTCCAAGACCACTAATGGCTCTTACATGACTATTTATGGCTCTTACATAACCATTTATGGTTATTTCAACTTGCACTTATGTGTCTCCTCAAGCATTTATTGCTTTAACCATGGTTATCCCTTTTGCCTTTGCACAAAAGTTTATTCATTGAATAAAAGTTTTATTCTTTGAATAAAGAATTTATTCATTCAACCTAACCTTGACCTTAACCCCCAAATTAACTCTCAGGTCATGTCAAACATTTAATGCTTATTCTCTCTCCTCTCAACCTATCTCACATTGACACTTGTCATCCTGGGATTGGGTTGAAAGCCTTCACATGGATTGAATGCCATTCAATCCTGACCCTTGTTGAGATTACTCAATCTCCACCATCCATTGTTCCATTTTTCTTATAAATAGAGCCCATTTATTCATAATCCAAACCCTGAAAAACTTGTATGCATCTAAGTTATAGAGAATTTTAGAGAGCATTTAGCATAAATCACTAATATCTTGTTACTTTGGTTTAAAATAAATCATTTTAGCATCATAGCATCTAGTATTAGTTTTTTATTCACATTCAGAAGAAATACTTTAATCTCAAACCTCCATAAGCATCCATAATGCAAAAAGTTGTTGAGAGCTACACTAGTTTGGAACTTGGAGAGGAGAGGAACAAAGGAGAAGGAGATAAGAGCATGTTAGGAGGCATTTGGAGATGCCTCATCATATTTACTTTCCTAGTTAAATATTCTCTCATGCTTTTAGTATCTCTTTTGATATGCCTGTTTAGAATAATCTTTTGTTGCTACCACTAACATTTTTGCTCTTGTGTGTGTATTGTCTTCGAACAGATTTTCTAACCCTCTTTTGTAGAGCATCAATTATATGATACTAACATGAATCATTATATAAATGTAGTAATCGATTGGAACCTCATATCACTCATTCTGAGAGGCATGTGGGCTCACAATCATTTGCATTCTATTGATGATATATGTTATTTATATGCATATATGATGCTTTGCATAGTTTCTTTTGTCGATATAGCATGTAGGTATTGGGCATTGACTCTTCTTGATCTTAGTATTGAGCGTGCCCTATTTACTTTTGAAGGTGGCAATGGGAGATAACACATAGGTCCTAGGTGTCCACCTTGTGTTGCTCCGATGTGGGATGTAGTACCCTGCCCTCGATCATAATTTTTAGATACTTATTTTGACCATGGTTGACTTTTTCAGTGGATATTTGTGGATACATTATGTGGTGATGTCTTATTTAGATATTATGCTATGTTGGTTTATGTTTTGATTTGAGATTCAGTGAATGTTGTTTACGCATTATTTCCTTATTGATGATTAGATGTTAATTTTATTGGGTTACTAACCATGAACTAACACATTTACTTTATGCATGAGATGTGTTATGTATATGTCATCATGTATGTGTGAAAGTGTATGGGGTGCAAGGAGATGATTTTCCTTCACTCATTTCGGTGAGACATGGAATGTAATGCCTCGCTAGGAACCACGAAGGAAAACCCACAACAAGGGTGAAACGATTTTTTTTTTTTAAGTATAAACATCATAAGTGCATTTACACAACATGCACGATAACACAAGCGAAAGACATACACCATAATTCCCTAAGGGTTACCAACGAAGAATTAATTTCAAGAATAAATTCCAAAAAAAACATAAATCCACATATGCATCATTAACTCAATGATCACAAGAAGCCATAAGAAAATAAAGGTTCATCATAGAAAGATTGAAAGGATACAATATAATTTCCACTTCAATAAGCATTTACTAACATCATCAAGGAAACTGATAAGAATATCCCAACATAGGATTACATTGCTCTTCTAATACATAGCTTCTCAATAAACATATAAGGATAGATCTCATCTAGTTACAAGGCTACATAAGATCAATGATACAATGAACACAAGGGTCTCCAAATAACAATAATCTTCAAACAAGAGATGAAGCATGAGTCACGAACCACAAGAACACCTATGAAGCCAATCCTCGCATGAAGGTACAAATCCAAAAATCCGATGGGAGGTTGCACTACCACCCAACCATGTAATTCCCAAATGGAATCACCCCACCGTGTTAGGAGATAGCTGAGGACCCTCAAACAAGCATAAGCATGACATGGTCGACAAAACAATACGACTCCATGACAGCACAAAATGACCCCACAAAATCTGGGTGACTCAACATCACAAACACACAAGTGAACCAAATGAGAGAGTGTCATCGCATAGCTTAAGATGGATACCATGGTACAACCTCCCATAGGTCCTGGCTCACTGTCCTGGTAACCTCTCCCAAACCTCCGGTTCCAACTAAGTCTCATGCAAACCCTATCAGCCTTTCATGAAGACAAGGTGGTTGGTTTGCCATTCCGAACCTTCTCGCAACATTATGAGCCATGTACTAGCACTCACCTATGCACGAGGTACAATTATCTTTTTAATGTTATGATACTACCCACCTAATCAATTCATTAGATTACCAGTTATTATATGACTTCCGCTGGGTCATAATGCCTACCACTTTGGGCGCAACCCCCAAGCGAAAGCCACTTTCTCAAAAGACACTAAACAAACATGGTCACTCCTCGAAGACCCTATGGCGAAGCAGACAGCCATAACACCACTATTAGAACAAGTGGTCAAACAAGGACATACTGACTCTTGGCTAACCATAAGGCAAAAACACTACATGGTTAAGACAACAAAGCCAACATATATCTCTTGGTCAAAGGTACCAAATACGCCTCCACAGGATGACTGAACCACAGACCAAAACAACACATAATACACTTGCAACATCATGGGTTGAAAAAAAATGAAATAAAATACTCTTTCAACAGTCACGTTATTCAATTTCTAAATCAATATCCCATCAGAAATGAAATCCATATTGAACATTCAACCAAATAAAAATATGAATTCCAAATAGGCATTTAATTCATTTCTAGAATATACCCAAATGAACCAATTTGAATCTCTAAATCATGCCTTGATTTCCATTGATAAATTTATTAACCACATAATAAAAATCACATGAAAAATCACCATTTATGCTTAACATAAAGCAACCACATCAATTTGTTCACTTAATAAAATTAAATTAAATTTATAACACATACCGATTTGTATCGGTAAGGCACATGGTCAAGCGGTGGCAAAAGCCAACCCGCAGTAGTGATGTTGCCGAGGCAATAAACACTACATGTCGTTAGTACTGCTACCACTAGTAACAACCCTACCAACTGGTAGTGCTGCTACCGCTGGTAACAGTTACTGCCGACCGGTAGCACTGCTACCAACCGATAGCGGTATTGTTGACCGGTAGTGCAGGAATAGTGGTACTGCTACCGCAGGTATATATGTATGTATGTATGTATGTGTGGTTTGGTGATGCAGGAATTACAGGTACAAGGTACTGACTTCACCTGGTTCCACAGGTCTGAGCATACCTAATTAATGTGATGGAAGTGGAGGAGATAGTCTTAAGGCCCTAAATTTCATCCCTAGCCTTTCTTGATAGTGAGCATTGTCAATCGTCTATCAACCTTCCCTATGTTGGTATGCGGGTCGTGTCTCTGTTTTATTTTGTTGAATTGCATGTTATACAGTTGTGAATTTAAATTATTCTCTTATGATTTTTAATGAGAAACTAATTATTAATACCTTATGGTTATTAATAATTAATGGATATTGCCTTTATGAAATTAAATTAGAAATAAATGATTAAGAGCATTTTTGTGGTTAAATAGATAAATCAATAATTTTAATTGGTTAGTTAAGATTGATTGTTGATTTATTAATGCAATTTATATTATGTTTTTTTTTCATTTAGTTTTAAAAAAATAGATAAAGTCATTTTTACCTTTTATGTATTTTTAATGTTAAATTATTTTTTTAATATGTGACGAAAAAGGAATTCAAATTAAAAAATAGGTAAATGCAAATGTATTGTTTGAAAAGAAAAGAAATAGATTTTCCAATTTTCATTAAAAAATGAATTTGACCTAAAAAGATATTTGTGGAGAAAAATCCTTTATATTTGAAAAATGTTTCCAAATTATGGATCTCATCATTTTGGAAAAATTTCTTGACTCTCTGTTTTTGAAGTGGTTTTGGCTGGAGAATTGGTTTGTTTGGGAAATCTGGTTTCCTCTGTTGAAGGGGTTTATGTTGGTAGAAGGCTTGCTCTCATCTCCAAACTTCTCTTCGAGGAAAGCATTTACAAGTTGGAGTTTCACACCTATGTTTTGGAATTTTAGTGTAGTTGAAGAAATTTTTGTTTGTTGTGTGCTATGTTTAGTAAGGGTAAATTATTGTAGAATTTTGAAGAAGAAAAAAAGAGGGGTTTGAAATTTTGTTTGTGTAAATGAAATTTCTTGTTTGGTTTTTAAAAAAAATTTCCCAGTTGAGCCTTAGGAAATGAATGATTGTTTATTTCTAGGGTGAGAGTGGTTAAATTCCTTAATTTTTTATGCCCATCCTGGGGTTGGCCTTTGGGGAGAACTTATTTGCCTGAAATTTGGTGGTTTGTTGTGTATTAGTTTTGAAATTTTTTTGTCTGGTAAATTGTTTTACTTCTCTGTGTTTCCATCATAGAGAAGGGGGAAGTAAAATTTTAATTTATAATTTTATTAAGGGGTTATGCTGTTGAAATTTTATTAGAAAAAAAGGGGCTATTAAAAATTCCCTCTGTAAATTTATTTATCCTAGGCTTGTTTTAACTTTTTAGCTGTTATGTTTTAAAAAAAAAAGATGAGAAAAAAATAAATAAACAAAAAATTAAATTATTTTAATTTTGAATTGGGGGCGGTTGTCCTCATGAGGAGCCACGACTGTGCCTTCCCCACAGTCGTGGTTGTGGATGCCACGACTATGGGTAGCCACAGTGTGGCCCTTCCCCATAGTCTGTGAGGAGCTCACGAGCTGTGGGATGGATCACATCCCCACACCCCCTTCCCCATTGGTTTCAGTTTTTTTTTTTTTTTAAATTATGTTTTTTTATTTAATTAAATTATATATATATATATATATATAATTTTGGAAAAATAAGAAAAATAAAATTTTTAGTTTGATGGAAAAAAAAGAATATCAGATTTATAATGTATACATTTTTTTAATATTTATATATGTACATGTATATATGTATATGTATATATACATGTATACATATGTGTATATATATGTATCTATGTATATATATATGTACATATATATAATTATGGAAAAATAAGAAAAATAGAAATTTCAGTTTGATGAAAAAAAAAAAAGAATATTAGATTTATAATGTATATGTTATACACACATATATATACATACATACATATGTATACATACATACATATATATGTGTGTGTGTGTGTGTGTGTGCGTGTGTGTGTGTACATATACATGCATATACATATATGTACATACACATATATGCATATATATATATACACATATATGTCTATATATATATACACAAATATATGCATATATACATATATATGTGTATGTATACACACACACACACACACACACATATCGGTGTTTATGGTTCTAATGTGATTAAGATGTTTTTGAAATTCTAAATGGATATAGTAAATATTGGTTTGAATATTTTAACTGTATTTGTGAGATGATTGTTAATAAATGGTTTATTTTGAAACTTAGGAAAACTTGGACAATTGTGAATTAGGAGAGAAAGTAAATTGTTTATTCTGTAATGAGCAAAGATGTTTGTTTCATTTTTTACCGTCTTCGCACTAAAACTATATTGCAAGTCCTTGGATTTAAATGGAATTAGACATTTTGTGTTGTCTTTTCTTTTTGGTCATGTCTCTTGAGTAGACTGTATTTTACCAATTGGTTTAACCTATATGCAAGGGCTTGTATGACCAAGTGTTTCTTAGTTGTTTTGAACTCCTTTTTGTAAATTGGTTTTGGTACTTTTGCTTTGGAGTTCTTTTGGGAATTATTTTTTGTGTAGTGTCATAAGAAGAGTGGCTTTCGAGTGGGGGTCGCAGCCAAAGAGGTTATCAGGATAACCCATCGAAAGTTGGATAAGTAAGTGATAACCTAACAATATATTAGGGGTTTGGGTAGCTAAAACATTAATTAAGATAATTGTAGCCCGCTCATGGTTGAGTGCTAGTACAGACTCGGGATGTAGTGGGAAGGCCTGGAATGGCAAACCAACAACCTTGTCCTCATGAAAGGATTGTTTGGGTCTGCATGAGACTTGGATGGGGTCGGGGGTTCGAGAGAGGCTACCAAGATAACCCGAGATGGGGGTCGGGGCCTATGGAGGCCTACCGGGATAACCATTTCAAGATATGTGATGACACTCTTCCCTTATGGTCACTAGTGTGTAGCCTTGTTGATATCACTTGGACTTTTGTTGTGGAGTCATGTTTGTGAGTATATGATTTATGTGAGATTCCCAATGTCATGTTTAGAACATGTGTGCATACCTTGTAGTTTGCTAGTGGGTCTTATTTCTATCTCTTAGCACGGTGGGGTGGTTCTTTTTGAGCCACATGGTCGGGTGGTAGTTCCACTTTCCATCAAGTGTGTTTGTTCCTTCTTGCAGGAGTTGGATTTATTGGTGTTCCAGCTGCTCTTTTGGATGCGATCATCTTGCATTTCCAATTGATCCTATTTGTCTTCTTGGATCATCTTTGTAAATCTTGGATCTTATATGACCAGTTGTATTATTTGTCATGTATGCCTTCATGGAAACATGTAATTTTAATGTAAACATTATGTATTCTTATGAGACTTAGTGGTTAAGTGCAATGTAATATTATCTCGATCTTGTAATGTAACATAAATGTATTGATGAGACATAGATGGTTAAATGTATATCTTTTATTAGAATCACTAATGTAATGTAATGGAAAGTATCATCATGAATGAAACATAGGAATGCTAATGATATCACATGCAATTGAATGAAACAATCATTATATAGGGTAATTGAGTCTTTATGATTAAATTATCTTAAGTGGATTAATTAACCTTAAGCAATGTTTAGTTCGATTATGTAAACCATGTTGGGAAACCCTTTAGGAGTTTAAGTTAAGTCTTCCGTTTGTGCAAATTAAATGTAATGTTTATCTTAATGTATCATTTAGTTTATTAAAGTTTTAAAAAATAATTATTTACACTCTTTTTCAAGTGTTTTAGTTTAATCCCTTCGGGGCATTACAGGGGAACAGGGATAACACCCTTAACCTTTCCATGCTTTTAGTTTGAGTCGGCTAGGTCATCTATTATGCAGTGTTAGTCGATCCAGTTGAGTGTGATCTTTGATTATTGCGTTATGATTATGTTATAAAGTGTGTGTGTGTGTGTAACAATAATATGTATAAGTATAAATAAATATTCACACTTTATAACTTTGAAAGTAGGTCATAAATAATTAAATCAACAAATGTGATTAATTAATTAAATTTATTAAATAATTTCTATAGTTAAAAGTTTAAATGTTTAAATGGTAAGTTAATAATGAATTTGTTTCAATTAACGTAATGGTTGGTTTGGATGGTTGGAAGAGGCTTAAAGTATCTTGAAATATTTTTGAGAGGGGAGATCAGTTTTCTAGAAGAAATTATTAGTTTCATGGGAGGATTGAAGACGGGGGAGTGCAGAAGAATTTGGCTGGAGTGAAGGATTGTTGAAATTGTTGCCAGGCCTTTGGTTTATTTCAATTTTAGGTAGGATCACATTCCTCTTGAATAAATGTTTGGTTGTATATTTTTCTCTATTGATCCATAGTTTCTTTTTGGAATGGAATTTAGCATACCTTGTTTTGCCTACCTCCTTCTGTATTTTTCATTCCTTATGCAAACTCATGCATTGTTAAATTTTTATGTTTATGTTTCTTGTAGCCTCTACTTTTTCTGCAACTTATTAGCCATTGGTGGAATCTCTTATGTGATGAATTGATGTATTTGTTGGAGTGCCTTTTAAACGATTATTTTATATAATTTACCCTTGGTTGTTTTATACTTCTCACACTTTCATTATGGTTTTATTGCTGGTTGTGTTCCGCACATCTGCAACTTTCTTCAAAGTGTTTGTTTTTGTTTGTGTGGAGGGTGTTTCCACCTACGTGAGGGTGATGATCAAGTTATAGTATCCTTAGAGGTTCATAGGGGTGGTTGGTAAACCTTATGCCTTTAGGTCCCTATTTGGATGTTATTTATTGAGCATGTTTGGATGTCAAAGAGGTGGCATAATTATTTCTTTATGATTGAGTAGACCATGTGGATATGGTACTATGGCTCTACTGTTAAGATGGTGTATTCTTTGCTTGATTTGGTCTTGGTATGTTGGATTCTACCCTAGGATTGGGGGTTAACTAGTTGAAGCAATCACCGGTGAGGAGGGACCTCAAAGAGATCAATCTGGACCGGTCAACAAGAGTAAACACAACGGAAACACAAAGATATGATAGAGGCAATGCAAAACAAATTATTCTATTGAATGAAATTTGATTATATCCAACCGGTAACAATCGGGTTACAACATACCGACTCATAGGCCTGGTAGAATAGGTCACAACTAGGACCTTGAATCTTAAGATCTATCTTCTATGCACAGTCTAGCTACTGCATTCTATGATTGATTACATTCTAATGTGTAATTACAAATATATATATATATATATATATATATATATATATATATATATATATATATATATATATATATATATATATCCAAAGGATCCAGTCAACCCAAAAAGAATCAAAACCTGAAGAACAAGACCTAACATGTAAAATAACAAGGTCGGCCTCCGCCAAGAGATTCCTCCAGAAAATCCAAAGGATGAAACATGGATCGCGGGAAAAGGTTGGCCACATGCCAAGGAACATCGGAATCAACGCCCAAGGCTCTGCAAGCTTCAGAAGGGGTTTCGGTAGATCACCATAATAGGTTTGGGAAATTGGTAACATGAAACTGCCATGGAAACCGGTAGCGATATCTTGCCAGAAAAACGATCCAAAAGTGATGCATTCTGAAAGAAAGAAAGATGATCATGTCTTCAAGTAGAATCCAACTCCACAGGATTCGGTGAGCCAAAACCAGGACACACATAAAGGAAAGCTGAAACTGCAAACTGCAAACAAAATAGAAAGGAAAATATTTATTTAGTTGATGCAAGATTGCTATGAACCGGGGATGCTCCTACATCACTAGTGGGAAGGTTGCTAGGGGTCTTAGGGGGGAGTGACTCATAATGGGGGCGGAGGCCCAAATTGACCACTTGGGTAGCTCATTATGGAGTTTCTTAACAAGTGATAACATAATAATGAACTGGGATAATACATTAATCAAGATAAATAAGTTTTTCCTTGGCCATGTCCTAAGTGCTTGTATAGGCTCTCGAAGGGTTTGAGAAGATGCTTATCCATCTATGTGATGTTTGGATTTGGCATTACTTGTTCGTCTATGTGATGTATGGAGTTGTCATTGCTTGTCTATCTGGGAGACGTTTGGAGCTAGCATTACTTGTCTGTCCATAGGACGTTTGGAGTTGGCATTGCTTGTCCATCCATGAGACATTTGGAGTTGACATAGTCAATCACCTTGTCCTCATGAAAGGTTGTCGATACCACATGTGTACCCTGGGAGGGACCATGTGATGACACTCCTTCCCTAATATGTCCTAGCACCTTGCCCAGAGCATTGTGGTAATGAGCCTCTAATGGTAGTCCTTGATGTGAGTACTTGACTTTCCTTTGGGTGGCTAGATCGTGTTGACCTTAAAATGTCTATTAGGACCTGATGTCTATCTCCCTAAAGCACAATGGGGTGGACCTTAAAGTTCCACATAGTCGGGTGGTCGTGGCCTACCTTTGGAAGCCCGTTTCCTTGTAGAGCATGGTTGTGGTCTTCTCCAGTTGGTGTATCTTGTTCATGTTTCCTTTGTTGATGTTGAAGATGTATTTATGAGGATGTTTTATGTACTTTCATATTATTATAATTGTATCACTCCGCTACGGAGGAATCTTGATGTAATTGGATAATGTAATGTAATGTTAATTTATGTTTGATGGTTTTAAATTGTGCGGTGGTGGTACCAACAATCCATTATGTATTTATGAGTTATATTATATTTCAGTTGATGTTTTTTAGATAGGTTAATCATATGTAATGAATTAATATAGTTGAAATTTACTATGTATGAATGCTTATAGTTGCAATATGAATTATTTTGTGTTGTTGAGGAACCTCTTGGAAATATATGTGTTATGAACTTTAATTAATACTAGTTAATAAATGTTTTCATTTAAAAAAAAAACTATTGCAATTATCTGCTATTGCTTGTATGATTATCTAGTTCCTTGAGGTTCCTCATGAGGGACATTACATTTTAGATTAAGGACTAGGGATAGAGCTAAGGAAAAAATAGGATTAAGATTGTATTTAATGGTATAATTAGGTTAAGTATTAGGGCTACAACACAAATTAATGTTAATGTTAGAATTAGGGTTATGGTTACAACTAAAATTTGAACTAGGCTAGACATAAGACTAAAATTAAGATTAGGGTTAAACTTATTTCAAGGGTTAAGGGTTGTTAAATTTAGAATTAAAGTTATAGAGATAAGTGTATTATATACTTATATGATGTTAAAGTTTGAACATATTAATTCTTATTTTAAAAATTAGAATAATTATGCAATAACTATAAATGTTTAATCAATAAAACATCTTCAACTTTGGGTTTTACCAAAGTTGTGCACTGGTGTGCAGATTCTCTGGGCTTTGGCCTTCTTTACTAGATCTTCATTCTTGGGTGAGTAACTCATGGAAGCCTCTAGTTGATCAAAATATTGAACTCTTTCCCTGTGCTAAAGGTTTTTTCATTGCTTCTTTTATGTCTTCTTCTAACCGTGACTAGATTTTGGGCAAGATGTTGGCCTGGGGAGTTCATTCCTTCTCTGTTAAGACTTGGACTACCTCCTTCAATCCCCTTACTGAGCCACTCAATGTGCATCCAATTTGGGTTCGACTTCTTAATCTTCTTCTCCACTTTTGGGAGCAATCTTGCTATGAGACCATTGGAAACTCTATTGGTCATTTTTTTTATGGTTGATGATGCCACAACTTCTATGGGTCATTCCACCTTTGCTCGCATCTTGGTGGACATTGACATTTCCTCACCCCTCCATGGGGATGTGGTCCTTATGGTTGGGGACAAGCCTTGGACCCAACTAGTGGATTTTGAGGGCCTTCCCTTTCGCTACAGAAAATGTTTCGGCATAGGTCATTTAGCGTTAGACTGCTCCCTCCCACACCACAAGGGGGTGGCTACTTGGTGGAAGGATGCCACCCTAGATCATTTGACTTTTTATGCTACTGACTCGGTTGATGAGCCGCCCTTCGCTGATGTTGCTGTTGATGTTACTGTTGTCCGTGAGGAATCAACCTCTGTGGCTCCTGATTTGGATTCTACTCATGTTGCCTTCGACTTCCAGCTCTGTTCCACACCTACTGCTTCTTCTCATGATGCCACTCCTCTGCAACAACTCCCTACTGTTCTGCAACCTCTCTCGAATCTACTATTGGTACCCAAGCGAGGACCTTATCGCTTGACCACTCTCTTGACGGTCCCAATGACAATATCCCCTGGACGATTGTTTGTCGCAGGCGAAAGGGGAAGTTTTCCCTGCCCTTCTAGAGACCCCTCCTTGTCAAGGCTCGAGTATCCCTACCCCTCCTTGAGTTGGGTCTGGATTGTTGATGGTGTCTAAGGTCTTTGTTATTGTATTGGAGTTGTTGATAGTCTCTGACTTGTGTAAATGTTCTGTTGATAGTCTCTAACTATGTAAAGGGTTGGCGCCCTAGTTAACATTGTTTTTTTAATCAAAAACATCTTCAACTTTGAATTTCAATTTGTTCATTACATACTATAATTGTGGGCACTCTCTACTACACAGTTGCAATACATATACCTTAAAATATATTATTTCAAACTATTGTTGAACCTCATGTCCAAATTGATGTTATAACTCATCTATTAACTAAACATTTTTTTACGAAAAAGGCAAGTACTCCCGTACATGACACTTGTTTGAAATGCAATCCCAACTTCATCCCTTTAAAAAATCATAATTACCAACCTAATCCTCAACAAAATTTAATCCCTATCTTAAATATTTTGTTTCAATTTAATCAAAATTTTATTGATTAGATAATTTATTTTCGCGAGACTCACGTTGGATAACTTCAACATATCCAACATTCTTGGTTTAAATAACAACCGCTTCCTCATTTTACTTGTACACATGTCATCGTGAGCGCAATTGTGAGGTTTGCCTGCCACGTGCCCCCATCTTCATCGTTTGTACTTCATGTAGTGTTCCACCTAAAACAAATATCTTAGATATTATATTTATGTGCTGGCAAAATGTAGGCATCCGTACATAAATAACCTTACTCTGTGGTTAGTGAGACGTCCTAGTCTAACCACAATTCCCTTTGGTTTCAACTAAGGAATGATTAAAATTTAGAATTCATTCAAAACCACTCACAAGTGCATGCATTAAAAATCTGTCATGTACTTACAAAGGAGATCAGATATCTGATGTGACATGAGTCACGTGTACACTATCCACGTGGCAATTCTCTATTAGGCTAAGGCTATAGTGGGACCCACTAGCAAAAAGCACATCTTATTACTCTTCTGTCTAGAGGCAGTTATCTACCGGTTTCCGACCAGGCTGTTCCTGTTTTCGTTATGTGTGACCTGCGACTGTCAGTCGACAGTATGTGATATTTTTTAAATATAAAGGAGCCTTCGGGAGTAGAACTCTGCTTCCGGGAATACTAAAAAATAGCTGGACCTGCAATCAGGAATCCTCTGAGCAGTTTCTGCTTTCCATTGACCAAATTTTTTATCTGCAATCTTTTTTCTTGTTTATAATATGTATGATTTTTTCTGTTTTTTTACTCTTGGATCTGTGTGGAGCAGGTGTAGAAATGGTGGATGTAAGCAGAAAGATGCATGAAGTCACAGTTACAGGGTATGTTAAACCAGGGTGTGATTGGAATCCAGACTTTAGTTAGTGTAATCTGAATAATTGATGTTGAAATAATTTTAGTTAGTATATTTTTAATTTTATTATGTAAAATTATAAATTTAAAATCATATAATTTTAGTTAATTTCTCGAACTCAGAGATTCTAAATGGTACATCAGATAATTTTTTTGTTGTCTCCGCATGCAACTTAATTGCTTATAGCTATTGTTTTGACTTCCAAATGGTAACGCTGTGGGATAACAGCTATTGGTACATGTGAAATTTAATGCTCCTCCCCTATGAAGGAAATAGTTAGAGAAGCGAACCAAATATAAATATTTCATAAAGAGAATCAAATATAAATATTTCAGGTCTTGAACTCCTCTCTTTTGTAAAGAGATAACATGTATTGATATTAGTAGATGTATAAAATGAATTGAAGGTTGTTCTTTCAATACAATTTATAATGCCTAAATTTGAATTTTTAGAAATTATATTGATTATTCAATTGAAATTAAAATATTTTATGTATAATATATTTTATAGATATAATATTTGTATGTTAGTATTTTAGATAATATTTTTTTTAAGGCATTAGTTTAAAATTATTTGCAACAAATAATTTAGTTTGTAATTTATTTAAGAATTATTTGATTATTACATGATTTATTATTAAATATTGATATTTTCATATATGATTGATATTTTAAATTAAACTATCACAACTAAAACTATTTTATATATAATTTAAAATTATACACTAGTTCTTGTTTTCTTATTGTTGTGTGCCCTTATACGTATGGAAAAGGTTCATCTAATTGTTTAGAGGTAGCCTATTTCATTTCAGAAAAAACATTCTCATCATCTATTTCTATCTTTTAATGTGATAAATGAGTATAAAATCCTCCCCATCAAAATAGATTAAACTTTAATGCATCAATATAACTTAATCCAATGTTTGTGTTATAAATCTATAGGTAGAAATAATATTTGTAGATTTTTGTAATAGTGAGTTCTTCATTTTTATATTATTTTTATTTAATTTTATGTTAATTTTGGAGGATTGTTTAAAATATGAATATGTAAATAAGCTATGTAATTTTATTCAAGGTTCATCTTATTCTCTATTTATTTTTATATACATATAGCCTCATACATTTGTTTAAATCACATACTTCTCTCAATGCCAATAATCTTTAGATATAATTTAAATCTTTATGTTCTTCGAGTATTCAAGGAGGAAAACAAAAACTATTTGTAAACACAAAAGATCTCTATTGATTATTTTGATGGGAGAACTTTAATTTTTAGAAATGATTCATTCATACATATTTACTAAACTAGGTCAAGTCAAGCTAACATTACCCATAGAACATCCTTAGCAAGCATGAGAACTAGTGGAGGCTCAAGGCATGGAAGAGTTAGCCTTCCCTATAGTATTATCCTACATATTCTCTACTTTGTCTCTAACGATCTTGTGTATATGTAGAGCAAATTTAGATTTACTATAGAGCACCATTCCTTGATCCCAATGTAGTACTTTTCCACCAAATATAATTGTTTTAGGATATTTATTTGGTTGTTGGTACCATCACCCCTACTCGAGGGAGGTTGAAATCCAATCACACATCTTTTAAACTCTCCTACTCTTCTTTCAAAACACCCCATCTACAAAATTTGTCAAGACTTCTTTGTAATCAGCTTCGTTCAATAAGAAAGAAAATTTGTCAACTAGATAACTAACTTGTATTTAACTCTTTATTGTGTATAATTACATAGTATAATTGAAAACAAAAAACTATAGAATTGAGAACATAGATTTGTTGTTTGTCCAATAGTTTCTTCCCCTACCCATACATTTTAAGTTGCTATATAAACGCATCCATTAATTTTTCCCATACTTTGAAAGACAAGACAAGCAGGTCTCCAAAGTCTTGTGAATTGTTGTCAATATAAAAATGCCGTCCCCACACTCTGATTTGATATTTTGGCGAGACTCACATATTACAACCTGATCTACAAATTCAATCACACAACTGATCCAACATTTTTGGGTAAACATCAATTGTTTTGTTATTGCACTTGTGTACGCATTCATAATTGTGGGGTTCGCCGACCACTTGCCACCATCTTTATCTTACGTAACTTGCCGCCCATTCTGAGTAGGGTTCCACCTCAACCAAATATCTCTATCGCTTTAGGCAGTACATTTTTCCAGTGACACCCATGCCTACAGTTTATAGTGTGTCATAGCCCAAAAGCTGGCAAACCTGCACGGTTGGCATTTCCTAGTTTATGCTCCACACCATACCTCTGTTTCCCACAACTCTCTTTCCCTATGCTCTGCAAATTGACTGATCAACCTTTCCAACCAAAAGACTTATAAAGTAGCAATAAATTAGAATAGAAGATTTGTAATGTATATGGGTTAAAAAAGGTCGAGTTTATGATTAATATGGTTTTGGTTTGTTAGTAAAGTTGAATTGTTTCGTATGAGTTTCGGTATTCAAGATCAAGTTTTGTTTAATGTTAGATCTTAATATCATAAATGATGAGATCAGAAATATGTCCGGGATGATTTCAGTGGAATGAAAATTCTTCAATTTTTGGCTTCCAACTAAAGAGGTTTCAGTCTAAGTTTGGTACACTCATATGAATAGTTTGAGAGTTTTGATATTAAATCCTTAAAAAAAGAAGAGTGGAGTTTATGGGATAATAGGATTTTCTCATTTTTGCTTTTTGAAGTGTTTATCTTTTGCTATTCAATTTGATAATGAACTCTTTAATCCTCTCAACCATCTCTTCGCTAAAAGATCTTGAAATGAAATTGTCGCTAAATTATTTGTATACTTGACCTGGATGTCATTATAAGCTTTACATTTCAAAATAATCTTTTGTATCCATTGTCCCAATTGTGTGAAAGATACAAATTTTCTCTTCTCAAATCTTTATTGGCCATTTCTATCTTAATCTATTTCACACCAAAACAAACTAGATAATCTCTGCTCTCGAAAGAAAATTGACCTCTAAATAGACCTTTGGTTGATAGATAGAAGTGAGGCTAAATTCTTCAAGATAATATCCTTTTTTTTAATGCATTTTTTTCTACGAAGACTTGTTAATTTTTTTTAAAAAATTTTTGTTAGTTCTTTGTCATTAGTGAAGCAACATTCCAGTGAATGTGACATTTGCTTATTCGCCTTTAGTTTTGTTTCATCCATGGCATTTTTTATTTTGCTCAAGACATCTTTAAAGACAACAAGGAGCCAATAATGTACCTCAATTTGCTTGATATTTTTAGACATCTTAAAAGACAGGCCATAACAATTGCTTCGATAAGAATTGCACCTATTTTAGCTAAAAGAATCTCACATGAGACCTAAGTTCTTTACTCGAATTTGTTTTGGATCATGTATTTTTGGATTCTCTCTACTTACATACATTTGGTGTGTGAAGTGCTGCTAGTTCATATTTCCCACCAATAAAGCATCAGTGAATTACTAATAGCTCAAATAGAATTCGAATACTTTACCTTCATACATTTATTTTGAAGAGCAAAAACAATCTCCATCTTTCCAAATTTCTCTTCTTTATACAAATTTTCCAACTAAACTTCTAAGAGTCAATCCTAAAATAGTTATCCTCCAATATTCTTTTTCTTTTTCTTTTTCCTTCTACTAAGAATATGCTAATTTTACATACCCACATTTATCAAATGCTCTTACTATGCTCTTACTCATTTCCAGCTAGAAGAATTTCTTTCTAATAAGAATATCATGATTTTGCATACCCACATTTTTCAAATGCTCTTCTAATCAATCCAACAAAAAGTGAGTTGGCCACTTTTCACTTTGGTATCTTCCTGTGAGTTTCAACTCTGAGAATAGGTAAAGAATGTCATTTACTTACAGAGGATATCTGATATCTGTGGGGACATGACTGGTGAGTCTAAAGTACAGTGACCAACGTGGCAATTCTCTATTAGGGTATGGCACTGGTGGGATCCAGCAGCCCAAAGCGCGTCCCCATTACGTCTGTGTCTCATGGCAGTTTCCTACCACCCACTTGATGCATAATTTATTGCATTCAAACCAAACCCTCCGTCCTCCTTTATGTGACTTTCACATCTCAGTGGGACGGTGTTCTCACTTTCTTTAGTGTATATATATATATCCATAACGGACTCTTCTGGACAAGAATTGCAATTAATAATCTAGACAGCCAACACTAGGCATCATAATTTGCTGAACTAGATATATTTTCCCTCAAGGATTAGTTGATTTGGACGAGTGGAGATGAATCCGGGAGGAACTCTGGAATATTTCTCAGATCTATTTCGGCGTAGTTCAAGGCATAAGAAGCAAAAAACCTTTCAGGTGAGATACTCTTTCCCTCTGTTCACATGTTTGGCTATTAGATGGGTTTGTGAGTGTGAAATGAAGAGATAATTTTAATGGGTCTGTGAAGTATGGTATGCTATTTTATGTCAGATATGTTTAAATGGGTCTGTAAAAGTATATTGTGTTCATCTCAAACCAATTTCATTAGGTCTCTAAAGTATTGTAAGGTTAAGAAAGGTTTATCTCAAACAAATTTCAATGGGTCTGTTAAGTATAGTATGTTCTGTTTATCTCAGAGAAATTTAAATGGGTCTGTAAAGTATAGTATGTTCATCTCAAGACAGTTTTCAATGGGTCTGTAAAGTTTAGTATGGTATGTTTATCTCAGACAAATTTAAATGGGTATGTTAAGTATATCATGTTATGCTTTTCTCAGATAAATTTAAATGGTTCTGTGAAGTATATTATGTTTATCCCAGGCAAATTTTAGTGGGTCTGTAAAGTACAGTTTGTTAATGTGTATCTCAGATAATTTTAGATGGGTTTGTATAGTACACGTTTATCTCCGGCAAATTCCAGTGGATCTGTGAAGTATAGTATGTTATGTTTGTCTCAGAGAAATTTAAATGGGTTTGTAAAGAATAGTATGTTATGTTCATCTCAGACAAATTTCAATGGGTCTTTTAAGTTACAGACAAATTTAAATGGGTCTGTATAGTATGTTCATCTCAGTCAAATTTTAATGGGTTTGTAAGGTATAGTTGTTCATGGCATTTTACTAAAAAGGGTTCTTGAATGGAATACAGACAGTTGAGCTGAAGGTCCGGATGGACTGTGATGGGTGCGAGCTCAAAGTGAAGAAAGCTCTTGAGCATTTGTCAGGTAATCATCACAGACAACTTTATTACTCTGTTAGAAAAAAGTTTTAAAATTGCAGGATCTGCAATCAGGAAATCTTTGGCCAGTTTTTGTTTGCTCTCCATTGATCAAAAACCTTGAAACTGCAGTTTTTTTGTATTTGTTTCTGATCTGTATGGTTGTGTTTTTTCTGTTGGATCTGTGTGGAGCAGGTGTGCAAACGGTGGATGTAAACAGAAAGATGCAGAAGGTCACAGTTACAGGGTACGTTGAACCAAACAAGGTGCTGAAGAAAGTGAAAGCCACAGGCAAAAAGGCAGAGATTTGGCCATACGTTCCCTACAACTCTGTAACACAACCTGTTGTGACTGCACAGAGCTATGACAAGAAAGCACCAGCTGGGTATGTGAGAAAAGAGTCTTTCAATACTGGGGCCAACTCCAACCGCCCAGATGAACAGTATGGGGCTATGTTCAGTGAAGAAAATCCAAATGCATGCACCGTTATGTGATTTTTTTTTTACCTGAAAAGATTGCTTTGTAATATGTAAAATATTAGTTTTCCATATGTCAGTCCTCAGCTTCAGGACTGTGTTAGGATTTGTAGGGGTGAGAATGGAACCTTGGACTGGCAGTGGAATAATATTTTACTGTATGGTAAATAGTATTGGGTTTCCAGAACAGAATTGTAATTTTTTGCTGGATTGGTGAATTATACCGTCTTGTCGCTACTTACTAGTAAAGATTTGATAGAAATGAATCTGATTTCGTATCTATTTCGGATCCAATTATTGATGGGTAAATTTTGTAAGCACCTTAACGTGCGGTTCACGTCGTGAACGTGGGGGTCGCTTTCAAGATGGGATATTTAGTCATGCACATGTGAAGTCATGAATGCGATGAGCTGATTTGTTGAAGATCGAGTCGATACCTAAATTAATGGAATTGCCAAAAGATCTAACCATGTTGGCCTTTAAGATATATTGCATGATTGACTCCTTTACTGAAGTGTTTAGAAGAGTCTTTCATTAAAGCAATTATTTAGTATGTGAAAGGAGGTAATAGGTAGGTGTGTCGATAGTGATTGCTGTGCTGTAGGAAGGAATATTTTTAACTTTTCCTAATCAATAAGAGAAGCGTTCAAATATTTCAAGGTTTCATGTTTGAATTAAGAAATAATTTAGTTCTTTAAGTTAAAAGAATTAAATAATTTATATATAATAAATAAAAATAAGGGCAAATAATGAGATGTGTTTTAGGGTAAAAATTCAGTAAAAAACAAAAATAATAAAATATAATTCAATGGTTTATACACTTTTATCAAAAAAATAATGAAAAAGTATCTTGGTTAAGTAAAAAAGCCTAATAATTATTCATTTTAACCTTTTTCATTGTGTAAATTCAAAAATAAGTTAGTGCTTCTTAAAATTAAGAAAGAAATATTTTACCAATAAGAGAGGAGTTCAAATAAAGTAAGGTTTTATTTTTAAATTAAATAATAATGGGAAAAGCATTTTGATTGTTGGGTAAGAGTCTTATAGTTATTTACTCTTCACACTTCTCAAGTCTAAATGCAGAAATAAATTGGTTTTTCTAAAAGTTGGAAACAATCAAATAAAAATGAAGGGTGGACATAACACAATTATGAGAAAAGTATTTTGGCTGTTGGGTAAGAGAGTCTAGCACAATTACTCACTCAAACTTCATACCTCCATGTCTAAATTCAAAAATAAATTAGTGTTTCTAAAGTTAAAATCAATTAAAAAAACTATATTTTGTAAATTTAAAATAAACAACGAATATAAAACAACAATAATAAAAAACATATGTGATTGTCAAGAGTATTATTTATCCATTCAAACTTGTCACCTCTCAAATTCTTAAATGGTGAGTTGAAATTTCAATATGTATGTAGGTTCATTAAAATCAGAGGTTCTTGAAGTACCAAATCATGTGGTCAAATCAATGATAGCTACATTGAATTATTTAAAAATGCACTAAAAAATAAAATTTAACACATGCATCAAGACATGTATTCTAAACTATTTAAATGTATTACAGACAACTTACATGTATTACAAATCGCCTAACAACCATTTAAATGTATTACAAACAACTTACATGTATTACAAACCGCTTAATATATCATCACATAATTGGTTATTTCTTCAATATAATTTTAGAAATTAGATATTTATATCTATATTCTTAACGTAAAAGTTGAGAACTAATAATTCTATGTTTGTGTTTGAAATATGAATTTAAAGTATTTATTTTGAAAGGCTATATTAAAGAAATGACCATTCATATGGGTGATACATTAAAATACTTGTAATACATGTCTTGATAAATACATAAATTATTTTTTGTGGTGTTTTTAAACAACTTAGCAAAGATGACATTGACGTGATCACATTGTCAATGCTTTAGAACCTCCATCAACGGGCTTTAAGTTTTTAATGAACCTACAAAGACACGTAAAAGTTAATGGAAATTCAACTTACCATTTAAGAGTTTGTGAGACTTGTGAAGTTAGGGGTGTGGCACTTGGAGCCTTTTATCGAACAACTAAAACACTTGAGTAATATAAAATGCACTTATCTCACTTTACATTGTTTTTTATTTGCCCCTACATTTTTAATTTATTGAACATGTGACTTTTGATTATTTTTTAACTTTAGGGAGCACTGATTTATTTTTGAATATGGGCATCATATTGAAATAAAAATCTTGTTGTATTTGGAAACCTCCTCTTACATGTCATTGACATTTTTTTCACAAACTAAATGTTATTATGTTGTGCTCTTGACTTTTGTGTAAGTAACCAAGTGTTCCAGTCCTTCAATTCAAAAATAAATTTTCCTATCAAAATGCTTACCTATTCATGTCCCAAAACCTTTAATTTGACTCCAATACAAAAAGGATCAAAAAGAAAAAAAGAAATGAGTACTTTAAAGAAAAAGTACAAAAGTAAGGCACATGGTAAAAAAAAGAAGAATCATCTAGCACCACCCAAATTATTCATAAGAGCAACAACCACACCACCAAAGGCTCCATTATTTGACCTCAATTAGTGCACTTCTATTATCACCATTGTTTATTGAAGGTTCTAAATGATCAATGATGTCAATGTTGAGTTATTTAGAAAATACTCAAAAAATAAGTGATCTTGAAATATATGCATCAAGACATGTATCATGAGCCTCTGAATGTATCACTATATGATTGCTTATTTATTTAATATAACTTTTAAAAATAGTTGTTTTCTATCTATATTTTAAATACAAGTAGAGTACTTATAATTTTATGTTTGTACTTAAAATACAAATAAAATGTATCTATTTTCAAAAGATATCTTAAAGAAATAACCAATCATATAGTAATTCATTAAGTGATTTGTAAAATATATCTTATTACATGTGTTAGTCTAACTTAATTTTTGGGTGTTAAACAACTCAACAAAGAAATCGTTGTTGTGGTTACATTGTTGACACGTTGGAACCTTTAATAATAGCCTTAAGTTTTTAATGGACTTACAAAGGTGAGTTGAAATTTTGTGGAAATTCAACTTACCATTTAAGAGTTTTAGAGGTGCAAATTTAGGGTGCATAGCTATTAGGACCTTTCAAATAACAACCAACATATATAAATGATGCAAAATGTGTTCTTAACACTTTTCGTCGTTGTTTTTTATTTGCCCCTACATTTTTACTTATTAAACATGTGACTTTTGCTTTTTTGTCTTTAGAAGCGCTAATTTATTTTTGCATATGGGCAACATATTTAAATAGAAATATTGTTGTATTTGGACACCTTCTCTTACTTTTTATAGGCCTTTTCTTTATGCTAAATGCTAGTTGGAAAGAATCATTTGCTCACATCCCTTTAATTCAAAAACATTTTTTCCTTTTAAAATGCTTACCTATTCACATCCCACAACCTTTAATTTGACTTCGAAAAAAGGGTCAATATATTTATTAAATTTAAACTAAAGAAATGAGTACAATAAAGGACCACTTTAAAGAGTAAGATACATGGTAAAGAAATGAATCATGTAGCAACACCCAAAGTATTCATAGGAGCAACAACTATATGTTGAATATATTCGGAATAGTGAGAGGGGAGGGATGAATCGGTATTCCCTTGAACTTATTAAAACTTCTAACTAACCAATCACATAACACAATTTATATGTAATAAATGAAATTAACGCAAAACACATAACATCAGATTTATACGTGGAAAATCCAACATGGGAAAAACCACGAAGAGGATGAACTCCCAAGTATAGTGTAATATGTAACCGATTACATAGTACAAGGGTGGCTCACTGTCAGTGGAGGCTCACTGTCGGATAATAGGCTTATAGCCGGAATACAAAATTGAACTGCTAGAATTGCATCTAACATATGCATGAGACATAGTTCCGTTAAAGTACACAAAATGTTTTTTCATCCACTGTACATACACTGCCTAACAACATTCACATTCACAAAACATTTCGCATATACAATATGTAAACATTAGTTGTTTTTCAACAGCTATATCTATATCTTGCAAAAACTATTGTTTATATATCCGCACCAAAAAATTTGATAAATCGGCTCAGCTAGAGAAGGGATGAGACCGATATATCCACACGAAACTGGAAAATAGCTTCATAAGATTTCAACTTCAATATTGACTCCAAAATACCTTGTAGAATACACCTCCTTCATATCTGGATAGGACCGAATCCAAAACTTGCCTTCAATATTTTCGGATGGGACCAGACCTAAGATGCCTTACTAGATCACAAAATTGCATGAGATAAACACCAAAACAAGTATATAGACTTTGTACATATAATATACTAGAGCAAACAACCTCAGGAGGAGACAATGATCTCAACATCTTTGCAACAATCTCATCTTCTTCAAGGATTCCACTGGCACATCTAATGTTCATGACAAGCTTATTCACCTTAGCCATAAAGGATGTTATGTTTTCATCTTTTCCCATCTTCAATGCTTCATATTACCTTTCAAACTCTGCAGCTTAGCAAATTTAACTTGCGCATCTCCTTCATACAAGGTCTCTAGCTTCTTCCAGATCTCATGCACAGTCTTCAAACTCATCACATTAGTCATTTTTGAATTGGTCAAGACACTCAACAATGCTTCCTTAGCTCTTATGTTATGTTCAACATCCTTGATCTCAGTAGTGGTAACCGGTCCATTCTGAGGAACATTGTAGACATTCTTTGTAATCTTCCAATACTCATGTCTCCAAGATATTTTAAATGAACTTCCATCCGGTCCTTCCAAATAGTATAATTGTTTCCATCAAATCTAGGACTCTCCCTCTTAAATACATACGCTGCCATCCTGGATCTCCTCAAGCGGTTAAGCTTCTTCCAGAGGATCTAGCTCTGATACCAATCATTGGTAGCAACAATGAAGGAAAACTGAGAAGGGGGGGGGGGTGAATTAGTTTTCACTGGATTAAACCAATTAAGCACAATCTCAGATTTCAATCAACTGCAACAAGAATAAAAATAAAGACAATAACAACAACACACATAACACCAAGATTTTGACATGGAAAAACCAATTAAGGGAAAAACCATGGTGGGAACCTACCCACAGTAAGATGATACTCTACAATAGTATGTGTAAATATTACAATGGGGAATGCACATGCATTTAGACACACTGCCTAGAGCTCACTGCTCAAGATATAATGACCTAGAAGGCTCCAACCCTTAGGGAAGGTTCACTACCTTACAATAATGATCGGACTGCAATCCAGATTACATGAACTGCAAAAATAACATATGATAATACTTGATGACTATTCCGGTTAAGATCATTTGTCTTCCCTGCAACAATCTATTACTACTTATCAAGTTGCCATTACATTATATCCAAAGTCATTCTATATACTCTAGTCGGTCACTACTACCAAAATATTCAGTCGGTATGCACAGTCCAGTCGGTTATAGAAGAAAGTAGTCAAGAGCCCAGTATGCACTGAGCTGTCTACCGAGTATCATTCCATGTCTACCGAGCAACAAAGATGAAACACCGAGTTGATATACACCGAGTGAAACGTGTTACCAGATTCATTGAACCTGGACATACATATGAAAACGTGTTACAAGATCAAGGAACATAGAACCGTTATCACATTGGAAATTGCACTTAAAGATTGTGTATGATTTTGAGGTCATCTAACCAATGAAATATTTTGCATGGTTATTCATTCGATAAAACATGTTTGTAAGATGGAAGCAATGAATGGATCACCGACATAAGAGATCTATTTATACAACATGGATTAAGATAAGACACACATGTAGTATGACAGAAAGGAAGATATAGAAATATATGAAGCAAGACATGTGAAAGCAATAAGTGTTATGACTGTTACAAAGACACAGAGGTCACCGAGAAGGATTTCAGAGAATAGTCAAAGAACAGAGTAGATAGAAGGGTTTACCGAGTTACTATATGGGTTACCGAGGTATGCTATAAGCAAGGTAATCTTATTCTGAGCACATAGAATATGCTATAACATTCCATATGTAAAGTTGCAGATATTTGTAATGATTTTATTGTAATATTTTGAAGTTGTAAGAGAAACCTTTAACAGGGTAAAAGACTCTAATCAAGTCTATAAATTGTAAAGCCTCTAGCCAGGTGTATCAAGTGTTGTAAAATCCTTTAGTAAGGTGGATCTAACAGATCTTGATTCACCTAACAGGGTAAGCTATCAGAAATAGCTAAACATGTAGCTCTAACCGAGCAACCTTTATTATTGCAGTAGTGAAGTTGTGGGTGCCATCCCCACTGCAATTTTTCTCTCTAACCAAGAGTTTCTGCATAGCCAAAATATATGTGTTATGGAGTGAATCATGTATGATTATTATTTATTTGTTTTAGCATTATATTATGTTACTGCACTATTCAGTTTATGCATAACAGTAAAGATATTGTTAGGAAAAGGATTTGAAGTATTGATTCACCCCTCCCCTCTCAGTACATTAGCTTTCCATATTGGGCCTAACAATTGGTATCAGAGCTTCAATCTTGGAAAAGGGTTTAATTGCCTAAAGAGAAAGATCTTATCAATGGAAGGCTATAAACAATCTCGGAGGATTGTGTATCTGCAAGAAGAGCTGGATCATGCTAATCAAGTGACTGCAAACATGCAAAGGCAAATGCAAAAATCTCTGAAAGTGAGAAGAAGATTATCTGATGATTTGCAGGACTCTCAAGAGTTAGTGGAACAAATTGAGACATCATCTGAGAATAGTTTATCTGAAGAGACTGAAGAAATGATTGGAGTATTGAAAGAAAGAACAAAGCACTGGCTGATCAACTAAAAGAAATGAAAAGAGAACATGAACATTTCAACACATAGATGACTGAAAACCTTGATGCATTGAGGACAACCGAGGATAAAGTAAGAGATCTAGAAAGAGAGAAACAACAACTTGAAGCCTTAGTATCTGATAAGAATGATGAAATCACAAGGTTGACTGGAATTCAACAAAACCTGTCAGATCAACTAGGTTATGCACATCATGAAGCAAATCTGAAAGATGATGAGAATCAAGCATTAAAACTTGAAGTATCAAGGTTGACCAATGAACTTGAAACAAAGAAGAAAACTAAAGAAACACTGAAGAAGAGTTATGAAGCATCAAAGATGTTGGATGAGCAACTGAATACAAGACGACCCAAAAAAGATGCAGGACTCGGTTACAAAGGAAAAGACTCTACCGAGAAGGGAATTCATACTACCAAGAGAGGAGAATCATCAAAGCAAGCTGGAATCAAGAAGAACATCAAAAGAAAGAAGCCTATTTGCAACTACTGTGGAAATCAAGGTCACACTGCCAACATGTGCCAAATCAGAAAAGGTAAGCAACCGAATGTCACTAAGTCCAATGGTTATTGTTACAATTACAATAAATATGGTCACACATCTAATCAATGTAGGACAAAGTCTGTTAACAATTATCAGAAGGCAAAATTCAAAGGGTTTTATAAAAACTGCAATAGACATGGACATAGTACCGAGAAGTGTTGGTATAAGAAAAAGAACTATATGTGGTATGCACATCGAGCAAATACTGGGAGCTACCGAACCCACAGAGATCTTAATCGACAATATGTTGCAGTACCATGGGATTACAATACAAGGATATGGTGTGAATGTTGTGGAAGATATGGACATATAAGTGCCAACTGCTTTATAAGGTTTGGGATGAACAACCAAAGATCATGGAGAAATCCTGGTATGACATGTTTTCATTGTCACAAAGTAGGATACTTGGCTGGAGATTGCAGAGATCAACCTAGAAAAGACACTGAGGAAATAAAAGAAAAATTAAAGATGATTGGAAAAAGAAGGAAATTGTGTCAAATGAAGAAAACACCTTACCTACCGAGTTAGGTGCTCCTATTCCAAATTAATCGGTAAAGGTATGAAGGGATTGCATTCTCTCAAGGTTAAATCTTAACAGTTCCTATTTTATTATGTACTTAATTCAAAATCTGCATAGTTAAGATGTAGTAGTAAGCTTGAAATTCTATCAAAGTCTTTTGGAGCACTATACAGGAAACCTGTCAAGTCGGTGAATACAGGAAACTTGTCAAGTCGGTAAATGAAGGAAGTTTGGTTACTCGGTTAAAGCGCAAAAAAAGGGAAAGAAAGTTTAGTGGAACCGAGTGCATTTAATGTTTTTGACCTAACCTGCACGGAGCCCGATAAGGTAAATTGTATACTTAAAGCATTTACATGTTCATTTTTTACTTACCAATTTTTCGAGAGAGCAGAGCAAAGAAAATCAAAGGCGATCAAACCTTCTACAAAGAAAAATTCAAGGTATTTACACCAATCTCAATGCATTGTTAAGCTGGTTTACCGATCTTATTAAGTTGTTATTATCTGCTAAGTGTGAAGCGTCTATCATTTGAAAATCCTCAAACCCTAAGGATCTTTTGTTAGTTTTTATCTGAAATCTACAAATGGCACCTAAGATCCAAGATCCCATCGTTGTTAAGAATGTTGAAAAGCCCTCACTAAAATACTCTTTAACTCCCAAAGTTGCATCTGAATCGGATGACAAAACCACATTTTCACTCATCCCAGATAGAGTGTTATTAGTCGAGGATGTGAGATTCTTCACCAAATGTCGTGTTGAAGAACTCGGTCACGTTGAAATCAAAGACACCTATGATGAATTGTGCACCGACAGAAAATTGGATAGAAAGTATGACCACATTAAGATCAAGGGATTAACTGAAGCCCTAACCTATCCCCGTGTGTTCAAACCTCAGTGGGTCAAGTTTGTTCTGAGCAGAGTTCATGATGACTTCATGTGGCTAGAAGAGCAACCGTTTAAGATTACCGAGGAAATCATTCATCTGATTACCGATTACCCTATTTATGATCATGCCCGAGCTCAAAAGATGATATCATAGAAGGAATTGATTAGTTTAACCGGAGTGGAATCAGATTGCAGAGGACTAAAATTGAACAATGTCACTAATGCAGAACTAAAATTTGCCATTAGAGTAATAGGTTACTATTTCTTCCAATCGGCAAGGGAAAATAGTGTACCCTATGCAGCAGTAGACATAGCATACAAAATTGTGAAAAAGGGAATGAAAATTGATCTATGTGAGGTGTTGCTGAAAAACCTGTTTGAGAATCTGAACACCATCAGGAAGCCGAAGAAGAACAACTCGGCTAATACACTAAAGTTTGGATCACTACTTGTATGCATGTTTTTCTATTTTGAAAAATTCTTTCCATCAGTCGGTAAAGTTGTTTGGGAACTACACCAACCAATCACCCATCAGATCAATGACTTCATCAAGAAGCTAGGTGATAATTTTAATGATATTATGGATGATTACTTCAGTAAGTTTCAAGAGAAAATGCATAACAAGTACCGGATTCCACCCAAGCTAGTGGAGAAATACAAAGATGACATATGTTTTGAAGTAGACATTGATTAGTGTTATGTGAATGCTGTAGAACCAAGAACTCAATCTTTGTCACCTATGGGTTATGAGATTGATTTTGACATCACACAACAACAAATTGATGCATAGGTATGAAACCTATGAAGAAGTGAAAGAAAAAGTAAAAATGAGCATTGTAGTAACCAAAGCTACAAGAAAGGCAACAAAGATGATAAAGGCATTATCGGAGAAATTTGGGGAAGATTCTTCCTCCACACCTGTCAAAGGCACTATAGCCATTACCGAAGAGGAATCTGAAGCCCAAGAGGCAGCTATAACACTGAGCACCGAATTGCCTAAGGGAAAAGTGTTGAAAAGAAAGAAACAAGATACATCAAAGGCCTCACCAACTCCTCCAGCAAAGCGACCTAACACTAGAGCATCTGCAGCTTCACCGAGTAAGAAAACAAAGAGTTTTACTGTTCCCAAGGTAACAAAAACTTACAAGAAATATACTTGAAGACTCATTTTGGCAAAAGAGTCTAGTGACACCGAATCTGAGGATGCAAGCAAATTTCAGATTGTCAAGAGCAAGAAGGTAAATATACATAGTGTTGAAAATTTTTGTACTAATATAAAGGAATATGGTGGATTTGGAGGATTCAGATATGTTAAGTATGAATCCAGAAATAAAGATGAAAAGAGACAAATAGAAGAAGCTGTCATCTGCACACTTTTGAAATTCTGATTGGTCCCATTAGAAGTCTCTAATTCTCTTCCAAAAGAATTATATGCACATATCGATAAGAGGTGGCAATATGCCTTGGACTCGGAGAAACAGATCAGAGAAAGAAGTCTGGTACATCTCTTTCCTGACATGTCGGTAGTTGAAATAAAAGAACATCTGACAACCTACCACACAAAGTTCCTCATCAAACAAAAAGCCTTGAAACTGATGAATGGGCTGTATATTGAAGTGGAAAATGAGACAAAAGAAAAGTGGCAGGAAATCTTTAGAAACAAGGATGTCGGTGAGCAAGCTGAAGTTGAAATAGTTGATGTCACCGAGCAAGATCCTGATGTTACCGAGCAAGACCCTACTGACACCATTCAAATAGATGAAGATATCATGGATACAGAGGCACCTGAACAGGAAATGATAGAAGGCAATCCATATGAAAAACTTGTATCCAGTGAATCAGTCTTGGAACAAGTTCAGCCTTATCCACCGGTCAATCAACCTATCTCAACTGAAGCCCCTCAGGATACAGATAAAGGCATCGAAGGTCACAAGTCTACAACAGGAGAAGGTATTACTCAAGAACAAACCTCTCAGGATCCTTCTAGTACTAAAAATGTTGCAACTGAGACACCGAGTACCGAGACACCGAAGGACACTACAGAGGCTAAAGAAACCGACCAAAGTGTTGCCTCTATCGAGCAACCTACCGAGGGTCATCAAGCCTCACAAGCCATTGTCTTAGTTCAATCGGTGAAAGGAAAAGAAAAGAAGATGAAAAAACATAGTTTCAAAGTAGATTTGTCAAAACCAATAGTGTTGCCCAATGTTGATATATCCAAATTAAAGGGGCAAGCACTCATTGATTTCGGTAAACTATGCAAAGTAAAGGCCGAACAAGAGAAGCAAATGGCTATTCAAAAGAAAAATAAAGTACTTCAGAAGGTGAAAGCACTCTTAACATATATGCTACCTGAAGCTACAATAACCAAAGATGCAGCCATCCACATTCAACTGGATGAACTCCTAACCAAGATAGAGACATCTGGAGTAGATGCATCCAAATATTTGAGCAGGCTAAAAGACAAGGAGCTCACTCCAAAAATGATAGAAGGTACAAAAAGCTATAGCTATTGGCAAAGTTAAACTTGTCAAATTTATTGCTGAGTTGACCCCTCAACTCAAGCACATTCATTATTTATTTTAGAAACTCTATACATTTTCTTTATTCATTAAAGACATAAAAAATAAAACTGAAGCAATTGAGAAAGAGATCACCGATCTCTCAAATAAGTTGACCACAAAGCCTAATTCAGTTCAGAATTTCTATACAAAGTTACAACAGCTCATGGCTCAACAATTGGACCTAAGAAATGAAGAACACAAGATCATGATGGACATAATGACACTTCAGACATTATTGCTTCCTCATCTTTCATCTGTCCAAGAACGGATCAACCGAGCCACATACTTATCTACTACACAAGAGGGAAGCACTTTAGATGGCTTAATATCATTATTGGTTGATATTCAAGAGCATAATTTTTTAATGGACAGTGTAAAGGATGCCCTCTCCGTCGCTCTCACCGAAGCACGAGCAAAGTACAAATCCATTTTTGACCAATTGCCACCACCGAATGGTAACTAAATTTTGATGTTTGTCAAAAAGGGGGAGTGATATAGTATTCAAAGCATCAAAGTATAGTATCAAACAAAAGGAGTGTAGTATACAGGGGGAGTATACCGAGCAAAGTAAGCAGAGTATCCAAGAGCATTGAACCGAGCAGTGAACAGAACAGTAAGCAAAGAACAAGAGCAGATCACCGAGCATACAAAATCAGAGTTTTGTACAATATATTGATAAGGGGAGTATATCTGGATATATTATTTCATTGACTAATGTACATATTGTTAGTTTAGTCAAATTTTGCAAAGTATATAGATTATTGAGTTATGACTTTGAAAGTAGTTTTGTCAAACATCTCAACTAATGTCAAAAGGGGAGATTGCTACTACTTATCAAGTTGCCATTAGTTTTATATCCAAAGTCATTTTATATACTCTAGTCGGTCACTACTACTGAAATATTCAGTCGGTATGCACAGTCCAGTCGGTTATAGAAGAAAGTAGTCAAGAGCCCAGTATGCACTGAGCTGTCTATCGAGTATCATTCCATGTCTACCGAGCAGCAAAGATGAAACACCGAGTTGATATACACTGAGTGAAACGTGTTACCGGATTCATTGAATTTGGACATACATATGAAAATGTGTTACAAGATTAAGGAACATAGAACCGTTATCACATTGGAAATTGCACTTAAAGATTGTGTATGATTTTGAGGTCATCTAACCAATGACGTATTTTGCATGGTTATTCATTCGATAAAATATGTTTGTAAGATCAAAGCAATAAATGGATCACCGACATAAGAGATCTATTTATACAACATGGATTAAGATCATATACACATGTAGTATGACAAAAAGGAAGATATAGAAATATATGAAGCAAGACATGTGAAAGCAATAAGTGTTATGACTATTACAGAGACACAGAGGTCACCGAGAAGGATTCCAGAGAACAGTCAAAGAACAGAGTAAACAGAAGGGTTTACCGAGTTACTATATGGGTTACCGATGTATGCTATAAGCAAGGTTATCTTATTTTGAGCACATAGAATCTGCTATAACATTCCAGATGTAAAGTTGCAGATATTTGTAATTATTTTATTGTAATATTTTGAAGTTGTAAGAGAAACCTTTAATAGGGTAAAAGACTCTAATCAAGTCTATAAATTGTAAAGCCTCTAACCAGGTGCAACATTTAGATTAAGTGTTGTAAAATCCTTTAGCAAGGTAGATCTAATAGATCTTGATACTCCTAACAGGGTAAGCTATCAGAAATAGCTAAACATGTAGCTCTAACCGAGCAACCTTTATTATTGCAGTAGTGAAGTTGTGGGTGCCATCCCCACCGCAGTTTTTCTCTCTAACCAAGAGTTTCTGCGTAACCAAAATATATGTGTTATGGACTGAATCATGTATGATTGTTATTTATTTGTTTTAGCATTATATTATGTTACTGCACTATTCAGTTTATGCATAATAGTAAAGATATTGTTAGGAAAAGGATTTGAAGTATTGATTCACCCCTCCCCTCTCAGTACATTAGCTTTCCATATTGGGCCTAACACAATCTCTGTTCAATACTCCATACCGAAAGATAAATTCTTTTATGCACACCTACACAACTCTCTAATAATGCAAACACACCACTCATACCCAAATTACATGAATCTAACACCTATTTATACAATTCATCAACCTTGACTACAAGATCGACTAAACCCTCAAACCTTAATTACAAAATTACATCACATGATACACAAATAAACCAATGGACCAATATAAGGTCATAGATGACATAGCATGGACCTAAAATATCCAAACACACATCACCATCGAAAATCTTGCCAAGATCGACAACAACATGCAACACCACCAAAAATACCGCATAACACAAAGAATATCACCGATTCAACAAAATCACCAATACTATGCACAAGGATCAATACAAACTGCCAAAATAAATAAGACACGATTAGGAAACACCAACAAGAACATTAGAACCATCTGTAATAGCTGCACCAACACCACTTAATCAAATTTTCATTGATCAACACACTAACTCTCAGGAACACCAAACAACAACAATTCAGACTAGAAAGATGACTTGCGGAGCACCAAATCATGAACCATGTGAGATGAAGATACACATGAATATCCAAAACATTCTCCCAAATCCGCAACCAAAGATATGATCATACCGGAGCACAATGGATCAAATACCAAAATCTGCCAACCACTGAACAAAAAGACTAAACTTCAAACCGAATCAAATAATATGATCAAGTAAACTTTTGAATCATTGAAACCAATAAGGAATGAAGTATTCTAGCATCCCAAACAATTAAACCAACTAGATCAACTCAATGCAATCATCGAAACACCAAACAACTCTCTGCAACACCAAAACACAAGAATATGTTGACATCAATGATGACATATCCTAGCAGAATCAATATCCAACACATTTTTGGAGTACACACTAACTACATCCTTGCTTAAGGTTTCCATTGCCTTGAGTAGAGCTTTTTATTTTAACTTTTAAAGGTGTCCTCATCATACTCATCAAATGAGTAGCTTTTTTCTTCAGCATAAGACATTCTTCTTCTTGTGTTGTAATGTTTTATTATTGCTTTTTCTAACAGAGCAATTTGATGCAAAGTGAACAATCTTACTACAATTGAATTCATTTGAATGGTAACTAAGATGTCCCTTGCTAATTTTGCCCTCAAATCACTGATTTCTACCCTTATGAATTTTGTCAAACACTTGCCTTGCAAAATTTGAACTTGCTGATTGGTGATCCATTTTGGTATTTCAATAAAGATAATGATAATGCATTCAATGGACTCAAATGAACATATGCAAATGACTTAAATTAATTTAGGATGTAATACAAGGTATATATAATGCGATAAGATCGTTGATGTTCATTCACAACCAAGGGAAATTAATGCAAACACTTGGCAAACAATAACCTTTGTTCAATATTAAGTGTGTTTATGTACATACTGATGCTCTACAAAATGGACAATGGTTAGACTAAAGCCTGTGGTCGTATAACACACAAAAAACACAAGAAATCATTAGTGTTAATCAACCAAAAACTAATCTAAGCATGCATATCAAAAGAGACACTAAAAACATGATAAAGTATTTAACTATGAAAGTAAATACAACAAGGCATCTCCAAATGCCTTTTAACATGCTCTTAGCTCCTTCTCCTTTGTTCCTCTCCTCTCCAAGTTCCAAATTAGTGTAGCTCTCAGCAACTTTTTGCACTATGGATGCTTATGGAGGTTCAAGATTGACAATGCTTATAACTTATGCTATGCAAGTGTAAAACAAATTAATTACACATATTATGTGATTTATGCTAAATGCTCTCTCTAAAATTCACTGTAGATTAAATGCATACAAGTTTTCAGGATCTGGATTATGAAGAAATGGGCTCTATTTATAGGGAAAATGGAGCAATGGATGGTTGAGATTGAGTAATCTCAACAAGGGTCAGGATTGAATGATATCAAATCCATGGAAGGCTTTCAACCCAATCCTAGGATGACAAGTGTCAATATGAGATGGGTTGAGAGGAGAGGGAATAAACATTAAATGCTTGACATGGCCTGAAGGTTAACTTGGGGGTCAAGGTCAAGGTTGGGTTGAGTGAATAAATTCTTTATTCAAAGAATAAAGCTTTTATCCAATGGATAAACTCTTGTGCAAAGGTTAAAGGGATAACCATGGTCAAAGCAATAAATGCTTGAGGAGACACGAGTCATATGAGGGTTGAGTTAGGGGTTAACCATAAATGGTCATGTAAGAGCCATTAGTGGTTTGGAAGACTTTAGGGGTTAAAATGTTGAACACACAAAGCATTAAATGCTTTTCAAAGACTTTGAAGTCTTTGAGAACTGACTCCAAGTTGCTTAGGAATGTGACAATAATTAGGGGATGGATTAGGCTAATTGACTAAGATTAGATAGGTTCTAGAAGAATTTAGGAAGGGCAAGTGGGAGATGTAAGAAAATACAAGTGGGAGGGAATAAATGATTTAAATAAATGTTTTATTTAATTTATTTAAAAGAGGAAAGAGGATTAAATTGAATAAATAGAATTTATTCATTTAATTGATTGTGAATTTGGTTTAATGAATGAATTAAAAAAATGAATAATTTATTTAATTAATAGGAGAATGTTTGAAGATGAATTAATTAAATATTAATTTAATTAACTGATGGCTAGTGGATTTTTAATTAAATAAATAGCAAATATTCATTTAATTAAAATGGACAGATTTATGTGACTACACATACCCTTAAAGGTTATAAGTTCTGATACAAATTTGAAGCAATACTTTGACAAAGTCCACACTTATGACGCTCACATGGCCTACCACAAATCTGATATGAGATTTCTTGTGATTAAGAACTGTTGATCAACTCCAAAAATATAATCAACAATGGCTGCAATAATGAAGCTACAGGTTTGCAATAGATGAGACTTCAAATATGCTTCAAACCCTTTCACAAATTTGCTCCTTATGCTCAGTTTGGACTCTTGGATGAAGCCCACACTATGGCAATGATTCAACTAATCTCTCACAACCTCGAGATTGCAATTACAATGAGGAGTTTTTCGTTCTTCAAAGCATTAAATGGTTGAAACCCTTGGTTTCTCTTCCACAGTCACAAATCCCCAAAAAAGCATAGTCAAAATGATCAACAACAATAACGAGTTCAATTTGCTTGAAGGCTTTTATAGTATTCTCAAAGCTGGTCAATCCCTTCTAGAGACTTCTTAATCATTTAATATCATTTAAAATCAAATTAAATGTGTGCACATTGACTTTGTAAAATACTTTAATATTTATCCTCCAAAATATAATCCATTAATTGCACTTTAAGTCACTCAAATGAAGGGTCATGGCCCCATTGAATATAAAGTGAACTTAAAACATTATAATTGCACTTAATAAATAATTATTAATAAAGTAATAATTAAAATAACATAACTCCACAAATAATAATTACTTCTCAATTTTGTCTAAACCTGGGAGTTAACCATTGTGTCCACTGTGCACCCAACTACCTTACTAAAAATAGTAAGGGTACCTCTCTATCAATAAATGACTTACTATAAATAGTAAATCCCTCATTATCTAATCAAACCAACTGTGCAATGCAATCATAGCTTGTTCAGGTGCTCTGCTATAAATAGTAACCCTAACTTTCCTGAAATAGTCACTTACTATAAATAGTAATTGTGTCAAATTGAACCAAATGAAGAGCAATCCTAAACACTTTTGACCTCCAAAATGGGAATAAGCCTCATGCACTGCATCCTCAGACCCTCTAACCATTAGACTTAGCCTACGAGGGCCAATAATAGGCTAATCGAATCATAAAACATATCATCCCAAAATTGGAACATTACAGTCCGTCCTCCCTGAAATTGCTTGTCCGCAATCAATCTTTGAAAATAAATAACACACTAGTCCACCCGAGTCCCAAGGGAAGAATCGTGTAATGTCCCTATTGATACCAACTAGATCCTATAACACGAGCATCAGAATAACTGACTGTACCTGCCGAACCAAATCAATATCAACAACTGGTGTCGCGGGAAGAGAGAATTCAAAGGGAAGCAACTCAGAAGGCTGACAAAGTTTACTTCCCAAAACTATGCAAGGTGAATTGTCATACACACTATCTAACATATGCACAACTGAACTATGTATCTAAAAGGGGTCATGCACATGAGGATCAAAAGTAAAACTATAGGCACTCCTCTCTGTGTAAACACCTAAAAAACTCCTCAATGAGCTCTGTCTGAAATCTTGATGTACTGGTAGGATCAAAAAATCTAAATAGAATCTTGCAAAGAAGAACATCCTTAGACTTCTGAGTTGCTCAACTTTGATCTCAACTTCATCATGCCAAAAATGGTGAAGCCAACCAATGAGACCTGCCTAGATTGTAGTGTTCACCGTGACATCACTCAGGTCCCAAAGCAGACTGAACACATCCATATGCTATGTGGAGATATGAATCATGGAAAGTGTCTGCAACATCACAACTATCTCCAACCCCTACCAGACTCCCATAGATGTGCTGACTCTGCAAGTAATTCCCCATCAAAGATGGAGTCGAATAATTGCAACAATTGCTTCCATCCAATGAAGATGGTGAGTACCCATCCTACAAAGGATGGTACAACCTCAGAGCCAATCCACACTAATGCGTCATCAAATCCTTCGTGTGTGGATTAGAAAAGAAGTGATGAGTATGCCTCCCTATGCAGTCACGATAAAAAGCTCCCACCTCGGTCAATGGCTGACTGTCATAGTTCTGAATATAACCCCCGTCACCTAACTCATCACTAACAACACCTACGATGGATATAACTACAGGAGAACCTATTGCAACATGTGGTTCTCTACTGCTCTCAATAGATGCACTCATTCTATCTGTGTCAACTGCACCTGCAACTATGATAGGTGTAGCCACATCCTCAACCTGCTCACAACCATAATTCATGGATATAAGATCATCACCAACTACCACTGTAGAAGACTATACTGTAACTCTAGATGGTGAAGACTGTGCTAAACTCAACCCCACGGTAAGCTCCTCCAATCGTGATTGTGACTCCTGAAGGGCCAACTAGGCACTCTTCAATGAATCCATAGTCATCTCAAGCTCATGGGTGAGTGTTGGTATTTTGGTATGGTTTTGTCATTGATGTCAACACCTGCCAAATACACCTACTTTGGAGATCCAACAACATTCATCGGCAATCAGTAAACTATTCAAACAATCACCGGTATATGGTTAACCGATAGGATATAATGTTCACCGGTACCTGCAATGACATGGAAGACACTTGGTAATGTTGAAGACATCATGTGGACACTTTTCTTTGAAGTAATAATCATTGGTATATTCTTATTTGCATATTTGCTTTTACCGACAAATAGGTCCAGGTTATCTAGGGTTACACCGACAGGTTTATCTTTTCCAGATCAGCATGGCATGCTATGGAGATGATTTATTATTGTTATAAAAGCATTAAGCCGACATGTTCAATTGGTTATTGCATCGGATATTGTATTATTTGTAAAATGTTTTATTGTAATATCTTGTAGAGCTGACCTACTAAAATTGGTCTTAGGGTATGGTATAAATGTAAGATCTTATTTGTAAGATCAAGTGTGGAATGCGAAAAATATTTAAGGAAGGATATATGTGAGATCAAGCAGAGATATACACAAAGAAATCATTTGAAGGCGAAGTTAGGTTTTTGTAGAAGCATATCAACATTACACTGGTACTGAATCCAGCATATGAAGATGCTATTTTGTGCAGTACATTCTCATTGGATTTAACCATCCAACTGTAGTCAGTGTGACTCCCATTTGTGATTGAGCAGTGAGCTCTATGCTGTTGGCCTTTCTGCATGTGCAGACCCCTCTTTGTACACTTACTATCTGCAGTAGTATCATCTGATTGTGGGTAAGGTTTCCCACCATGGTTTTTCCCCTTACAGGGTTTCCACGTACAAATATTTGTGTCATGTGTTGTGGTTGACTTCCTGCTTATGTTTCATGCATTAATTCTTACCGGTACAACATTTCCTGTTAACACTGTTTACTAACACATTTAACTATCTTATCGGTATTAAGCATTAGGTTGGTTAATAAGATTTTGGTTTGAATTTATTAGACAACTGATTCACCCCCCCCTCTCAGTTATCCCCGGGACCTACAATTGGTATCAAAGCCTAGTCCTCTTTTTTTTGCAAAAGTTTAACAACTTGAGGAGATCCAATGTCTATTAATTATTTCAAAAAGGATAGTCCTAAACTTGATGGAACCAACTATGGAATATGGAAAATCAGAATGGAGACACATCTGAATTGCATTGGTAAAGACATCTAGAAAGTTACTAAGAATGGTTATACTGCTGCTGTAGATGGTCAGCCTGCTCCTATTACTTTAGCTAAAGATGAAGAAAATGATTGCAAAGCAAGAGAAGCACTTTTGAGCGCATTATCAGATCAACAAATCATGAGATTATCAGATAGATCTACTGCAAAAGCTATTTGAGATCATTTGGAAACACTGAATGAAGGGGATTACACAGTCAAAATTGCAAAACTTGAAAGCTTCCGAGTCAGGTATGAACATCTGAAAATGGAAGAAGATGAAAGAATTTCTTCTTTTATGGAAAGAGTAAATGAAATTGTTTTAGGTATCAAATGTTGTGGAGGAACCTTGAGTGAAGATGAGATTGTTTCAAAAATCTTAAGAGGTTTGCCACCGGCATATAAAATGAAGGTTACTACTATTAATGAGTTGAGAACAATGTCTAATACATCAGTAACTAGGGATACATTGATTGGAAAACTTTCAGCTTTTGAAATCGAGGAATTTGGTCCTGTTGCTACTATAAAAACTGATTTGGCCTTCGAAGCATCAACATCATCTACTCCATCTTTTGACAAATCAGACTGGAGAGCCTTTTATGCAAGAGAACTTGAAGAAACCAGGAAGGAGAATGAAGAGCTTGAAGAACTTGAAGCACTATTTGCAAGAAAAATGCCAAAAGGTCCAATTGGAAGTAAGTATGAAGGTAAAGCACCCTTTAAATGTTTCAACTGCAATAAGATTGGTCATATGGCTTCAAGATGCCCTGATAGACATGCTAGACTAAGAGAAGAAGCTAGAAGGACATACAAACCTAATCCTGAATATCAGAGATACAGATTTAAGAAAAACAAAGATAAATCTTGCTACATTGCTGATGAAGGTGTGACTGATGATTCTGATGAGGATCCAACAAACAACAGATGGGTCTTTGTGGTACCTATTTCTCAACCGGTAGAACAAGCCCTAGCAGCTAAAGTTGAATCAAAGGATGAATGGATTATTGACTTAGGATGCTCACATCACATGACTGGAGACAAAGGCAAATTCTTGAACTTTCAAGAATACAATGGAGGTTTAGTAAGATTCAGAGATGACAAATCCTGTTCAATCAAAGGTAAGGGTTCAATATCTCTTGATGGTAAACATAACACTGACAATGTTTACTAATTTGAAGGATTAAAACATAATCTTTTAAGTGTTGGTCAATTAGTTGAGAAAGGTTTTCAGTTACAATTTAAAAATGGAAAATGCAAAATCATGAATAGAACTAGTTTGGAAATTGCAACTAGTAATCAAACTAGAGGTAATATCTTTCATTTGAATAACAGTGAAAAGGCATGCTTAATTGCACATATAGATGAAAGTTGGCTATGGCATAAAAAGACTATGTCATGTAAATTTTGATTGCATGGTAAAAATCAATACTTCTAAGGCAGTTAGAGATCTACCTAAAATTGTGAAACCTCAGAATACAATTTGCAAGGAATGTCAATTTGGAAAACAAGTTAGAGCTAGTTTCAAAAGTATTCCAGAAAAATCCAATAATGCTCTTGATTTAATTCACATTGATTTATGTGGTCCGGCTAGAACTAAAAGCTTACAAGGTGATAGATATTTCATGCTAATTATTGATGATTATTCTAAAATGTGTTGGGTTACTTTTCTCAGGGAAAAATCAGAAGCACTTGGGAAGTTCAAACTATTCAAAGCAATGGTTGAAAATGAAACCGGTAAGAAAATGAAATGTTTAAGATCAGATCAAGGAGGAGAATTCACATCCAGAGATTTTAATACATTCTATGAAGTAAATGGAATCAAAAGACAGTTATCAGCATCTCGAACACCACAACAGAATGGAGTTGTTGAAAGGAAAAACAAAACTATTTTGGATGCAGCAAGAAGTATGTTATCAGAAGCAAATCTACCACTTGTGTACTGGAGAGAGGCAGTAAGCACTGCTGTCTATACATTCAACAAAGTTCACATCAAAGGTGAAACCGGTAAGACCCCTCATGAACTATGGTTTGGTAATACTCCTACTCTTAAGTATTTCAGAATTTTTGGAAGTAAATGTTATATTAGAAGAGATGAGTATATTGGCAAGTTTGATCCTAGAAGTGATGAAGGAATATTTCTTGGTTATTCATCTAAGAGTAAAGCTTATAGATGTTTTAATAAAAGATTACAAAAAATTGTTGAGAGTACAAATGTAAAGATTGATGAACAATTCAGAGGAACTTCAAGGTATATAGACTCTGAACCGGTAATAGAAATTATGACAAATGAACCAACAGTAAATCCACCGGTACAAAATGATGATCCAGTTACTCCAGTATCATCAAAGGATACCACAGTAATTGAAGAACAACGACAGACTAAGACACCCCAGTATGTAAGACTGAATCATTCTGAAGATCAGATAATTGGAAGCAAATTTAAAGGAGTCACGACAAGAGGAATATTGGCAAATGAAGAGGTATGTCTTATTTCTCAAATTGAACCATTATCTATCAATGAGGCATGTGAAGATAAATTTTGGATTAAAGCTATGGAAGAAGAATTAGGACAAATTGAGAAAAATAATACTTGGACATTAGTTCCCCGACCTGAAAATAAAAATGTAGTTGGAACCAAATGGGTATTTAGAAACAAATTCAATGAAGATGGTAAGGTTGTCAGGAATAAAGCAAGACTAGTGTGTAAGGGATATTTTCAGAAAGAGGGAGTTGATTACAATGAAACCTTTGCACCGGTAGCCAGAATTGAGGCAGTTAGATTATTCTTGGCCTTTGCAGCTCACAAGGATTACAAAGTTTATCAAATGGATATTAAATGTGCATTTTTGAATGGAGATCTTGAAGAGGAAGTCTATATTGAACAACCTGATGGATTTTATTTGACAGATAACAATGATATGGTTTGCAGATTAAGAAAAGCTTTGTATGGACTAAAACAAGCTCCAAGAGCTTGGTATGCAAGATTGGATAAGTATCTTTTAAAAATTGGTTTTACTAAAGGAAATGCAGATAGCAATTTATATTACAAAGTAACTAATGATGACATTTTGATTATGGAAGTATTTGTTGATGATATAATCTTTGGAGGAGAAGATGGATTATGCAAAGAATTTTCTCTTAAAATGCAGCATGAATTTGAAATGTCTATGATTGGAGAAATAAAATTCTTTTTAGGATTGTAGATTTTACAGACTGATAAAAGCATATTTTTGAGTCAATCTAAGTACTTGAAAGAACTACTCAAGAAATTTGGGATGGAGAACTCTAAACCAGTAAGCACACCTATGACTACAAATGACAAATTATCTCAAAGGGATGAATCTACACCTGTTAATCCAGCTAGATACAAATCTATGATAGGAGGTTTACTGTATTTGACACAAAACAGACCTGATATTATGAATGCAGTATGTATAGTTTCTAGATTTCAGAGTAATCCCAAAGAAAATCATGAATCAACAGTAAAAAGGATTTTCCGGTACTTACAAGGCACAACAAATCTTGGATTATGGTATCCTAAAGATGAAAATTTTGATCTATATGCATACACAGATGCAAATTGGGCAGGAGATGTGGATGATAGAAAGAGCACCACTGGAGGAGCATTCTTTCTTGGAAAGAGATTAGTTTCTTGGTTAAGTAAGAAACAGAGTTGTACATCTTTATCAACAGTTGAATCAGAATATGTTGCAGCGACAACAAACTGTATACAGGTACTTTGGCTTAAGCAAATGTTGAAAGACATAAAGGTAAAATGCAAGGAACCTATTACTATATATTGTGACAACATTGAAGCAATTGATATATCTAAGAATCCAGTATTACATTCTAAAACAAAACATGTTTCTATCAAACTGAATTTTCTAAGGGAAAAAGTTGAAGAAAAGGAAATAAAACTAGTTTATGTGAATACTAAAGAACAACTTGCAGATATTTTTACAAAACCTTTGCCTAAGGAAACTTTTGAGTATCTCAGAGATCAGCTCAGAGTCTTACCTCCACCAGTAGAGACTTAGACAGTTGATGATTGTCATCAACCGACATAATTAAATGGACAAATCTTTTATTCGAGTATTTGATGAGGAAGCTACTTCTCAGGGGGAGTAGTTGGTATATTGAATTGGTTGGTATTTTGTATGAACTTGACCTTTTTGTGACTTTGGCATTTGATGTCAAAGGGGGAGAGATATATGGAAAAACATTAAGGAAAAATATATGAAAAATGCATTATCTTTTTGAGGAGAGATTGGTATTGTAAATAAATCTTTGTATAAACACATATTACTCCCAGGGGGAGAATTGGTTTTTGTACTTGGCATTTCTATTTTGGCACTTTGATGGTTTTTCCATCTTGTGTTGCCATCAATGCCAAAGGGGGAGATTGTTGGTATTTTGGTATGGTTTTGTCATTGATGTCAACACTTGCTAAATACACCTACTTTGGAGATCCAACAACATTCACCAGCAATCAGTAAACTGTTCAAACAATCACCGGTATATGGTTAACCGACAGGATATAATGTTCACCGGTACCTACAATGACATGGAAGACACTTGGTAATGTCGAAGACATCATGTGGACACTTTTCTTTGAAGTAATAATCATTGGTAAATTCTTATTTGCATATTTGCTTTTACCGGCAAATAGGTCCAGGTTATCTAGGGTTACATCGGTAGGTTTATCTTTTCCAGATCAACATGGCACGCTATGGAGATGATTTATTATTGTTATAAAAGCATTAAGCCGACATGTTCAATCAGTTATTGCACCAGATATTGTATTATTTGTAAAATGTTTTATTGTAATATCTTGTAGAGCCGACCTACTAAAATTGGTCTTAGGGTATGGTATAAATGTAAGATCTTATTTGTAAGATCAAGTGTGGAATGCGAAAAAGATTTAAGGAAGGATATATGTGAGATCAAGAAGAGATATACACGAAGACATCATTTGAAAGTGAAGTTAGGTTTTTGTAGAAGCATATGAAGATGCCATTTTGTGCAGTACATTCTCATTGGGTTTAACCATCCAGCTGTAGTTAGTGTGACTCCCATTTGTGATTGAGCAATGAGCTCTAGGCTTTTGGCCTTTCTGCATGTGCAGACCCCTCTTTGTACACTTACTATCTGCAGTAGTATCATCTGATTGTGGTAAGGTTTCCCACCGTGGTTTTTCCCCTTACAAGGTTTCCACGTACAAATATTTGTGTCATGTGTTGTGGTTGACTTTGTGCTTATGTTTCATGCATTAATTCTTACCGGTACAACATTTCCTATTAACATTGTTTACCGGCACATTTAACTATCTTACTGATATTAAGCATTAGGTTGGTTAATAAGATTTTGGTTTGAATTTATTAGACAACCCCCGGGACCTACAGTGAGCTCATCTACCTCCTCCTCCTTTCCCTTCAAGGCATCATAGCAAGTGTAATCCCACTCAAGAAGATAGTCTCTATTAGCCAAACAATGTATATAGTTACGTTTCATTATTCCAATAGCTTTTCGAAGTTCATGGAACTCTGTTAGGGAAAGGCCACTATCACCATTCTCATCTGACATAGGAGTGCCCCATTCAAACGTATCCAATTTTTGACGAACAACATCAAAGTGTTCTATGGTTGTGGCAATCATGTTGTTATTAACCTTGAGTTACCCAACCAAATGATGAGGACTCTGAAACTTATAACTCCATGCAAGTGTGCTGACCTGAAATTTGCAATGTAATATGAGGTTGCATCTACATCACTCACCTCATGATAAGCAACATCATGTGTGCTATCATTAATGCACACATCAACAACTAAGGTACTATTGCTATGTACCTCAAAAGATGGCTCAATTGGTAAGGTAGAAGTTGCTGATATGACAATATCTTCACACACTTCCACCCTAAATGTAACTGCATGTCCATCCAAGTCACAATCCTAGCATTTATTGCCAACCAATGAATTTTCTGATTTATTTTCCAAGGTCTTATTTGCAAATCAGACTTGTTGTGGTGTTAATTTGCATCATATAATTCATTCTAACACCCAAGGAAGAAGTTGTTTCCTCAAGCTGAGCAATCTCCGATCTCCGATCAGGCTAGAGGATTCAAATTTGCATGTGTGAGGACCCTAATGCAGTCGAAAATTGCTAGGGTCACAATTTTATGACACTACATTGAGCCCCCACTTTAGTGGGAGTATAAGCGTACGCCAATACTGTCGGTCAAGTACAAGGAAACAAGATTGAAAGAGTTTTACCACATCAAGGAGGAAAGATGCACCAAGCCCCCAGTGGACTTAGGATCTTACGACTTCGATTGACAAAGTAAAAGGGAAGATCGAGAAGAGGAGAACCATGACTGCAAGTAGCAAAGTTCCCTTCACTATGAGTCATGAAAGCAAGGATACAAAAGATTACAAAGCAAAACAAAGTTCACTAAGTAATTCTAAGTATCACAAGAAGGAAAGTAAGAGCGGAGTGTATGCCCCCATGTTAAAGCGATCACACGCACCTTACCGGGAGCGATTGCTTTAAGTTAGGATACACCAAGAGAGAGAGAAGGAGGGAGCATGTTATCGCAAGGATTTAGCTCCCAATCGAGGTATAAGCCCAAGGATAATGAACACAAAACACGAGGTAGTGTCTCTTTCCTCAGGGTTAGTATGCTGTATGATAACTCATGTATATCATGTATGTATATTCATATAATAATCTTCATTCCCCAAAGAAAGACACTACCTTAGAAGAAAGGGAAGAGAGGATGTCTTTTGAGTCAATATGAAAGAGACCAAGAGAATATCTCAATGCTTTGCATCATTCCCAAGTAGACATTAAGGGAACAATAGAATAACAAGGATACACATAGAAGAATGGTCACAAAAGAGCAAGAAAGGAGAGAGAGAGAGAGAGAGAGGATCTACAATGCTAGTATCGCTAATCTAGCATGACATCCGCCTCTCGATATTGTTGATCACTATTTCGAGAACGCGGGCAACATGCCAGAGGAGCGATATTGAGGACAATAGATGGAGTTAGCACAATATCCAAACAAGGACTATGCTCATGTTGTAAGTCACTTTGTTCGATTCAAGGAGATAGGATTAGGGTTTGTGAAAACTCATCCGATAAATGCTTGTCCACATCAATATACTCATACTCATTGTCAGAAGAATTAGGAGTTGAATTGCCATTATGAATAAAATTTTCACCCATTTCTTCATCAAAGTTTAGAGAAAGAGGAGCAAGAACACGAATAGGAGTAAAACCATCACATGTTTTATGCAACTTATGATTTGGAGATGTATGTTGAACATCTTGCTTAGGAGAAAAGGGAATCATGTCAACTATTGGAGTCTGAGGAGATTGAGTATTTTGAGGGATAGCTTCATGAGCTCAAACACGACATCTTCGTCAACATTCTCTCGCACAAGGATTTTGTCAAGTCTTAGTGGAAGGCTGAGAAGGAGGAGGAACACTTGAAAAAGTAGGAATGTTTCTCTCCTTAATAGTGGAAGGTTTAGGTTGAGGTATTTTTGGTTGAACAATAGGAGAACCAAGCCTCTTCTCTCGATAAGAGGAAGGAGGTGGAACTGTGCCATAGAAAGGAGGAATATTAGGTGTAGGAAGGAGACCAGGTCCATTATGAGGAGGAGGTATAGGTCTAACCTTAGGAAGAATATTGTTGTTCTCCTTAAGAGAAGGTAAAGTCACATCCATAGGTATAGGTGGACAATATTCCTTAGGAGGGAGATTAGTTCTATCCGTGAGGGGAAGAACCTTATCTTGAAGAATAATAGGGATGTCCAGTGTTGGAGATCTAGATTGACTTAAGGATAATATCATATCGTTCTTTCATTTTTTATAAGATTGAAAAAGAGCATTGCTCCTTAATGGAAGAGATTGAAATTGTTTAGGCCAAAAGAAATCAATAGGAAAACCGGGGCTTCTTTCAGATAGATGAAATAAGCTATGGCTCAAGGTTATGATTTCTCCATTGTGAGGAAATTTCAGACACTTGTGGATTGGAGAAGCAATAGCCTTCATGGAAGATAGCCAAGGATAGCCCAACTTCAAACAGAATTGCTCAGAAGAGGGTATGTATAACAAAGTCAACATCCATGGATTTAGTATGAACCTCAATAGGAAGGGTGATAGAACCAAAGGAAGGATAAGAGAAGCCATCAAATAAATTCACAACCACATTAGAAGCATCATATATTGGTTTTTGCAATCGTAAAGTGAGAAGATACTCTTCAGTTATGACATTAACCATGCAAAAGGGATCAATCAGGGCACCACGGCAAGGGATATCCTTAACCTTTGCAACTATGCATATAGGGCCATCGGGTGCTCAAATGGTATCGCTAGGGTCAAATGTAATACAAGGATCCTTAGGAAAATTTTGTGTTTCTACCATATTAACGAAGTTTGGAGCCATAGAGGTGAATTATTCAGAAGAGAGAGAATTAGGCACAATCTCAATAACGTTAGAGGTATGAGATGGCAAGGGATCAGTGAAAATCTTAAGATTTTGATTAGGAGTTACTAATTTATTCCCTTTATCATTCACACATTCCATAGATATAGTATTATTATCAATCAAGTCTTGAACCTTATTTTTCAATGCAAAGCATTTCTTAGTATCATGACCAGGTTGACGATGAAATTGACAAAAGGCATTGTTATCAAAATAAGGAGATGCAAGTTTGGAAGGATCAATTTGTTTTATAGGAGGAAGTTTGATAACTTTTTTGTGCAACAACTAAAACATAATACTGTGTAAAGATTCATTCAAAGGAGTAAACTGTCTTTCTCTTTGGAAGAATTTTGAAATAGAAGGCACACCTGTTGTAGCATTCACATGGTTGTTGTTGATTGGTTCATTGAACTTGATGAAGCTTTTTGTTGGTTTGAACTTCACAAATGGTTGTTGAACACTCTCCCCCTTATCACTTGGAGCCATAGGAGTGGATTGCTCCATTTGACTCATAGCTAGTTGATAATTGTGGAGTCTTGCGCACAACTGTGGAAAGGAAGTAAACTCAGACAAAAGAAGCTTTTCCCTGATATCTTTTTGTAAATTAGACATGAAAATTATTTGAATATCATTATCAGTTACACGAAAAGAAATTTGAGCACACAAATGCTTATATCTACCAATGAAATCAGCCACTTTTTCTTTAACACCTTGTTTATAGTGCATTAAATCAGTCAAAGTGATTTTAGGACCAATGTTGTTTTGAAATTGTTGGATGAAAGCATTTGCTAGTTGTTGAAAAGAAGTGTGAGAATTTGCCAAGATCTAGAGGCAATGGAAAGCACAAAATAAGAGAGAACAACATAGATGATAGGAATAAACTGTATTCTATCAAGATGCAAAATATGATCAACTGGATCATTACAGGATGTTCAATGATTGAATGTACAAACAATGTAGACGAGCCTGCTTATATAGGCAAGGCTATATGGATATGTGAGCACACAAACATGACATGTGGCTCAATAAGAAACAAGGGTAGGTAGGAAATAGGTATGGGTAGGTAGGAGAAACAATAAAATATTCCACATGAGGTGGAATGTAACAACAAGATAATATTAACACCATAAAAGGAAATTCTCCTACACACACTATCCCAATGTGGCACAAACACCCAATGTCTCATACCCAAACTACTATAAAATGCAAGTACCTAAGTAAACTTAAGTAAGGTGTAATAATATCCAAGATGAATAATTATTTACACCAACAAGAAGTGATAGAGTAAGAAGGCAAAGAGTAATACCATTGTAAGACCTTATCTCTTAGTGTTCTTGTAAACAATTTTGCAAGCAATCTTTGATCATAAGCAAAATTAGTACACAAGGTTTGGAATGTTTTGACATGCGTAAGAGGATCACCTTTTCCATTATATAGTTCCAATTGAGGGATCTCCACATGTTTAGTTGGCATGACTTTAATAATATCAAGAGAAAGTGGGCTTGCAACATCAAAGGTGGGCACGCTAAACTTGGATTGACTCATGGAAGCAATTTGTTGTTGTAAGGAAGACACGGTTTGAGAAAGATTGTTGATTGTCATTTCAGTGGAAGAATTGATGTTAGACATAGGTGATTGAGAAGGTGGTGTGATGTCATTGAAAGAAGGCATGGACAAAGAATAAGGTGGTGGGACATTATGGTAAGTAGGCATGGGTGATGATTGGGTAGGAAAAGGGACGTTCTTAAAGGAGGAATAAAGTTGTTGAAGAAATTGCCCCCTTGTGTCACACTGATTGGTTGAGGAATAATAGGAACACTCATGGAAGTCATAGGTAATGATGGAGGATTAAATGAAGAAGAGGGATTTCCCCCATGACCTATGGTTGTAGGAATGACATTTTAAATTGAAGTAGTCATGATGTTAGATGTGAAAGTAGGAATACTAGTCATAGGAGTAGTCAAAGGAATCAAAAGATTGACTTGTGTTGAAGGTTGTGAATAACCTAGGGTTTTGGCACAACTCTTGATAGGCGCGACATTAGAATCAACAATATATGCAATGCCATGCAAAATATGAATTCCATTCTTATCACTTTGAATCATGCACTTAAGGCCTTCAATTAATGGAAGAGCTTCACTATTAGGGTACTCTTGGGACATCCATTGTTGAAATCTATCAAATTGATTGTCAAATGTAGAAAGTTGATCTAAAGAAACCCTAGTTAAAGATTCTTCTTCATCATGGGATCCATCAATGGGGTGAATAGGCACATTATTAGGATGGGAAGAATTAGCATGATCCTCATTAAAGAAGTCACCCAAATTAGGCTCCATCTCCTCAGTAATTAAACCTTGGGAAGTCTTAATTCTAATACTTCGTCTAACGGGGATAGGATAGGTAGGACTAGTAGTGGTAAAACTCATGCACTACAGGGAAAATTTGAATTTTGAATTGTGGAACGAAGCTTACAAAATTGAGTAATGCAAAATTTTAGAAAATAATGATTACACAATTTGAAATTTGTTGCGAGAAGGGGATGATACAATTTCCAAAAAAAATTAAAGGAAATTGGAATTTTAAAATTAGGGCCAAGGGAATACCTCTTAATTTTAAAATTAGAATTTTTAAAATCAGGGCAGACTATAAGTAACCTCTTAATTTTAAAAATTTTCTTGAAATTTGAAATGTTGAATTTTGAAGGTATTTCCAATTCTAGAGGGATCAAAAATCAATAAAATCAGCCAATCTTCCGGATTTAGGCTATTAAATACAGTCATAACAGTCTCTCAAAATTTTGAGAAAAAAGCCAAGGACCATGGCGAGAACGCACATTGTCCGACCAACTTTTTTTGAAAATTTGCAAGGATGGATATTACGATAATTTTAAAGCTAATTTTACGATCTCTAGATGAGTGAAATGAAGGCACAAATGTGAAAATAGGACCCTGTTAGGGTTTTGGAAAAAAAAGAGGAATTGAATTGCAATTTTAAAAAGGGTCAAACCTAATGGATAGGGACACCTTGGAAAATTTTTAGAAATTTGAATGTAAATAAAATTAATTTGAAATTCATACAAAATCCAATTAATTTTAAAAACTAGGGTTTGATAGCCTAACCACTTAATTTTGAAATGTGAATTTTGCGAAAAAGGGGGGAAATTGAAAATTTGAATTGTAGGATTGAAGACAAATTTGAGAACAATCAAAAATCTGAAAATTAAATGAAAATCCAATTTTTGCACAAGTTCAAGATGGATTTTGAAAATTAGGGATTTGACAATTAACCTCTTAATTTTGTAAATTTTAATTGCAAATTGAACAAGACAATAGGGAAATTGAATTTGACAAACAAAGCAATTTTCAGATCTAAGATAACCACAAGCAATTTTTACAAATCACAAGTTCAATTTTAATTTTTAAAACTAGGGTTTTTAATGAATTAACCACTAAGTTTGTCGAAAGTTGAAACTTGTAAATGAAAAATATGCAATGTTGTTCAAAGGAAAGCATGCAAGATGTCGAGCTCACCAAAATGTAATGGTGGGTGGTGGGAAAATGGTGAATGATAACTCAAGAAGGAAACTACCCTTTCCCTCAAAGAGAGATGAGAGTTTCACTATTGATTACCATTCAAGCACTTTTCACCATGTTACATTAGAAAAAGGAGAGGATAATTCACTAGATTCAATCTCTCCACATGAAGATGGCAGATTGAATTCTGAATGAATTGGGAATGCTAAGTTGATCCCCTCTTCCTTGTTTGAAATGGAAAGGAAATGATTGAATTATGTAGTGCAAAAGTGACAAAGAATTGATTTTAACTTGAGATCAGAATATGGGATGAAGTTGTGCACTTGGATCTGGCAGTAACATGTCGAGATGAAGTCGCCCTGCAAATTTGAGGAAAAGGTCTGAACTGTGGCGGGAATGTACATGGTCTTCCAAAAAATCCGCTAAATGAAAAGGGTTTTTTCACCTCTACAAATGAAGCCCGAATTCAAAAGTATAGCTGCACACCTACAATCTACACATAGGAAAGAGAGGAAGATGGGTTGGGATTGGGGGTTTGCCTTTAGGTTAAACCCCAGTTTTGGAATTAACCAAGTAATGAAAGAAAGTACTTGCAAGTAGCTATAAATGAAAGACTGAATTGTAAATAAACTCAAGGGAGGTTGTGATAGCAATGTTAATAGAAATTCTTGTGTGGAATTGAATGGTGGAATCAATCTCCTCTTCAATGGTTGAATCCTTGAAGGGAGACTTGAGAATGCTTAATGTTGGAAAAGAATGCTTGAATGCTTGATCACTTGTGCACACTTGAATCTCTCCAAATTCAACTTATCCAACTTATCCCTTATGCAAATGAGAGGACGAATGCCCCTTAAATACATGTTAGTGGATTTGAATTTAGTCACGGGTTGACATCGAGGGAGTTTCCTGCCCAAGGCAACACCAATAATGCAACCCTAGGAAGGGTCCTACCCCAAAATAGGGAAGGGGCAGGGATGCCACGCCCCTTCCTACCCCTTTCTCCAGGGCAGACTACAGACATGGTGATGCAAAGGCCAAGGAAGAAGTATTTTCGCAAGCTGAGCAATCTTCGATCTTCGATCAGGCTAGAGGATTTGAATTCACATGCGTGAGGACCCTCATGTAGTCAAAAATTTTTAGGGTCGCAATTTTATGGCACTATAATAACAACAAAGTTCAAAAAATTATTAAGGCAGTCATATGCTTTAAAAGAATTTGACATATTCTGATAGTCCTCAAGCAGTCGGGGAGCTTCTTGTTCACATCTTTCCCCCATCTTGACGATATCCTGTTCGATCTCTTCTCTTGATTTCCCTACAATATTATAGTAACCCATAACTTGAATTTATAAGTGTTGGTTACTCAAAATAAACTATGCAAGACCCATGAATTTTTAAATCAAACCCCAACAGGGTGGCAAGAAACCATTCTGATACAACTTCAAGATGTCCCTTGCTAATTCTGCCCTCAAATCACTGATTTCTACCCTTAAGAATTTTGTCAAATGCTTGCCTTGCAAAATCTGAACTTGTTGATTCTTTTTGATATTTCAATGAAGATAATGATAATATGCATTCAATGGACACAAATGAACATATTCAAATGACTGAAATGAATTTAGGATGTAATACAAGGTATATATAATGCAATAAGATTGCTAATGTGCACCTACAACCAAGGGACATTGATGTAGCCATAACCGATAAAAGCCTTAAAGGAAATCAACCAGCTTATGCATCAAGAGTAACACAATGAAAGAAGCAAGAAAACATAACAATATTACATAAACAGATCATATTATTGCTTTAGAACTTCTGGAAACCATCCAGTTATCATTATATAATGATCAAAGAACATTCAGTAGTTAACCGATTACATGCAGGCTTCAAGCCAGATACAATGCAACTTGGACTCTAAGAATCAACCAGATTACTAAATGTGAATCTCAATCCTTATTCTTAATTCTACCTCCTTTGCCTCTACAAATGACATATATATACCCACCAGAACATATCTGGGTCAGCCTCATAAGATTACATTTACCAATGTAGGAAAATGAAACGTGTAACTAGGTCGGCCCTAAGAATTAAAGAAATCTTTCCGGAAAATAACAACCAAGAGGTGGGGTTCAATAGGAAGGTCAGTCACATGCCAAAGAACATAAGACAAGACTCAAAATAGATCCATACACCAAGAATCGTGTCGATAAAGAAGGAAAACCAACCGATAAGCACAAGAATTGTTCGAGAACCCAGAAACAGTCAACTAGAAGCAATAATTGACCGGAAAAGAACCCAAATGAACTGAAAATATGGAATTAAGCACATGAACCAGCCTGGAAACCAAAAATAAGATCTTCCATGAAAAGAAAGGAACTGCCGGTACCAACCGGTAAGAACATAGAAAACTGCACAATGAACAAAACAAGAACAAAACTGAAAGGAAATATTTATGGTTGATGCAAGATTTCTCATCGATTGGGGATGCTCTCATATTAGACATTAATGCAAACACTTGACAAATAATAACCTTTGTTCAATATTAAGTGTGTTGATGTACATAGCCTTAAAGGTTATAATTTTTGATACAAATCTGAAGCAATACTTTGACAAAGTCCATCCCTATGACACTCGCATGGGCTTGCCACAAATTTGATATGATTTCCTGTGATTAAGAACTGCTAATTAGTTCCAGAAATCTAATCAACAATGGTTGCAATAATGAAGCTACAGGTTTGCAATAGATGAGACTTCAAATATGCTTCAAACCCTTTCACAAATCTACTCCTTATGGTTAGTTTGAACTCCTGGATGAAGCCCACACTATGACAATGATTTAGCTGATCTCTCACACCCTCAAGATTATAATTATGATGAAGAGTTTTCATTCTTCAAAGCATTAAATGGCTGAAACCCTTGGTTTCTCTTCCACAATCACAAATCCTCGAAAAGCATAGTCAAAATGATCAACAACGGTAATGAGTTTGATTTGCTTGAAGACTTTAAATAACATTCTCAAAGTTGGTCGATCCCTTCTAGAGACTTCTTAATCATTTAATATCATTTAAAATAATATTAAATGTGTGCACATTGACTTTATAAAATACTTTAATATTTGGCCTCCAAAATATAATCCATTAATTGCACTTTAAGTCACTTAAATGAAGGGTCATGGCCCCATTGAATATAGTGTGAACTTAAAACATTATAATTGCACTTAATAAATAATTATTAATAAATAAATCACTTTATTAATAATTAAAATAATATAACTCCACAAATAATCATTACTTCTCAATTTCATCTAAACCTGGGAGTTAACCATTGTGTCCACTATGCACCCAACTTCCTTACTAAAAATAGTAAGGGTACCTCTTTATCAACCATTGACTTACTATAAATAGTAAATCCCTCATTATCTAATCAAACCAACTGTGCATTGCAATCATGGCCTATTTAGGTGCCCTGCTATAAATAGTAACCCTGGCTTTCCTAAAATAACTATCACTTACTATAAATAGTAAGTGTGCCAAACTAAACCAAACTAAGAGTAATTCTGAACAATTTTGACCTCGAGAATGGGAATAAGCTTCTCGTGCTACCAATTGGGACCCTCTAACCATCAATCTTAGCCTACGAGGGCTAATAATAGGCTAATCCGATCATAAACCATATCATCCTAAAAAGAGGACATTACAGTAACTTACCTTTATACTTTTCCGAGCCACTTTTAATTTTCTCACATAGTTTTCTTCTTTTGGTTTTGAATCTTCACTAAAATTTGAATCCTCTTTCTCCATGGATACTTTGAAGGTTGTCTCCTTTCTTGAAGATTTGTCATTCACAATTCTCATTTCATATGCAATTAATGCCCTATGTAACTCATCCATAGTCAACCTATTGAGATCTTTGGCTTCTTCAATTATAGATACTTTCAAATTGAACTTAGAGGGAATAGATTTGAGTACCTTTTTGACAATCACTGGTTCCTTCACTTCTTCACCAAGTCCTCTAATGGTATTGACAACTTCATCAACTCAAAGTAGGTATGCTGCAACATTTCCTTCCTCCATCATATCCAAACATTTAAATAGCCCTTGGCAGGTTTGAATCTTTTCCTCCTTGACTTTATCATCACCTTCATAGATATTGTAAATCTTATCCCAAAATTATTTTACAGTCCTATAGTGCATTATCTTCACAAACTCAAAGCTAGATAGTCCAAAGAGAATAACATTCCTAGATTTTGCATTTGTCTCACATGCTCTCTTTCCTACCTGATATCTTGAAGGATTTTTTGGAGTCCCATAACCATCAACAATAGATTGTCAAACATCAAACTCTAAAGCAATTAAATAGGATTCTATACTTACTCTCTAAAATGCATAATTGGATCCATCAAAATGTGATGCCTTGTTTGAAGAAAGACCTTCTTCAACAATTGGGTGCTCCATCTTGGATCTACTCTAAGCTATTAAGCTTATTCAAAGGAACTTAGCTATGATACCAATTGTTAAGCACATAGATATACTAAGAAGGGAGTGGGGATTGAATCGGTATATGCCAATTCTAAATTAATTCAACATTAATTATGTGTAACTAATTCTCCAAGAATAAAACCCAAATCATCATTAGTAGAATTTACTAATATTTCCTTAAATATGAAGCAACTTATAAAATGATAAACACAAACACAAATCCACACAAATGAACACTAGATTTATGTGGAAACCCATGAGAAAAACCACAAGGAGAATAGCTTCTTGGATCTACTACCCAAATCTAGCCTCACAAAATAATAAAGAACTTACAATATTATGTAGGCACCAACCTACTGGAGACACCAATTCCCAATTACCTTTGTAGGCACCAACCTACAAGAGACACCAATCCCCTTATCCAATATTCGAGCACCAACTCAACATGTAAGGCGTCATTCTCAACAAAATATAAGAGATGTGTAATAAGGATCTTCAAGGTTGAATACACAACTTCTTCTTGATTTGATCAACTTCAGAACTTCCCTATATTGTGCATAAGATCTTTAATTGAAACTACACAGAAACATTGAGATGCTTCTCATTCAACATCACCCACATACTTGCACATCAACCATACCTTTCACATCTTCACTACAACAAACACACTAAGAATGAACATAGATCTCGTTGTAAATTTGATATATTTGCACTATTGTGATCTCTTAAATATTTTGATGGCTCACTCTCAATTTTTATTGATGTTTGTATCCTTTTATTGTGTAAAAATTTTGTTGGATAGTTGAGAGTTTTCCAATGACAAAAAATATGTCTCCCCTTGATCTAATCCATAGGAAACCTAGTCAACAATTTTTTCAAATTATCAAAGATAGCAATGAAAGATGCTAGAGATGCCCTAGATGGTGATGCAAGCAAATAATGCAATTATACACGCTCCTTTTACAGATGATCAAAATTAATTAGGATCAATCAAGTACAACTCTATAGGTTGCAACTCTAATATTTTGTATCTCAGATTGATACAGTGTTGTGAACACGAATAAAAAATAAATAAAGTAACTTTTATAAACCATACAAAAAAAATGAATCAATTATACAAATTGTAAATATAAACCTAATAAAAATGAAAAAAATTAATAAATCTTGACTAAATTCCAAAACTAGTTGAATGATATGCTAACCTTCAACAAAAAAAAGTACCATGTAATAATAAATGAGTAAAAGTAAACCAAAAACTTTAAGGGAAAAATATGGGATTTTCACCATTACATATAATAATGCAACTAAAACAAGAGGATGTGATTGCACATAACGAAAAATTATGAGATTTTCACCATTACATATAAAAAGCAACTAAAACAAGAGGATGTGACATAACACATATCATACCCCACATAAGAAATTGCAAAGTAATTCGACAAGGTTAAATATTGAAGGGTACAAAGGACACCAAAAGTTTATAAATTTATAAATCTTGACTAAACTTTCAAAACTAATTGAATGATATACTAACTTTCAACAAAAAATGTATCATATAATAATCATTGATTCAAAGTAAACCCAAAACTTTAAAGGGAAAAACATGAGATTTTCATCTTTACATATAGAAGTGCAAATTAAACAAGAGGATGCCATAACACATAAAGAAAATATGAGATTTTCAACATTACATATAAAATTGCAACTAAAGCAAGAGGAAGAGGATGTGACAACACAAGGCATACCCCACATAAGAAATTGCAAATTAGTTCAACAATTAAATATCAAAAGGCACAAAGGACACTATTATTGAATGTGATTCTAGTTGTAAAGCTATTACAACTTTTCAATACAAGGGAGGACAAACTTTTGTATGGTTAACATGACTTTGGTGGAGTTAATCGATCAATTTACATTAAGTAAGGTGGGTCCAACTATGTACCATAATTGTTGTATTCTAAATTATTTTATTTCTATGATGTGAAATACGAGAGAAAACAGTTAAATTATTTAAAATTCATACTTATTTGTAATCATAAGTTGATTTGTTCTTTTTTTCTCATCTTTGTAATGCTTTGTTACTTCAAGATTTTTGACTTGGAAATGCCATCTTCAAGACTCTCTCTCTCTCTCATATATATATATATATATATATATATATATATATAGAACCATTATCTTGTAGATCTACTAAGTGAAGTTCTAATAGATAAAGTCGTAACAAAAATCATTATAATTTGCATCTCTACGAGAGTAAATTTAGAAGAATCAAACTTATGACCCTGTTTCCAACAACTTGACCATCCAATCTACCCTCAAAATAAACTTCATATTTATTTTATTTTACTTTTATACTTTTATTTCTCACCCTCATAATTATATGGGACCTTCTTTATTTTTTACTTTTTTGAACTATGCATTTTTTGGGTGTGATTTGAAATCTCATACAGGCGTGCCAATTCAAATGGGTTTCAAATGGTAGATCGCCTTTAACATCTGTCAAATTCAACTGGTCATTTTGATTTGAAATCTAAAACGCCACTGTACATCTTGCTTTGAGTGCAAGCCACGATTTCGAATTTGGTAAAATAAACTTTTGATAACGTCACAGATCATCTCTGATTTTTATAACATTTTACCCAGAGCACTCAAATCATGAAATTTTCATTTCATTCCAATCGTAAAGGGCACAGACAAAAACTTTATTTATAATGTTGACGTTACTTTGGCCCAGGCAAGTTATTAAAAACGTCTCTGTCCTTGCACTAACCCATGTGATTCAAGATTCCACGCCTTTCTCTTTATAATTTACCTACGCGCAGAGATTGAGACATTCCCAAAGTAAAAGTTTAAAACAGCCCAGAAAACCCTCCCCAGGAAAAACTCATGAAACACAGTATGTATGTACCTAATAAAAATTATTTGTGAAACTTTTTTTTCACATGTAAGTTATTATGATTCTCAGTTAGAAAAGATTTTAACTTATGATTCTTTTATTTTGATAATTTACATCTAGTCATGACAATATGAGATTAATTTTGTTGTTTTTGGATTTGATTGTGTGAGAACTTTTTCTATCAATGTTATCTTCATCATTAAGATGAGAAAGCGCATAAAAAAGCTTGAAAAACATTTCCCTCGACACAAAAGTCATCAGAGCAGTCATGATCACTGTATATTTAATACTTTTATGATTCTCAGTTGAAAAGAATTCAATTTATGAATCATATTCTAATATAAGTAGTTAGATGATTCAAAGTTTGATATAAAACCCTTCCAAAAAAATTATTTATATAACATTCCTCTTTGCACAAAAGCCACTATAGCCGCCATGATCACTCCAAATTTATGCATTAAACGTGGGTGATGGAATTACATGATTGAACAGGCATTTGGGTTATCATCACTGAACAAGTTGGTTAATTGCTCATCTGTAGAGTTGTGGTTTGGTACTGAATTGTACTCAACTTTGCGGACAAAACCAGCAGGGGCTCTTTTATCATAGACCTGCGCTGTGTATGGTTGAGTCACCAAATTGTAGGGCACATAAGGCCAGAACTCTACCCGTTTGCCGGTAGCTTTAACCTTCTTCAGTACTTTGTTTGGGTCCACATAACCAGTCACGGTCACCTTCTGCAATTTTCTGTTTACGTCCACCGACTTCACACCTGAAGACAACAAATGTAACGAGTTAGTACTCATTTGTATTTTGGTTTTAAATTCCTCTTGGGTCAATGAAGGAGTGTATGCAAAAAAAACCATTGATTGGTGATTACCTTTCATGGAAGAGACAGAATTCTTCACTTTGAGCTCACACCCATCACAATCCATGCGAACTTTCAACTCCACGGTCTGTTCAAAACAGGAGTTTAGGGTTTATTAAACTCTTGATTTTCCAATCTTCTATGGAAATATTAAGTCAATACAGTGTTGACATAAGAAACCATGAGAATAAAAGCCGTGAGATGAGTAAATTTGACACATTATTATACTCAACTGCCCACAAAATTTAGAGTGATAACTTTCAAATCAAACTCATCAAACAAAAGTAGTTGTGTAGTTTAGAATTATCTAGCAACTTAACAATCAGTTAGGATTGTAATGGTTTTTTTTTGGGCAGATGAGTGGTCATATTCAAAAGATTGTTTCTAAAATTAATTGTGTGGTTTTGGATCATCGCTTTAATCACACTTCCTCATTTATTATGAGGAAGAAGATAGTGAATACAATCAACAATGATTAAAAACATACATAATTGATCTCATGAATTAGTTGGCATTAATTTTTCACATTCCATTAGATTAAGATAGAGAACACTTTTCACATTCCATTAGATTAAGATAGAGAACTAATTTGAACCAGAAATTGATTCTCTAACTACATATTCATGAAAAACCAATACCAATTATAAATGATTGGCTGGTTATCCATCACCATTAGAATGGTGAAGATATTATTCTCCTTGAACCTTCACTCTACAATGATACTTAGTATGGAGAGGTTTTTTTAGCTCTCTAGATTATGTTAAAGCTATCCTGTAGAGCTTTTTTGGTTCCTATATTCTAAATATTAACGCTATCCCAGCTGCATCAACTCTTAAAGATGAGAAGACTTTGCATTAGGTGAGAATTTGGTGAATGAAAACTCTGTTCTTGACATTAGGTTGAAGGAGAGTCTTGACACTACGTCCAAGGAGATTATTCATTTGTACAGCTGATTGAAACAATGATAAAATAGCTTGTACTGAAACTCTTTGTGCATCAGGTGAGAATTTGGTGAATGAAAACTCTGTTCTTGACATTAGGTTGAAGGAGATTGCGGACACTAAGTCCAAGGAGATCAATCATTTGTACAGCTGATTGAAATAATGATAACATAGCTTGTACTGAAACTCTGTGTTTCAAAATCTTAAAGGTAATGGGCTCTCTCCAAAATTTTAACCTGTTTTGCTTTTAAAACAAAGACCATATCTACAATCTATATATCAAACTAGTCACGGTTTGTTAGTATCATGCATACATTACTAGAGATAGGCCTCTACAACCCACCTAGATGTTCTCCATTTTGAAACATCTTGAACTCTGTTTAACTATGGGTATCTGCTTAAGTCAATACCAGAAGTAAGAACTTGCAGCAATTAATAAATCTTGATAGCCAGAAAAAATATAAATAAAAAATCATCTAAGCAAACAAACACACAGTCATAGGTCGTACAAACAGTGCAAACTTAAATAGATCCCACAAGGCCCATTGACTGCAATTTGGCCTATATACAAACATCTTGATCAATCTATCCCATCATCTGCTACACAAAACTCCAAATGCATACCACCAAAAAAAACAAGAAAGAGAGGACTCTTGCTATACCTGCATCTGCTTCCTCTTCTTGTGCTTCGAAGTTCTTGCTAGAAGATCTGACACATATTCCAGGGCACCCATCTCTTGAACTTCTCAAAACAAAGGATCTCTTGAACAAACTTCTCAGGCAGTCAGTCTATCTATTTGGTGATGAAGAGCATTGAACAAACCTGAGATCTATGTTGGCACTTTTATAGGCGGCTATAACTCTACAGCCTAAGGTGTGTGTCTAAGCCACGCAAATCAAGGTAATCAATCAGAGGTAAAATAAAATTAAAATACGTAAGGAAAGTTGGTAGGAAATTGATGCCTCCTTTGATATGTATACTACTCAATCATCAATAAAACCAAAAGCAAGTTGTTTGGGAGTATTTTGAACTGGTCTCTGTAGGTGCAATTGTATGTAGACAAATAGGAGTCGTAGGCTAGGGTTATAAAACAAAAAAGTTGTAGGCTGGCTGGCAAGCATAGATTTTATACAAAGACCAGAAGCGTGGGTTGCGCAAATAGAAAAATGGTGTCGAGTGGAGATTAAAGAGCCGGTGGTGTGGTGGGACAATGGGGCTCTTCTCTTTTCTTTTCTTTATTCCCTGCTCTGTACGCATTTGACCGGACATACGGACAAATAATTGAGGGAATTGCAATATAGAAATTTGGGTGCTGGGCGCCCGACAGCTAATGATAATGTGAGAATCAGATACATTCATTTGTCATTTGTCATTTGTCATTTGTCAATCCACCTAATATGACGATTTCACAACAGTTTTGCATCATTCTAACAACTGGCACTGGCTTGATATTTTTGATAAAGAAAATAAAAGTTATATTTGGCCTTTCACGTCTGTCTTGAGTGCCTCTGTACGACGAATATACGCAGGCTCCTCTCTTTATTATTGAGCTTTTTTTCTTTGGGTCAGTTCATTATTGTTCTTGCTGGACAGTTTGTTTGTGGTTGTGCGCGTACTGGGTTGGTGGAGAAAGTACGTGGGCGTCCCTTGATTTTTATGCCCCGTGATTGCTAATGGCTACCTGGTTTTGGGTTTCATGTGTAATTTGTGCTGCTTAGCTTTTTCTTTATATGTACATAAACACAATTGGCATCCAATGCATGTCTTTCTATTACCAGCTGCTGGTCTTTGACAATCTCTCTTTCTTTCTTTTTATTGAATAAAGTTGGAAATTATAAAAAAAGACAGCTAATATATAGTTGCCCAAATTTTAAACAGTTAATAGAGATTTATGTCGAATTGTAACTCACATTTCTAATAAAAAGTTGGCGTATAATTGTAAGTCACATTTTTTTGGCGACTCACATTATATGTGAGTTCAATACAATACAAAAAAAAGTGTTCTTTATTTGTGAAATTTCTTTATTCAAGAAATACTTAAGTTGTTTACTTGAGTTGCACAAAGTTGCAACTCACATTGTATATGAGTTTACTATAATACAAAAAGGTCTTTTCTATTCGTGTAAAGTTTCTTTATTCAAGAAATATTTAATTTGTTTATATGATTTGTGGGGAGTTGCAACTTGCATTATATATGAATTTAATACAATACAAAAATGTGTTCTTTATTTGTAAAGTTTATTTATTCAAGATATACTTAAGTTGATGATATCTGTTTTCCACAATCTATTATGTTTCTTGCTACTAGGGGGAGAGCATCAGTAGCCGTCATAGCTAACTTCGTGCACCCATAGATCCTAAATGGTACATCGGATTTTGATTTTGATTATTAGTCGTCTTCGTATGCGACTTAACTGCTTATAGCTATTGATCTAGCTTCTGGGTAGTAACGATGCACGTTGTGGAATCAATTATGCACACAAAGGTCAATAAGTACACATTTCAAAGTGTTGTCTAATACCTAACTAAAGATGTTCCAGTAATCATCCACTCAAAATCGCCAGTACTTGTGGACAAATGTCCCAATAGTTTTGCACAAATGTTCCAATAGTGGTGTACAAATGGGCCAATTATGAACAAAAAATGATCGGCTATTGGTACAAAACAAATTTATTAATGGTGTTTTCACTATGACGGCTATTGGGGGGTCACTATGACAATAAGATGACGGCTATTGGAACTATGACGACTATTGGTACTCTTCCCCTATTTCTGGATTCGATTGTATTTGTATTTTTTGCATCAACGTTTCAAACGTTGATGCAAAAAATACGAACACAATCGAATCCAGAAATAGCAGCAAGAAATACTTAAGTTGTTTATATGAGTTGGGTGGAGTTGCAACTTGCATTATATATGAGTTTAATCCAATACAAAAAAGTGTTCTTTATTGATAATTTTTCTTTATTGAAGAAATACTTAAGTTGTTTATATGAGTTGGGTAGAATTGCTAATCATAGTATATATGAGTTTAATACAATACAAAAAAGTATTCTTTATTCATAAAGTTGCTTCATTCAAGAAATAATTTAAGTTGTTTATATGAGTTGTGTGGAGTTGCAACTCAATTATATATGAATTTTAATACAAAACAAAAAAGCATTTTTTATTCGTAAAGTTTCTATATTCAAGAAATAGTTAAGTTGTTTATATGTTGCATAGTATATATGAGTTTAATACAATACAAAAAAGTGATCTTTACTCGTAAATTTTCTTTATTCAAGAAATACTTAAGTTGTTCGTATGAGTTGTGCGAAGTTGCAACTTGCATTATATATAAGTTTAATACAATACAAAAAAAGCGTTCTTTATTCATGAAGTTTCCTCAATCAAGAAATACTTAAGTTTCTTATTTGAGTTGTGTAAAACTTATGAGGAGCTACATAGAGTTGTAAGCCACATTATATATAAGAGTCTAATACAATACAAAGAAGTGTTATTTATTCATAAAGTTTCCTTACTCAAGGAATACTTGATTTTAATTTGTGTTGTGTAAAACTTATAAGCAATATTATCTTTAATTTTATATGAAATTTAAAATGTATATATTAATGTTTAATAATACTTATATTAGGTTAATGGAATTGTGAAAAAAATATATTTTATGTAAAAGTTTATTATAAAAAGAAAAATAAAGTATCTTTTGAAATGGAGGATCAAGAAATGAATTTTAATGTGAATAATGAGACAAAAACCTACATTGATGATGTTGGTGTTTTCCACCTAGTAGTCAGAACAAAGATGATTTATGGCTTCGTTGCATTTACCATTCTGGGCTAGATGGCCAATTGACAAGAATTCTAGGGATATGGAATTCTTCTACAGTTTGGGCTCTACAAAACCCAGGTGGGTGAACCTATAGGATATTCACAATGATAACACAATTCCTATAAAATATCCCAAGTATAAATAGATAATTCTTAGAACCTCACGCCAACACACAGATGTATTCACTTAAAGACATAATTCTATATCAAATATGTGAAATTACATTAGCTTCTGAAAAAACACGAACATACAACTTAAACTAAATTAAAAAGAAGCATTTAATGATTTTCAAATAAGAGGTATTCTAAACATTACAACAACGTATAGATTAGTGTCTATCCTAAGGTAACAAAGTCAACATCATCTAAATTTAACAATCACCACAACCAATTCCCAAATAAAGATGCCTCACATCATTATTTAACATGTCTCACCATGAATCATACTTATGGATCTCTGTCATTTTTTCCTACTCACTGCAATTCATAGCAAGTATTTAATCTTTTCCTTGAAAATAACTTTAACTATGCAATTACACATTCACACATAACTGTAAAGACAAAACCCATTCATCCTTGATAAACAAGAATTATGAAAGATAAGAAAATCAAACAGAAAGACAAAACATGATAGAGCCTTTTCATTAATTCAAAACTTGTGGATATACAATTCAGATAATATAAAACTCCATCTTTAGAACAAAACTTTCAAGTATATGTCTATTACAAAATTTTAGAACCCTCTATCAATCAACCCCGAATTCCTTTTATAGAAACAAGGAGCAAAACAAGCTTTGGGATTATGACAAGTCAAAATTACATTACATTACTTAGGAGTATGCCAAAATATCTTTAAAATTTAAAACAAAAAGATGTCACGCCTTGAGAAGATAAATGCTATGCTTCTGACAAAATGCATAACTGTCTCTTTCAAATATTTTCAAACCTAACTATAATGCCAGCTCTTCAAATATCCTTAACTGCGCAATGCTTCTCATGCTAGCTGTGAATTGCGAATCGTGTTGGCCATTCCGCATTCTTAATCAACTGCACACGATTAGAAGCCTCCTTGCACTTAGCATCAATAACTTCTCTTACTCCTACAACAAACCTTGAGTAAGTTGTATCAGTTGCAATCAATTTGTCAATAGCCGAGTAATAGATAGGCTCATTGAAATAATCGTTATCTACACCCCTCTGAATGGCAATATTAATTATATCCTCATACTCCTTCTTCCATTCATCAAAATACTTTAACTCTGAGTTCATATTATGGAGGAGAGGAATAGTCCAATGTTTTAATTCATTGAAGTTTTGTATTCTTTTCTTGATTGCTCCATCTTTGTCCTCTAAATAATGAATTTCACTAACAAGTGATTCATATGCCCTGCAAAAATCTGACAATGGTTGAGGTGGCCTAGACATGTATTGAACTGCAATACTTAAATCTTTGATCTTTGGCCCCAAAGCCTTCCACCCTTCAAAAATCTCCTTCAAGTTAGTTAGAAACTTGGAGCACTGAGTGGCTCCCTCTGAAAGAATTATAAAAAATCTTCAATTTTACTTGAAATTGATCTCAACAAGTGTGACAAGGTTCCCTTGATTACTATTATAACCTTGTCCTTTGCCATTGATTCTATTCTCAAGATCTGTTGATCTCTATCTCGTACCTATTGCTAAAGGTCATTTACTTTCTGCTCCAACGCATGTACCTCTTCAACACTCTTTGATGACTCTACCTGCTGGATAATCATAGGAGGAAGTGCAATCACCCGCTTTTCTAATTTCTTCTTTAGTTGAGAGTTTTCTATCATCACATTTCTATAACTCATGTATCTCAACTCTCTCCTGCAATAATATCATTTTCTCCTTTTCTTGCAGCTTAACAACATCCAAAGCAAACATGGAAGAGTGCACTGACAAAGTTACTGCCTCCACAACTAAAGTATCCTTTAAAGTCCTTATTATGGCCCAATCCCCTTTATTTTCTTCTACTCCAATCAGGACTCTTGGCTTGTTAGTACTTGGGGAATTTTCCCATTGGGCTAATGCTTTGATGGTGGGATGATATCCTGACCCACTGTAACCTCTCTCCTTTTCAAATTCTACAACAAAAGTGGGGTCAGGTTGTTGTCTTATCTGATCCAACAAAAACATTGTTTCCAAGTTCCAACCCGGTATGAGTAACATCCCACTTTCTTTAACAATTTTCCTAGCTTCTTGTGGGGTTACATGACCCAAATTAAGATCCTTCAAAGATTGTATCTCCGGGATTCCTTCGAGTGGACCAGCCAGCTGCAACCATAAAGCCTTGAATTTTGGCCTCTTGACAAAGTCATCATCTGATATAAACATGTGAGCAACAATTGCTTGTTCATATTCACATTTGTCAATAGGAATAGGCAAGCCAAAAGCCTTTATGCTTTTTTACTCCTCAATGACCTGCACATCTCTAGGTGGCGAGGAAAGAATTTGCTCAACTTCCTCTTCAATGACACCCCCACCACCTTGTCCTGCTACAACTTCTTCTTGTTGCACATCTTGTTGGAATGGCACTTGCTGCTTCTCTTGATCATTTCCTAGTGGGTGCTTCCCTATTTATTTATGGAGCATGTCATCTTTAATGTTATAGGTCCCTGTAAGAATGGACTCGAATTTCTCAAACATTTTCTCAATCCTTATAGCAGGCCCTTTCTCTTTAGAAAATAAACCTTGAAAATTAGGGAACTTAGCCCTTGTGTCATTCTCAATCTTTGGAAGAATTATCCATTTCTTTCTTCTTTGGAGGGCTTGCTCTATAGTGAGGCAATTCCTTATTACATCTTCATTCAAATCTAGATCATGGTTGAAATACCCTCTCTTAATGTTGGATGTAAGCCAACTTATGAATCCTTCAAGGTCAAAGTTTCTCTTCTTCCCATATCTCAATGCATACCTTGTTGCCAAATATTCTGGAATTTGGTCACCACCTTGTCCCCAACTACAAGTTTGACAAACCTTGTAGACTTGGGAATAAGAGAGCCCTTCCTCTTCTTTGCCAAATACAAATTTTGGGTCGACAACATCCGCCACATGAATTCAAGAAATGCTAATTTGTGAGAAACATAGATCAACAATTGGTGTGGAGATTGAGGGCATCCATAGACCATTATTATCGTGTAATCAGAGAATAGAAAACAATCTGCAAAATTATATCTTCCTTCATCATCCATTCTATTTTCTTTAGGCCTTAAAAAAACCATAACCTTGGTAGGAACCCTATTCACCACCACACCCAACCATGACATAATATTCATTATAAAATGTTGATGATATGCAACATAATCAACAACCTGACATGTTATGTCCCATATGTGACATCATATTTGTATGGGGAAATCTACACCACTTTTGTCATAAAACTTGAATTGAAGACTAGGGTTCCACTCATACTGTTAGTTAGATGGGGGGGGGGGGGTTGAATCAGATAACCTCAATACTAATTACTCTTATTAGATTCAACTTCGGTAGCATTTACTTAATATGCAACTTATGACTGTAAATCATTCAAACTCATAAACAGATAAACATGAAACATTAACTCACATTTGACACCAGATTTAACGTGGAAACCCTAATAGGGAAAAACCGCTGTGGGATTTCAGACATACAAGAAAATATACTCTTCTAGAGTATGCTCGGTTAAAAGAAAATCCTGTTAAAGATTACATACACATTGCTAGATGTGACCTGGTCAAGGGATTTCCCTCAGATCTATTATAATCTTCACTTTGTTAGAAGTGACCTTATCAAAGGATTTCAAACACTCATTCAGAATGTTACCTTCCAAGAGGATTTACAAATAAGACTGTTAAGTCCACTCGGTTAAGAGATTTCCTGTCACTTACAAAAATAAATAACAATAATAAAATATATCTGCGACTTCACATCTAAAATGTTAAAGCAGATTCTATGTGCTCAATGTGCTCAAGATAATCTTGTCATAAGACTTATCTTTCTCCTTGCTGGGCTTCTCTATCTATTCTTCAATCAGATCTTCAATCTTCTGTACTCGGTAATCACCTCTGTAGCATCATTGTGCTTCAGTTTGCCCGCACACTTTGTTCATCAACATTACTTTATTTATAAGCAATTCCCAACCGCTTAATCTCCTTAATCACATTTCCCATGATTAATCTTAGCCATCAGATCTTCAAACTTGACTAGGTTCATTGTATCCTTCAATCTGAAAAATGTTTTATCTTACCTTGAAACTTGTATACCTTTCTTGGTACTTGTGCTTGGTTAGGACCGTTCAATTTGTGTTGTAGATCTTACTCTTGAATTTTAATTGCCGTTGATCCTTAACAAACTTCTTGCACGACATTCCTATCTTCAATAAACCTCCAACTCATTAGCATCCTTCATTTAATAATGTATACACTTATTTAATGCATTCTGCTACTGCTCGGTTGATACTCAGTTAATACTAAACTTTACTTGGTAGACATTCTCCTTCTCAGTGACTTTTTCTTTCATTAATCGACATCGGTAACCTTGGAGTTTACCAACTACCTCCTTGCTCGGTAAAATGGAATAGTATCAAACCTTACTCATTCTATTACATGAAATCTTTTCCCCTTCTTGTTCAGTTTTCAAATACACATATATAAGATATCAAAACAATGAAAACATCATAATCTCATCACTGTCTAACTCGGTAATAGTTGCCCATTGAATAACTTATTACTCCCCTTCATTTTCACATTCTTTCTGTGTCACTTACCGACATCTTTATACTCATCAAAACATACTTTTTAAGATATGGCAACATCATACTGAATCAGAAAATCAATTTCTTGACATCAATGACAAAATAATAATATTAAGACAGTAATCATCCTTTATCAATTATATCATTCATCTCCAACAACCTTCTCAATATCATCAACCATCAAACTTATTGTAATGCCAACAATCTCCCCCTTTGGCATTGATGGCAATACCAACTTGATTTATTCCAATTGATTCAAACTGTTGTTATTATTCTCCTATTATCCTTGAGCTGTAAACTTGTCTTGTTTTGAGCTGCTATTATTCTTCTCCTGTTATCCTTGAGCTGTAAACTTGTCTTGTGTTGAGCTGTAAACAATCAACTCCCCCTTTGACAACAATGCCAAAAGTAAGACTGATCCATAATTACTCCCCCTGTGAAGTAATTTCCTTGCAATTCAAACATATACAAATATATCTCAGTCATAGCAACTTGTCTTCATTCACTATTTCCTGCACAACTTTAGACATCCTTCTAAAGTGTGTAAATCAGCATCAACTTAGAAATAGTATTCTTTGGAGCCATAGAATTGATGTTGTCATCGAACTCTGTCAGTGAGTGCTAGATAGGGGTAGAACCCCTAACTTACTTCTGAGATACTCAAAAGTGGCCCTTGGCAGTGGCTTTGTGAAGATGTTTGCGATTTGTCCTTTGTGCTAACATATTCAAGCACAACATTCTTTTCTTGAAATTATTCTCTAAGATAATGATACTTTATAAAGATATGTTTTGTCTTAGAGTGCATTAGCGGATTCTTTGAAATGTTAATAGCACTTGTATTATCACAAAATATAGTTACTGGCTCGGTAACGGTCTCATTCATTCCTTCCAACAGTTGTTTGATCCATGCTATATTGGTAAAATTCAATGTTGCAGCGATATATTCAGCTTCAGCTGTTGACTGTGAAATGCATCCTTGTTTCTTGCTAAGCAAACTTACTAGTCTTTCTCCCAAAAAGAAAGCTCCACTGCTTGTGCTTTTCCTGTCATCAATATTTCCTGCCCAATCAGCATCAATATAGACTTTTAAGTCAAAATCATTCATCTTTTCATATAGTAGACCATAATCTTCAGTGCCTCTCAAATATCTGAAAATTCTCTTGACTGCTGTCATATGAGTTTCTTTGGGATCTGCAGAAAATCTTGCAACTATACCTACTACATGTGCTATATCAGGCCTGCTGTGAACTACATATTACAACTTTCCAATCATAGATTGTTAAAGTGTCTCATCTACAGATGCAGATTCATCATTCTTTGATAGTTTACAATTAGTAGTCATAGGAGTACTTATAGGTTTAGAATCCTCCATTCCAAATTTCTTCAAGATTTCCTTTATAAACTTGGATTGAGTAATGAAAATCCCATTTTTCATTTGCAGTATTTGTAAACCTATAAAATACTTTATCTCACCGATTAATGACATCTCAAATTCTTTGCACATTTCATTTCCAAAGTTCTTACATAAAGAATCATTTCCACAAAAAATAATATCATCAACAAATATGGCTGACATCAGTATTCCATTCTCATCATTCTTCATATACATGTTGCTGTTCTCACTAGTCCTCATAAATCCAATCTTTAATAAGTAAGAGTGCAACCTTTCATACCATGCTCTAGGTGCTTGCTTTAGACCATATAAAGCTTTGTTCAACTTACATACCTGATCTTTATTCTTCTCTTCAATAAATCCTTCAGGTTGTTCAATATAGACTTCTTCTTCTAGTATACCATTCAAAAATGCAGATTTAACATCCATTTGATATACCTTGAAATTTTTGTAAGCAGCATATGCCAACAATTTTCTTACTCCTTCAAGTCTTGCTACAGGTGCACAAGTTTCTCCATAGTCTATTCCTTCTTCTTGAGCATGACCTTTGCAAACTAGCCTTGCTTTATTCCGAATGACCTCACCTTTTTCATTTAGCTTATTCCTGAAAATCCACTTTATACCAATTACATTTTTATATTTTGGTCTTGGGACTAGTGTCCATGTTTCATTTTTCTTGGTTTGATCAATCTCTTCTGTCATAGCATTTACCCAATCTTCATTGCTTAATGCCTCTTTTACTATCCTCGATTCAAATTCGGATATCAGACATGTGTTGTGTCTCAGTTTGTTCCTTGTCATCACTGGAGCATCCTTATCTCCTATAATTTGACTTGATGCATGATTTCTTCTGACATATTTTGCTAATATAGGCTTGACAGGCTCTGTATGATCTTCTTCATCACTCGGTAACTGAGTAATTTCTTCATTGGCTTTCTCGGTAAAACTTGTCGGTTGTACATATACAAACTCTTCATAATCTTCTGGTTCTTTGGAGTTTCCTTCATCATTCCTTTCTGCAAATTCATCAATTTTCACATTTGTACTTTCCACAATTTTGTTAGATGATTTGATCAGACATTTAAATGCTTCACTCCTAGAGGAATAACCAAGAAATGTTCCTTCCTCGCTTTTCTGATCAAATTTTCTATTTCTATCATCTTTGTGAACATAACATCTACTTCCAAATATTTTAAAAGAACTTACATTTGGTTTCTTGTCATACCAGATTTCATAAGGTGTCTTCATAGTTCCTTTCTTCAGTTGTACTCGGTTCAAGGTGTAAACTGCAATGCTTATTGCTTCTCTCCAAAATATTTGAGGTACTCTCTTTTCTATCATCAAAGTTCTGACACAATCTACAATTGATCTGTTCCTTCTTTTAGCTATTCCATTTTGTTGTGGTATCCTTGGTGCTGACACTTGTCTCTTTATACCATGATCATTGCAAAATAAGTTAAATTCATCATAAATGAATTCTTCTCCTCTATCAGATCTAAGATATTTCAACTGTCTTCCTGTTTCTTTTTCAACTCTTGCCTTATACCATTTGAACATTTGAAAAGCTTCTGATTTCTCTTTTAGAAACATAACTGACATCATCCTTGAGTAATCATCTACAAATAATATGAAGTATTTATCACCATAGTAACTTTGAACTTTCATAAGACCACAAAGATCAGTGTGTACAAGATCTAAAATTCCTTTAGAAGTGTAAGACTTACTTGTAAAGCTTGATTTTGTCATCTTACCCATCTGGCATCCTCGACATATTGCATTCTCAAGTTTTTCCAAGTTCAGTAGATCTCTTACACGATGTTTCTTACTTATTTTGATCAGATTATCAAAATTTACATGACAAAACCTTTTATGCCATAACCAGGTATCTTCTATATTTGCATACAGACAATTATGTATTACCTCTTGTTTGAGTCCCGGTAGCAGCCAACTTTCCATGTTTGTCATGAACTTTGACAATTCCTTTCTGAAATTGTATTCGATATCCTGTATTATTTAGCTATGCTACACTCAACAAATTGTATTTTAGACCTTCATCCTAGTATATATCATCACATTTAGCATTGTCAAGAAGTGTAGTTGAACCTTTACCTTTCACAAGACATTGTGCATCATTACCAAATCTTACATGACCTTCATCATAATCTTCTAATTTAACAAACTTGTGTTTATCACCTGTCATGTGATGTGAGCATCCACTATCTATGATCCAAGAATCATTTTTATTTATGTGTGATATTAAGGCTTTTTCTTCATACCTTTCTTTATCTAATCCATCTTTGATAGCCACATATACAACTTCCTCTGTCTCAATCTCATCAGATTTATCATCATTGGATTCCTCATTAGCTACTAGGCATGTCTTTCTTTCTCTCCTTCTGAAGTCTCGGTGCCTTCTGTATTGGTTGTCTTTCTATCTTTCATCTCGGTATTCTTTCTTTTCATCATCTTTGTCAGGACAGTTAGAAGCCATATGTCTAATTTTATCACATTTAAAACATTTTAAAGGTAACTTCCCTTTATACTTACCTTTGCCTCTCAGTAACCTTTTGGCCAATAATGCTTCAAACTCTTCTTGCTTTCTGATTTCCTCATATAGTTTGTGTACTTCTTCCATGTTTTTGCGAAATCTCTCACTTGCTCCACTGTGATTTCCTTCAGCATACTTAGTCATTCTATCATTATAATCTTCAGATTCACTGAGATGAAAAGAACTGAATGCAGATTCAACTTTGTTTACCGAAGACCCACTGTTATCAAAATTACTTAACTCAAAAGCATGTAGCTTACCGATAGTAGCATCCAAAGAGACTGGCATGTTTGGTACAGACCTCAATTCATTAATTATAGAGACTCTAATGGCATAAGCAGGTAGAAGTGTTCTCAGCAACTTACTTGTTACATCCTTTTCTTCAATAGTTCCTCCTGCTCCTTTGATTTGATTGACAGTTTCCTTTAACCTTGTACTGTATTGGATTATGTTCTCACCTTCATTCATTCTCATGGATTCAAGTTGTCCTCTTAGACTGTCTGCTTTTTCTCTTTGGACATGTTTATCTCTACCATACACAGATGTGAGCTTATTCCACATTGCTTTGACATCATTACAACCTTCTAGATCATTAAACTCTGAGGTGGTCAAAGCTGATGTTATCTCTATCATTGCTTGAATGTGTTCTTGCTTTGACTTTATTTCTTCCATTGTCATAGGGTAGGTGCTAGGTGCAATGTAATCATTCTCCAGATAATATGTTGCATATTCTCCAATTCCTGATAAGTGCAGCTTCATCCTTTTCTGCCATGTGGCGAAACTTGACTTGTTCAGCTTTGGTGCATCCCTTTTATACATTTTTAGATCTTGCCTCAAGTACCTTTAAAATTTTCTTCCAGAGTCCAAAATCTGATACCAATTGTTAGTTAGATGAGAGGGGGGGGGGGGGTGAATCAGATAACCTCAATACTAATTACTCTAATCAGATTCAACTTCGGTAGCATTTACTTAATATGCAACTTATGACTGTAAATCATTCAAACTCATAAACAGATAAACATGAAACATTAAATCACATTTGACACCAGATTTAACATGGAAACCCTAATAGGGAAAAACCACTATGGGATTTCAGACCCACAAGAAAATATACTCTTCTAGAGGCTCGGTTAAAAGCAAATCTTGTTAAAGATTACATACACATTGTTAGATGTGACCCGGTCAAGGGATTTCCCTTAGATCTATTAGAATCTTCACTTTGTTAGAAGTGACCTTGTCAAAGGATTTCAAACACTCATTCAGAATGTTACCTTCCAAGAGGATTTACAAATAAGACTATTAAGTCCACTCGGTTAAGAGATTTCCTGTCACTTACAAAAATAAATAACAGTAATAAAATATATCTGCAACTTCACATCTAAAATGTTAAAGCAGATTCTATGTGCTCAATATGGTCAAGATAATCTTTTCATAAGACTTATCTTTCTCCTTGATGGGCTTCTCAATCTGTTCTTCAATTAGATCTTCAATCTTTTGTACTCGGTAATCACCTCTGTAGAATCACTGTGCTTCACTTTGCCCGCATACTTTGTTTATCAACATTACTTTATTTATAAGCAATTCCCAACCACTTAATCTCCTTAATCACATTTCCCATGATTAATCTTAGCCATCAGATCTTCAAAATTGACTAGGTTCATTGTATCCTTCGATCTGAAAAATGTTTTATCTTGCCTTGAAACTTGTATACCTTTCTTGGTACTTGTGCTCGGTTAGGACCGTTCAATCTGTGTTGTAGACCTTACTCTTGAATTTTAATTGTCGTTGATCCTTAACAAACTTCTTGCACGACATTCCTATCTTCAATAAACCTCCAGCTCATTGGCATCCTTCATTTAATAATGTATACACTTATTTAATGCATTCTGTTACTGCTCGGTTGATACTCGGTTAATACTGAACTTTACTCAGTAGACATTCTCCTTCTTGGTGACTTTTTCTTTCATTAAACGACATCGGTAACCTTGGAGTTTACCGACTAGCTCCTTGCTCGGTAAAATAGAATAGTATCAAACCTTTACCCATTCTATTACATGAAATCTTTTCCCCTTCTTGTTCAGTCTTCAAATACACATATATAAGATATCAAAACATTGAAAACATCATAATCTCATCACTGTCTAACTCAGTAATAGTTGCCCATTGAATAACTTATTACTCCCCTTCATTTTCACATTCTTTCTGTGTCACTTACCAACATCTTTATACTCATCAAAACATACTTTTTAAGATATGGCAACATCATACTGAATTAGAAAATCAATTTCTTGACATCAATGACAAAATAATAATATTAAGACAGTAATCATCATTTATCAATTATATCATTCATTTCCAACAACCTTCTCAATATCATCAACCATCAAACTTATTGTAATGCCAACAATCTCCCAACTTATTGTAATGCCAACACATACTTGTGATGGAAAATAATTAAATGATACAAGAGGGAAGATAATTTCAATTTTATCTCCAAGGGCTTATCTACTGCTCCCACTAGCCCTTCATGAATCTTCCGAGAAATTTATGTTGCATAATCATATTCCAAATTCACATTTTTATGTTGAATATTCATTCCCATTAACATCTATTGGCATTTTCTCCTCAGCATCTTCCCCCAAAATATGACACAAAGCATAATAATTTTTAACAAAATACTTCTCAAATGAATCCACAACAAAAGGCTCTTTGTCAATGGGAATAATTGGTTCTACATCACCACGCTAATCCCTTTTCTTGAATAGAGGAAATTCCTTCTCCTTGTAATGCTTTCTCCTTAATTGGTATTCTTGTTCAAATCTCTTGGTATCACCATCTACAATTGCTCGCCTTGTGAGACCAAAACATTTGACAATTTCCATTGGGCTTATATCAACCAAGATTGTGCCTTCAGCAATCCTTACCGTCTTTGAAGCAGAATCATACATTACTTCCATAGCCCTTATTAAATCCATCTCTACAAAAACATCAGGCACAATCAATTTAGCCATATCAAATCTCCATGGATTCGACCTAGGAACTGACTCATCCTTGTTGTTGTAGAAATATTAGAACAAACTCCAACCTCTCTCAAGAATGAGGGCATCACCACATTGCACACAACCATGCATTAGGTCATCACTATTCTTGATGCTCATGGTGCATGCAGGAAACACATCCAATAGGTCATGATACAATGGAGGATTCTCTCTCTTAGTAGGCTTTGCAGGAGCAATAGTAGGTGCCACAACAATGGCGTGTAGTTCTTATGTGTGCTCCTCCAATCCTTCCTCGGGAATTTCATGACCTTGTGTTAAAGCCACTTTGGACACCTGAGCCTCCCATTTCTTCCTTAAATCCATATGTTTCTTTTCTTTCGGCTCTTTCTTCGGCTTCTCCTTTTTCTCCTGTGGCGCTGAGGCCTCTGCCTTCTTAGTAATTCTTCTCCTTTTTGGTTGAGATGCCACCTCTAATTGGGAAACTTCCTATTCTTCCTGAGAATTTTCTACTTGCTCTGGCTCATCATCACGAATTTAAATTTCTGGATGGTTTTGTGAAACTTTGTCCATCTCATTCTTCTTTCCTTTAGAAGAACTCCCCCCTCTCTTCGACATTGTACACAATTTACAAAAACAGAAATACCATGCAAGGAAAACTACCACAATCTTAAACAAACAAAACCCTAGGACTAACAAACAACAAATTACTCCTACTCAAAATTTTGCAATTCACCCCTACAAATATGAGCAGGATACAAAGCACTTACTATTTTTTTAGCTTATCTCAACACTCGAAATACCTCCAATTCATGCAACACCACTGAAATTATATGTAGTTTTAGCTCACCATAGCACTCCTTGATCACACGAACAAAATTCTAGAAGGAAGGTCTCAATTTTGGATCAATTAGGCAACACATTGTCATAAAAACAAGTGCCTTGAATAATAAATGCAATGAGTCGATTGAATTCGCAGTTAGTTGTATTCAACATTTGAATTTCAACCATTGATGTTATCTAAGTGGTTAGATCAAATGGTTAGACCAACATTGAAATCCAAGTGGAATTCCACTTATATGTCGGGGATGCCACGTTGTCATTTTGAAAAGACATCAAAAGCCTACCGCACGCCTGCAAGCCTTCGATCTCCTTCTATATTTTCCTCGCGAGGCTACGGGCAACATACTCTATTTTTTCGCTAATTTGCAAGCTTCTTTAATTGTTGTTTAATCTCCTTGCGGGGGCATATGATACTACTTATTAGCCTTGATACCACCCACGAGCCCACTAACCTCTTTAGATTTAATAAAATGTACACGTGGGGACGCAAGATTATAAATCCTTATGGAGTTCCATCTATTTTATTCATTTTGCAAGCTCGTAGGTCTTATTTTATCTTATTGCATCATTTTGTGGGGCCCCGGGGTCCCTTACTCTACAGTTGCAACATCCACCCCGCACACCCGCATCCATTTAGTTCCCTCTACTCTCAATGTGGCAGAACTGCGAGAAACATTGTAGGATTATTGGGGAGATTGTTGGATTTAATTGTTCATTGTTGCTGCTAGGATATGTTGTTGTCATCGATGTCAACATATTCCTGTGAGTTATTCCGGTGAGTTTGGAAAGGATTTTTGGTCTGGTTTTGTAGTTTGATTTTCTCAATCACTATTTTGCAGAATCCAGTATTCCCTCTAGTATATTCTAGTGTGATTAGATCTTGTGCTGAGACTTTGGATTATTTTTTGGGATGATCTTGTGTATCTTCATTTCAGATGGTTCATGATTTGGTGCTCCACAAGTTATCTTTCCTCATGACAGTTGTTGATTGGTTGTGTTCTTGAGCTTTGAGATGTTGACCGATGAAGATTTGAAAAGAGGTGTTGGTGCAACTATTCTGAATGATTCTAACATACTTGATGGTGTTTCCAAGTCGTGTCCAATTTGTTTTGGCAATCTGCATTGATCGTTGTGCGAGTTTTTGGTGATTTTTAAGAACCGGTGATAATTTGCATGTTATGTAGTAATTCTAGTGGTGTAGCATGTTGCAGTTGATCTTCGCGGGATTTCTGGTGGATGTAATCATTTGAGAATTTCAATTAGGTCTATGCTGTGTAATGGAAATCATAATATTGGTCCGATGGTCGATCTTTGTATCGTGTAATGTATTATTTGTAATTATGAGTTAAGGGTTGAGGGTTTAGCCGATCTTGTTATCAAGGTTGATGATTTATATATATAGGTGGTATACTTATGTAATTTAGGTGTCGGTATTGTGTCTGCATTATCAGATAGAGGTAAATGTGTGAACAAGGGATATATCGTTTAGCGAAGTGTTGTGGTGATATTAATGTTGCAGAGAAGACAAATGTGCTTAACCGAAACTGTCATCGAGCATTTGTAGATTATATTATTCCAGTTCATTCCTTCCGGATTGTAGTCTAAATCATATTGTAAGTTAGTGAGACTTCCCTGAGGGTTGTAGCCTTCTAGGCATATATCTTTTGAGTAGTGAGCTCTAGGCAGTTTGCCTGAATGCATGTGCATTCCCTATTGTAATATTTTCACATACTGCTGCAAGTATCATCTTATTGTGGGTAGGTTCTCACCATGGTTTTCCCCTTAATTGGGTTTTCCACGTCAAAATCTTGGTGTTGTGTGTTGTGTTGTTAATTTGTTTATCTATTATTGTTGTGGTTTATCGATTAATGTCCTGAAGTTTAATTTGTTGAGATCCGATGAAGACTGATTCACCACCCCCCCTCTCAGTCTTCCTTCTTGATTGCTACTAAAAATTGGTATCAGAACTAGATCCTTTAGTAGAAGCTTAATCGCTTGAGGAGATTCGAGATGGAAGCTCAAGGTATTCTTTTCAAGAAGGACAATCTGAGGTTTGATGGAAGCAACTACACTGTATGGAAGAAATAGAGGGAGATGCATTTGAAATGTCTTGGAGAAGATTATTGGAAAATTACTAAGAATGCCTATGTTGTTCCTCAGAATGGACCATCCACTCCTAATGAGGTTAAGGAAGCTGAATATAACATCAGAGCGAAGGAAGCATTACACAGTGGCCTGACTAATTCTGAAATGACAAATGTTATGGAACTTTAGACCGCACATGAGATCTGGGTGAAGCTTGAGATCCTATATGAAGGTGATAGTCAAGTGAAAGTTGCTAAGTTGTATAGTTTAAAAGGAAAGTATGAGACATTGAAGATGGGATATGATGAGAACATAAATTCATACATGGCTAAGGTGAATGAGCTTGTTCTTGGTATTAGATCTATCGGTGGAAAGATTGAAGAAGATGATATTGTTGCTAAGGTGCTAATATCTTTGCCTCCCGCTTATAAACATAAGGTTGCTGCTATTGGTGAGATCCAGAGTGTAACTACAATGACAAGAGATGTATTGGTTGGAAAACTCGCTGCATTTGAGCTAAGTGAATTTGGAGAATCACATGGAAAGTCTGAGACAACATTCAAAGAATCAACATCTGTGTTCGGTAATTAGAAATATGATCCTGATGAGTGCAGGATATCTAGATATGAAAGAGAAAGGATAGAGACAACAGAGAAAGAAAGAGAGCTTGATGAGTTTGAAGCATTGATTTCCAAGAGATTGCCTAAAGGTGTCGATAAGTGTGATGGAAAGTTTCCCTTGAAATGTTTGTCCTATAATAAGATAGGATATTTTGCTTCTAGATGTTCAAAGAGAATGACCAAGTATGACAAACATGATAAGTTTGATAAGTTTGATAGAAATGACAGAAATGAGAAGAATGAAAAGTATGATAAGCCTTATAAGTCTAACCGGAAGTTTAGGAACCAGAAGAACTATTATTATGATGCAGATGAAGGTGTTGCAAATGAAGAATCAGAAGGAGATGAAGTTGTGTTTATTTCCATTAAAGAAGATAGGCCTGTGCCTATTGATTCCACTAGCTTCTCTATTGAAGAGAAAGATTTGGCTGCTAAGATAAAAGAAAAAGGTGAATGGGTGATTGACAATAATTGTTCACATCATATGACCGGTGACAAAAGCAAATTTGTAAGCATGGAAAGGTATGATGGTGGAATAGTTATATTTGGAGATGACAAAGCCTATGTGATCCATGGGAGAGGTTCTATTTCTTTTGATGCTAAGAATAACACTGATGATGTCTTGTATGTTGAAGGTTTGAAGCATAATCTTTTGAGTGTTAGAGAGATGGTTGATAAGGGTTATGATCCACAATTCAAAGATGGTAAATGTAATATCTTGAATGCTTCTGGTATAGAGATTGCATCTAGACCTAAGACTAAAGGTAACATTTTTCATTTGAATGCTAGTGAGAAAAGTTGTTCGATTGCTAAGATAGATGAGAGTTGGTTGTGGCATAGAAGAATGTGTGATGTAAATGTTAATTCATTAATTAAGATCAGTTCTACACAAGTTGTTAGGGATTTCCCTAAGATTGTTAAACTTGTTAATCCGATATGTAAGAAATGTCAGTTGGGTAAGCAAACAAGAATTTCTTTCAAGAGAAAATGGTACACATCAAACGGATTGTTAGAACTTGTGCATACTAACCTATGTGGACCTACAAATGTTAGACGTGTGTAGGGTGATAGATAATTTATGCTACTAATTGATGATGATGTGGGCTGTCTTTTTGAAAGAAAAACCAGAAGCATTTGAGAAATTCAAGATATTCAAAGCTAAAGTTGAAACTGAATCCAGATTGAAGTTGAAGTGTTTGAGATCTGATAGAGGTGGAGAATTTTGTTCCGGTGAGTTCAATTCTTTCTGTGAGATGCAGGGAATTAGAAGATAGCTATCTGCTCCTAGGACACCACAACAAAATGGGATTGTTGAAAGGAAGAACCATATTGTTTTAGATGCTTCAATAACCAAGTTGATTGAAGGAAATGTTCTGAAGGTCTACTAGAGAGAAGCTATTAGCACTTTGGTCTATACATTCAATAGAGTTCATATCAAAGGTGATACTGGTAAGACCCCTTTATGAGCTTTGGTTTGGTCATGTTCCTACTATGAAATATTTCAAAGTTTTTGGTAGAAAATGTTATATCAAGAGAGATGAGGATATTGGAAAGTTTGATGCTAGAAGTGATGAAGGTATCTTTTTGGGGTATTCTACAAATAGCAAAGCCTACCAGTGCTATAATAAGAGACTGAGAAAGATAGTTGAGAGTACAAGTGTGAAGGTGGATGAAAACCTTGCTCAGACTAGGCCTAACATTATGCATGTTGTGTGTATGGTAGCTAGATATCAAGCTGATCCGAAGGAAAGTCACGTCATTGTTGTTAAAAGAATATTCAAAATATAAAGGGACCTAAAGATTATGGTTTATGGTATCCAAAGAATGATGATTTCATGTTGTGTGCTTACACTAATGCATATTGGGCAGGTGATGTTGACGACCAGAAGAGTACTACCGGTGGAGCATTATTTTTAGGTAAGAAGTTGGTTTCATGGGCCAACAAGAAACATGATTCAGTATCTTTGTCTACTGTTGAAGTTGAGTACATTGTTGCTGCTAATAATTGCACTCAGATAGTATGGATGAAGCAAATGTTGAAAGATACCAAAGTTATTTATGATGAGCCTACTATTACATACTGTGATAATTCCAGTACTATAAACATGTCTAAGAATTCGGTGTAACATTCAAAGACTAAGCATATATCAATCAAATATAATTACTTGAGAGAGCAAGTCGGTGAACATAAGGTGAAGCTGGAATATGTATCTACAAAGGAACAAATTGCTGATATTTTCATTAAGCCTTTGCCTGCAGATACATTTGTCTATCTAAGAGACAAGTTAGGGGTCTCCACCCCTCCTAATGAGAACTGGATTCATTGAGTTGCATCGATCCAGTGGAATTCATAGTCTTATTCTTTTATCTAGATTAATGAGTTGGCGGTGTTCCTCTACTGGAGTAGTCTATTGATTTGATTGTGTGTCCCAGGGAGAGAGATTCACGATTCTATTTTGGGAGAGAGTTTGATTTTCTATTTTGTCGATCTTTGGAATTGTTGTCAAAGGGGGAGAGAGATCATGTGAAAAATTTCTTTACCTATCTTGATCTTAGGGGAAGTTTGATGCTAATATCTTCTTTCTTTGCATTGATTGTTTTTCACATTCATATGCTGCCATCAATGCCAAAGAGGGAGATTGTTGGATTATTGCGAAGATTGTTGGATTTGGTTGTTCATTGTTTCTACTAGGATATGTTGTTGTCATTGATGTCAACATATTATTGTGAGTTATTCCAGTGAGTTTGGAAAGGATTTTTGGTCTGATTTTGTAGTTTGGTTTTGTTGATCACTGTTTAGCAGAATCTGGTATTCCCTCCCGTATAATCCGGTGTGATCAGATCTTATGTTGAGACTTTGGATTATTTTTTGGGATGATGTTGTGTATCTTCATTTCAGATGGTTCATGATTTTTTTCTCTGCAATTTATCTTTCCTCGTGACAGTTGTCGATTGGTTGTGTTCTTGAGCTTTGAGACGTTGACAGATGAAGATTTGAAAAGAGGTGTTGGTGCAACTATTCTAGATGATTCTAATGTGCTTGATGTTGTTTTATAGTAGTGTCCTATTTGTTTTGGCAATTCGGATTGATCGTTGTGTGAGTTTTTAGTTATTTCTAAGAACTGATGATAATGTGTGTGTTATGTAGTATTTATGGTGGTGTAGTGTGTTGTGGTTGATCTTGGTGGGATTTTCAGTGGATGTAATCATTTGAGAATTTGAATTAGGTCCATTCTATGTAATTTAAATCATAATATTAGTCCAGTGGTCAATCTTTGTATCGTGTAATATAATTTTTGTAATTATGAGTTAAGGGTTGAGGGTTTAGTCGACCTTGTTATCAAGGTTAATTATTTGTATATAGGTGATATACTTATGTAATTTAGGTGTCAGTATTGTGTCTGCATTATCAGAGAGAGGTACAACTAACAAAATTATAGAAATCCAATAAATTAATAAAATTCCTTTTGCCTTGATACATTAAAGGAAAATGATCAATTGAATTTTCTCTCCAACTATTACTTGACTCTAACCTTTGACACTAAACTCTTTATGTTGATAGATTTCCCATGAATTATACAATTCTCTCATGGATCATGTAGGGAATGTCCCTCCCAACCTATAAATATCACATGAAAGTGATTGATGTTAATTAGGAACCTAATTTCACCTTCCTTCAAGGCATTATGTTGGATGCCACTTGATTATATTGTGCAACACATAGTTTATCAATATGCATAATTTATTTAGAGCAGTCATATGTTTTTAATAGTGGGGATGACCTATTAAGCTCAAGCATATGTCTAGCCATGTTTAAGTCACTAAAATGACTCATAGGAGCTAGAACACTTTGCTACACCAAAATCCTTCCACAAAAGGTATAACTAATGAAAATGATATATATCAATAATGGTACAATGCATAATAGATAAATAATACACATAAGTACCCTTATTTACATAGGAAAATTAAACTTGTCATAATCATATAATTTGGGACACAAAAAATAAATGCAAGTAGATGGCCTAAGTAAAACTAACTAAGTAGGTGTGAATTTAAGTCCTAAAAGGAAACTAATTAGCTACTAAAACTCATTCACACCAACAACCCCTTAAGTGTAGCTTTTATGAAGGAAAGGATAAAAGACTCAAAGGTGGGTCCCAACAAAGCTTGATGAGGTACCTAGGTACAAAAGATATTTTCACAAATAGAGAAAAATAGAAAAACTTGTAGGAAAATTTCCTCCACAAAGAAGATAAATCATTAAAAGAATAAAGTAATGGAGGACTTGAGATGACTCGTGAAGGACAATTTATTTCACCCCAAGCATTGGTAGAAACTAAAAATAATGAGACAATTCTTTCAACCTACTCCTTAGTAGTCAAGTGCTCCAAGATGAAAATCTCATCGTAGATTAAGTTATTAAATATGGATCTCTCCTCTTAAAGTGTCATCAAGTGAAGAAGAAGGTGAAGTAGGTAGTAATGAATAAGTAGGGGATGTTGTATCCATTTGTGTGAATACCTCATTAAACTAGACATCTTACAAAAAATAAGAATCTCTAATAAAGAATCTGGCCAATTATAAGCCTTCACATTTTCATAATAAGTAATAAAAATAAAGATTTACTTGTCTTCGTGGTTTACTTATGCTAAGCGTTTGGAATGAATTTTCAAGCCTCAAATGTAGTTGGTACAATTGTTTTCTTCAACACAAAAGGTGGTTTACATGGACTCATACTAAATCATATAATTAGAAATATCCTATAACATCATATTTATCCTCTTTTCCACACCAATTTGTTGAGAAAATTGAGTATTGTATTGATACTATATACTATGCTTGAAATGTCTAATTTACATACTCCCCCCTTTATCTATCCATATCCACTAAAGATAAAAATTATACCCAATTGTTTCTCCACAAACACTTTGAAGGTCTTGGAAGTAGTAAAAAAATCTCTTAAATACATGAGGAAGTATGCGATGTGTGCCATGAATATTCATCAATTAAGGAAACATAAATGACATAAATGTTGAACAATATGTTTTCATTGATGTCAAAGGTGTATGTCATAAATGTTGTCAATATTATCATTATGTTCATCTTGATGGACCAATGTATTTGGAAGGTTGCTATAATTTCAATTACTTATATCATGTTATGTAAGAGCATCTAAGTATAATGAAGAGAAAAACTCAATAATGTTGGAGAGCTCTCTTGTAAAATTTTAAATATTATCATCATGAAGTTGTTTCAATAATTATGGTGGTCTTGAAGCCTTTGTGACATGTTTCTAAGGTTTCTTAATCAAATATTGATGCGTACCTAATGGTGTTACCATAATATTTTGTACCTTCTTTCTACTACAGTGATGTTTTATGGCTTGCAGTTTGGAAGACAAGTAAGGCTACACTTGAAGTCAAATCTAATCAAGTTTTAGAGGTGAAAGTTCAAGAAAAATGAAAGTTAGAGCCGACAATTTGTGCACAGTCTATCTCACTATTTGTGTTGATGTTCTTGATGAATGTGCCAGAGTATTGTAATGTGTGTCATATGGAGGAAGCATGTGAAGATTGTTTGGAACTAGTTAAGTTCATGTTGGGTAATGCATAACATGATCCTACTCTTGGTGTAACATGTTGTCTTTTGAATCAAGCCTATTACATGTTTGGTTTGTTTTATTCATGTGCCTAACTTGCAGATGTTGTAGATATGTTCTTGGCCTACTTGAGTATGTAACTAATGTTAGTTATATTTGTTCCAAAGACTAATAATAGTAGTAAAGGTACTAAAATTTGTCTACTTAGTTTGTGTATAAGAGTTCTAATTGAAATGTGAATCTCCTGGACATTGTGACAATGATCTAAAGAAGATCGGGTCAAAGAGATGTTGAAGGCTAATCCTTGAAGGTTTGCATGACATATATCTTTCATAAATCCTATTGTAATTGAGGTTAGTGCCTCATTATCTAATTTGGTGCTCAGTTATTGAATTAAAGGATTGGTGTCTAATGTAGGTTGGTGCCTAAAAAAATAATTGGGGGTTCGTGTCTCCATCTAAGGTTGCAAGTCCTATGGGTTGGTGCCTATAAAGGGTTGTAAGTTCTTTATTATCTTTGTGAGGTTGGATTTGGGTAGTAAATCAAACCAATCATTCTCATTGTGGTTTTTCCTTTTGGGTTTCCATGTATATATAGTGCTCTCATGTGTTGATTTGTAACTGTGTTTATCATTTTCTTAGATTCCTTAATGTTAAAGTAAGATTTGGTAATGGTCCTAAATTTTATTTTTTTTGAAGTTATTATTTGACATATATTGATTCGCCCTCTCTCTAATAATTGGTATCGGAGTGAGGTTCCTTGGAAGAAATTTAATAGCTTCAAGTAGATCCTAGATGGAACACACTATTGCTTAGGAAGGTCTTTCTTCAAACATTCACCATTATTTGATGTGAAAAATAATGCATTTTGGAGTGTAAGGATTGAAGCCTATTTGGTGGCTTTAGATTTTGATGTTTGGTAGGCTATTGTGGATAGCTATGAGATTCCAAATAATCTTCCAGGAGATTAGCACAGTAATAAATATTATAAAAAACAATCCGAAGGCAATAAAAGTTATTTTGTGTGGTTTATCTAACTTTGAGTTTGTGAACATAATACAATGAAAAACAAAAAAGAATGTATGAACAAGTTGCACAACATCTATTAAGGATTTAAAAAATTCAAGCAAGCAAAGATTCAGACCTACTAAGGTGAACTTGAGACTCTCAAAGTGAAGGAAGAGGATTTTGGAATCAAGGAACACTGAGAGCGGGGGGGTGAATCAACATTCTGCAAACTTTAACTTTATTAATCTGTTCATTCAACCACTAAATACATTGAGCCAAAAGAAAGATACAAGAACATAGTACAATCAACCACAACACCATAACACAAAGATTTTATACATGGAAAACCCGGTCAATGGAAAAACCACAGTGGGGATGAGACCCACAAGATGAGTATACTCAAATATAAAGTTTTATAATGGAATGCACATGCATTCAGGCACACTTCCTAGAGCTCACTGCTCAAAACAAAGAAGGGATACAACCCAGGGAAGGCTCACTACCTTACAAATGGATTACAATAGATCACTGAAGTATATGAGCTAAATAATAACATCTACAAATGTCTGATTATAGTTTTGGCTAAGAACATTACACAAAATTTTCATATATTGCCTTATACTGCTCTATTCCACTATTCTGCTATGATCAAGAGCATAAATTTCTAATCTGTGCATGTGCAACTGCGCTTAGTTGATCACCAACACCTTTCACATTCACCACACACACTGAAATGGTCAAATACATTGCTTATATATGTCTGCAACAAGATATTACATCAACCACATGACAACTTCAAGAACACAACATATTATGAAACGTGTACATACTATCGACTAAATTTGAAATCAAAATACCAATGCGGTCCAAAAAAATTATTCACACGTTTCCATAACCATCGGACTAAACACCTAGACCACAAAAATAATCACCAAAATCGATCCACATAATTTGCATAAGGATTATCCACACAAGTTAGTTGCCTTGCACTAATAAACTGAAAACTAATACACCCGAGCTTCTAACTTGAACGCAAATCATCATCAGAGGCTAAAACTCTAAAATAAGGTTTTCCGGACATCCATCAAGATACAACTAGATACACAACACAAGATGATAACCAGAAAAGATGTATCCACCAAAATGCACAACACTGTCAGATGCTTTGTTCTAGCTTGTCGAACTTGAACCAACCTTGAATATGACTTCTGGTAAGATCACATACAACAATGTCGATGGGTGCCCTTACTTGGGTTGCCAACAATGACAACACTAGATGACTTGTGCATTGTCTATTGCGAAAAATCTCCCCCTTTGGCATTAATGGCAACACAGTGAAAAATGACCAAGTGTCGGACTAAATATGAACACACACTGCAAAACAAACTTCCAAATTCCAAAACTCCCCTGACATGAATATAGCATTTTTCACTGCCCTATACTCCCCCTTTGACATCAATGGTAAAGGCAGGGATCCACATGCCAAAATTCATATAAAAATTCCTATGATCAAACTGCATATATACAAACAGAATCTCCTAACTTACATATATTTAAACACATCTGCACAAATGTTCTTCAATAAGTCTAGATCACTATCCCAACCTTCTCGAGACTCCAAAATTGAAATCTTCCCACTGAAAATAAATGTATGCATTTCTTTTGTCTGAAGGTCTGAGGGTTCATTAGTTACCATGGCATCTTGGGCTTCCTTCAAAGCACTAAATTAATTTTTCAATTTGGGACCAATTAGGCTCCAAAGTTCACCAAATCTACCAACAATCTTATCCTTTTCATGCATTAGATTCTTGATCTTGTCAAGCAAGGAAATGACTTGACCATCTTGACTGGCCACCAAAATAGTCAAGAGATCAAAGGATTGGGATATGCCTTCCAATAGCTTCTCATTCTCTTTTATTTGCTTCTCAATATCCTCAGTAAACTTACAAAATAATATACATGACTTGTAGACACTGCCTCCTTTTGATAAAGTATTTTGAATACTCTTCATGCAGGTGTCTAACAAGATTCTATCATTTGCAATCATATTCTTTTATAAACTAAATCTCTTGGCATCAAATTCAATTCAGACGTTAACCTCAGCTGACTTCTCAAATGATTCAAAGTGAGTACTTACTAAATTTATTGGGGCTTTCAGCTAACCGGGGGGGTATCTGATGTGTCCTTGACATACAAAGGCATGATCTTCTCCAAGACACTAGATGCACTAGTAAGTAGCTCACTGCCCTTAATATGAGACTTTAGCATCTCTTCCCTTACTTTGGCTTGATAAAATGATTCTAGCTGCAATGTTTGGATGGGGGAAAGAGTGGCCAAATCGATAGGCCCTTGGATCAACTCAAGTTCATCTAGTTCTTGCTTGTCCTTCTCCAAAAATAACTTCATTGCCTCTACATTGTCTCTTTCTTCCGTGAATAGTTCATTCTTAACTTCCGCCACCTTCACTGTTTCTTCACTAGATGGGACTTCATTCTTCATAGATGTCTTGGAAAGATTCAGAGGATTCTGAGTATCCTCAACTATATCTGCTTTGACTGATTCTTCACCACTTTTGTTCACCTCTCCTTCATCTGAAATAGAAGGAACATTCACCTCAACCTGTTCATCTTTGGATTGCATTATATGAGCTTCCAGAATGGATGACTCACTACCAATAGAAGCCTCTTCTCAGACAACATCAAAATAGTTCTTTAGCAGGACTGATTTTAAAATCCTCTCTACTTCTCTAATTACTTTCTCAAACTCCCCAATCATTAGCTTATTTACTCTGGTCTTTCTTCTGAACTCACTCTTGATTTCTTTGAGAATTCTATTCAACAATTTTATCAAAATCACAGGACAAAGATTTACCAAGGCACACTCTCTAAGTCTGTTATCTTCTTCTTTAGCACTCAATCTTCTCATTTCTAATACATCATATAGGATTTTAAGAATATCAGACATAATCTCAACAACATCCCTATTGAATATATTCAAGTACTTAATAGTGACTTCTTCTAGAGTTCTTTGACCGAATTCACCATTTTTTTCATAACATTCAGAGAGTGGCTTGAGATTACCTTGAACGGTGAGAGATTTTTCAACATCTTCAATAGACATACCGGATGGATCTAGCTTAATCTTCTTGTTGGCTTTCTCTCCACTGGAGGGCTTGTCCTTAGAGACTTTCGATGCTTTGGTACCCTTTGTCTTTATTTCCTTTACTGTTTCATTAGACTCAGTCTCTTCATCATCATCCACATCAACATATACTCTTGTGCCTTTATCCTTCTTCCTCTTCCCTTCTTTACTGGATGGCTTGGCTTGGGGTTTTGCTATGTTGCCTGGCTTTTGAGAATCAAAGGAAGGTGCATATCTCCTAGTAGATCTATATCTGGCAGAGGAAGCTAATGGACTAACAGACTCAACCTTTATTATCCTTCCTTCTTTAGCTTGCTCTCTCCTCTTCCTAGCTTCTTTAACTTCTTCGATAGTAATGTCAACGCTCTCTGCATATTGCTCTACCTCCTTTCTCACTTTTCAGATCATCTCAAGCTTCTTAAACTGTGTATGCAATTGCAAATCCTTCTTAGAAAATGTGCCAAACCTCTCCTCTGAAGCATCAATAGGCTTAATAAATGTTGAGCATACACCTCCAATATTTGCTCATCTACCTCATACCCCATGGGCATGATCCATACAGTCCTAGGTTCTACTACTTCCATTAACCTTTGATCAATTTCTACCATGAAGCATGTTATATCCTTGTATTTCTCCACTATAGATTTAGGGATTCTTTCCTTGGCTTGCATCATGCTTTGAAAGTTCTTGAAGTATCCCCAAAGTGTACTTCTCTGAATTTTTCTACCTCCAATGTTGTATAGAAGATCTTTGATTTGGACTTCCACCAGTTTGTCACTAGCCCATTGTATATTATCAATACCCGGAATCTCATTCATGAAATGGAAGAATAAACATAATATCAAGGTGCCATATTTGAATGTATTCTTCTTGTCCTTCATAATACTAGTCAAATTTTCCATAAGATGGCTTCGAAGTAGTTCACACAAATCATACTCCTTATTTTCCCTCACCATCTGATATACAGCATATATAGCAGTACCGGATACCGAATTCTACCAGCTAGAGTGATAAACCTTGTATCTTATAATCATTGAGGCAAATTTTACATCTGACTGAAGAATATCATCTACTGTCATAGACCTTTTATCAAACCTAGAACTGGTTCCATCTGTGACCATTTGATTCTTTATAGACTGTAGCACGGGAAACCACCAGATGAGCTTAAACCTATTACAATTCTGATTACATCTTTTTTGATCTTGAATGGCTGGTTCAACCACATGAATTTGGCTAAGAATATACCAGACCCATTCATTTTCATCAAACACTAGAAACCTAACGAATCAACGATCTGCATAAAGTTCTTTTCCATCAAAGCATTGAATTCGGGCTTGATTTTGAAATCCTCTCCTAATATATGATTGGTGTACATATTCAACAACTGGGAACCTCCTAATTCTTTAATATTTTCATGTAGGTATGCCCTAATTTCCTCTACATGAAGAACATCATATAGAACAGATGAAAATGTGCCTAGAAGATCACCTTCTACTGATTTGAAAGGGTGCTTTTTGAATTTGGTCCAAGATCTCTCAATTATATCAACTACCAAAGGTGTATCCAGTGTAGAGCTATCAAATTTACAAACTACACAAAGAAATACCTTACTTCACCGAATTAGGGTTTTCACGCCGAATCGCCTTGACACTTCGATCAATCAAAAATTTTCTCTCAAAGCTCACTTCTACTCTCTCTTATAGAATGCAAAGTGACAAATGAAAGGTAAATATTGCCTTTTATCATTCACACTTTTAACTTTTAGACGTAATAAATTCACTTCCCCTAACCCTTCCGAACACCCTGTTACCACAAACTACTCATAAAGGTTCTCTTGCGGATCTCCAACTTCACTCAAATACTTCGGGAAATCCTTCTAGATGATCTACAATACATCAATGCAACTACTAACAATCTGTCGCATTCTGGCACCAACTACTGGCAAGGGAGGGAAAGATTTTCTTGAAAAATCCCTTTAGGTTGGAGGCCTTAAACTAATTCACAAAGGAATTTCTAGCAAAGGATTTAGGAGCAGATCCATTTCCTATATTGTCATCACTCTTTTTCACCCATGTCTTCTTCATTTGATTTTTGATCTCCTCCACTTTCACTTTTCCTTTATCATTTGTCTGCACATTCTTGTTCTTTTCTGCCAGACCGTTCCTATTCACATTCTTGCTTCTATAAAAATTTTCAATGTGACCGGTTTTGTTTAAATTATAGCACACAACATTTCTTTGTCTAGGCCTATAATTCCCTTGATTTCCTCTTGACCTGCACTGATTAGCAATGTGACCAAACCTACCACAAACATAACATCTAACATTCCTTCTATTCAAAGAGTTATTTGTCATACTTTTGCATTCACTTGATCTATGACCATACTTGTTGCAATTGAAACATTGACCAAAGAAAGGTGGACCATTTTGATTCATCCTATTTCTGCATTGACTAGCTTTATGACCAAATTTATTGCAAATAAAATAATTACCATTGAAATTTTGAGCATTAGGTTGCCTTATCGGAGACCTTTTAGCTTTGTTCTTTTAATGTTTCGACTTAAGATTGTTTGACCAGATATGGAGCTTTCTCCTTTCTCATATCCAAGACCTCACTTGTCATCTTCACTCTTTTGACTTTGCAATATCTCATCAAGTTTATCTGAGCTAATCTTGAACTTCTCCTTGTCCTCATTAGCAGTAGCAAGTTCATCCCTAAGAATGACAATCTGCCTTTCAATCTCTTTTTCATTATTTTTGGATTGTTGCAATTCAAGCTTCAACTGATCATTCTCACAATTAAGTCTCCAACATTCATCATATCTATCTTTCACTTGGACTAATTAAGGTTCTCTTCATTCTTCTTTCTTCCCTCAATCTCTATAGCTTTCATCTCATTTTTTTGGAGTGCATTATTTCTGGCAAGCTTCTCACATTCTTTTGTTTTCTCCTTCAAAGCTTGATTCAAGGGACCATCATCTATGCTTTGGCTTTCTTTCTACTTTATCTGATCAAAAAATTCCTTTCTCTTTTCCTTAGATTTATTCAGTTGCTTCTTCAAGGATTTAATGAAATCCTCAACATCCTTAAGATTCACTTTCAATTCCTGGACTTCAGCTTTGGACAGATCAAGATCATCAAGTGCAACAAGAAGCTGATGTTGAAGACCACCAGAATCCATTGCACCACCTTCTCGGATCCTTCTCAAGCTGTTAGACTTCTTCTGAGGAACTAGGCTTTGATACCAATTGTCGGAATCAAGGAACACTAAGAGGGGGGTGAATCAGTGTTTTACAAACTTTAACTTTATTAATATGTTCATTCAACCACTTAATACACTGAACCAAAAGAAAGATGCAAGAACATTGTACAATCAACCACAATACCATAACACAAATATTTTATACGTGGAAAACCTAGTCAAGGGAAAAACCATGGTGGGGATGAGACCCACAAGATGAGTATACTCAAATATAAAGTTTTACAATGGAATGCATATGCATTCAGGAACACTACCTAGAGCTCACTGCTCAAAACAAAGAAGGGCTACAACCTAGGAAAGGCTCACTGCCTTACAAATGGATTAGAGCAAATCACTGAAGTACATGAACTAAATAATAGCATCTACAAATTCTTGATTATAGTTTTGGTTAAGAACATTATAAAAACTTTTCATATACTGCCTTATACTTCTTTGTTCCACTATTCTACTCTGATACCAATTGTTGAAATCAAGGAACACTAATTCATCCCCTCTCTCAGTGTTCCTTGATTCCAAAAGAGGAAAATGTGGTTGCATCCCTTCTCTAGGTTGATGAAATTGTTAATACCATCAGAGGGCTTGGTGAAGAGATGAAATAAGGCATGATTGTGAAAAAGGTACATTTTTCCCTTCCTCCAAGGTTTGATTCAAAATTTCCTACAATTGAAGAAGCTAAAGATTTGAATATTTTGACTATGGATGAATTACATGGAATTATAATTATACATGATATGAGGATTGTAAATGATAAATATTCAAGGAAATAGGCAGCATGCAAGGCATCTAAGAAGGTTGAAGAAACTGATTCTAGTGATGATTCAAGTCTAAAAGAAGCTAAATTTGTAAGAAAGTTATAGAGAGGTTCTAAGAAGTACAAAGGTAAGTTACTGTTCAAATGCTTCAATTATGGTGAAATAGACCATTTTATGCATAAGTGTCCTTATAAAGAAAACAATGATGAAGAAAAAGAACCTCAAAATAACTATAATAAGTATAGACCTAAGAAGAAGAATTTTAAAAAGAACAAAAAAAGTTTCTACTCTAAAGAAGATAGTGGCTCATCTAATGATGATCAATGCACCCTCCAAAAGTGGTTGTGAAAAGGAAAGACCCCCATTCATGGCATTAAATGACTCAAAAGGTAATGCATATATATTGACAAGGAGATCAAAAAGACTTAAGAAGAAGATTACATATGATATGAAGGATAAAGATAAATTATCACATAATCTTGAAAAATCTAAGAATCTCATCATAGATCTGAAAGTCCGGATAGAAGAATCAAAGAGGATAGATGATTTCATGGTTGACATATTAAAGACAAGAGACAAGGACTGTGAAAAATTTGAAGGAGAAGTAGTATCCTTGAAAAAGGATTTGGAGAAGGCTAACTATTAGATAAAGTTAAAATTTGGAAAGAGCATTGCTTGATCCTAGATGAGATCACAAAAAACTAGACATAACTGCACATCAAGGCTGATATTGGATTTGATGAAAGTTGGAACAATAAGGTGACTATGCAATCCATGAAGACAATCACAAATAACAAGATGAGAATGGATCTAGAAGCTCAAGATCTAAGTAAACCAAAGTAACTGAGGATGACAAAAAGAAAGATGAAGGTTTCATTCAAGTTCACAGATAGAAGAGAATATTTGAAAGATAAATTCCAAGAGGAAAATCATACAATACCAATTTTGATTGCTCCTTTTTTGGTTACTATTATAATTACAATCAATTTGGTCATAAGGTAGTAGATTGTAGAAAGATTCTTGCAAGAAGGAATAACTCTGTAAGTAAAAAAAATTTTGCAACCTTTATTTGGTTTCAATATTGTTTGTTACAAGTGCAAAAAATTGGTGTACATATTACATGATATTGTAGAAATAATTTTGGGAATCCTCCCAAGACAAATCTAAAGAAGAATATCTCAATAAATAAAAAGAATGAAACTAAGAAATTTTGGAAAAATAAGAAAAGGGAATAGAGGTTAGAAAGTTCTATAGTTGCATAGACCACACTTCATGCTCAAAAGGAGAATAATTTGTGGATCATCAATAGTAGATGACTAGTCACATGACCGAAGACAAACAAGCTCATGAAATTTAAAAGGTTTTATGGTGGAGTAGCAACACTTTGTAATAATTTAGTTGCTAAGATTATTAGTGTAATGTAGTGAAATGGGGTTCAGTAGTCTAAACATGCAAACTAGGAATCAAACCTAATCCCATCAATTACATTAGAGAACACCCAATAGGCCCAACTCCAAACCCTTGGTAGAGTTGGGCACAATGAGTTGATTGATTGTTCTCTTTTGTTGATTTGATTAATTGGATAAGATAGATGCAAAGAACTAGGCTAAATAGTGAAAAATAAACAATAAATAGAATAAATAGACAAATGCAGATTTGGAATTGAGATGTATAAAAATACAAAGGGGATGTAGAGAGGAACCTATGATAGAATTCTTGGCTGAAATTGACTGGACACTATATCTAGGCGCCCTAATCCTCATAGGTATCCAAGTGCAGAAAAATAATCCAACTAAATTCAAGAGGTTCCAAACTTCCTATTGGTCTACTTTTAGGTCAAACCACCTAGACTATGGTGCTAGGCACCCTATTCCTAGTGGATAGGGGTGCTAGGTTCCCTAGGCCTTTTATTTTCTACTGAACCGGGTCTTGTTATATCTTTCTTTTCCCTCATTGCACTCTTGTACCTTCAATTTGAACTTGAAACCCGTCTTTGAGTCTAGATATGGACAAATGGAGAGACAAATGGTGTTGGGTTGTATAGGTTCTTGCCTCAGTCAAACCATGAGTTGGAATTAACCCTACAAAAATTATAACTTATGATTAGGACATAAATAGAAATCTAAAGTAAAATGTTGAGTTGAAGCAATATTGCCTCAAGGTTAATGATTAGGAGAAGTCGTCCATTTGTTGATGCAATAACATAATAAATCATTACAAAATCTATCATGAAAACACATTTGAAGATGCTTTATTATAGCTTGTTGCTCCTTGAAATCAGATATGCTCTTAAAGAATAATAATTGATTTTGAATTGTACGAATGAGATATAGACAGTATAGACAAAGAGAGAAAGGGAAATTCTATAGTGATCAAAACCCAATCGGGGTTTTGATACTATAGAGAAGAGGGGGGGAAAGGAGAGGGGGAGAGAGAGGGGGGAGGGGGAGAGAAAGATAAAAAGAGACTAAGGTGGAGAAAGGGAGAGAGAGAGAGAGAGAGAGAGAGAGAGAGAGAGAGAGAGAGAGAGAGAGAGAGAGAGAGAGACATTCAAAGATAGAGAGAGATAGAGACAGACAGACAGAGACAAACAAACAGAGACAGAGACAGATAGAGATAGAGACAGAGACATAAAAAGAGAGAGACAGACAAAGAGATAGAGAGACAGAGACAGAGACAGAGACAGAGACAGAGACAAAGACAGAGACAGAGACAGAGACAGAGACAAACAAACAGATAGAGGGTGAGAAAGAGGGGTTGTGAGACAAAAAGAGAGAGGAGATAGAGTAAGTGTGTGTGTGAGAGAGAGAGAGAGATAGAGAGAGGGAGAGAGTGAGTGAGTGAGAGAGAATGAGAGAGATAAGGAAGGGAGAGGAGGTAGAGATAGATAGATAGATAGATAGATAGATAGATATAGATATAGATATAGATATAGATATTGATATATGAATATATGTGTCTACATATATGAATAAATTTGTCTACATATATGAATATATGTGTGTACATATATGAAACTATGCATGAATATATATATATGTGTTAACATATATGTATATAAAATAACATAACCCAATCATGTTTTTAATAAATAAAAAGCCAAATAAAAGCTCAATCAGGTTACGTGGCTTGTAATTAACCTTGGATAGCAAGGTTGAGGCTCGAGGGCTTTATTCGCCTCCTTTTTATGTGTTTTCTTGTTCAAATTTGATTTCTCAACTTCCTTATCATTAGGTTTACACTTCATCAAGTGGGTATTTGTAAAACTGACACCATACTTTTATATGTCATCTAAGCTTTTTAAGCATATAATTATTTTTAAATTTGAACAACATTAACACATTAATCTTGAATTTCTTTTACCAATGTCTCCAAAGTTCTCAGAGACAAACGTGTACCATTTTTTAATAACTTTTGAACGACATTCAAATTTCAAACAAATTATATATTATTGTTCTATACTTTATTCTTTACACTTAAAAAAATGAATTTTTTATTATAATTTTGGTGCAAGTTATGTGACATGCAGAAACAAGTACCTAATTTTCAAGATGTGTCCACTTTGAAAAATCATAAAAAAAAATACTCAACAAAAAATTACAAAAAAATACACAACTTCTAGTGATCAATCTTCACTATCTTTCTACCAAAGGGTTTTTCAAAATACTAAATGTAGTTCTATAGCTTTTTTTATGTGCACACCCGACATTATGTTATGTTTTGTTGAAAAAATTAGGAACACTTTTGTGTGGGCAAAATATTTGACCCTCTTAATTTTATCCAATTTTGAAAAACTTTAGTATTTTGGAAACTAGATTTAGAGTAATATAATCTTTATTCTATTGGTATCTGCAAATTTTGAGTGGACAAGTCTCAAATTGCTCCTCCGAATTCAAATTTAGTTGATTTCAGAAAGAAAAAAAAAGTGGCCACTGTTACCCCCTTTTTGTTCACCATCTTGGTGCACTTACCCAAGGCTAAATGATCAAAATAAAGCTAACAACTCAAGAATGTTTCATGCATGATCATTCACAAAGTTAAATATTTGTAGACATTTGATTATTGATATTAAGAAAAAAAGTTACACAAGATGATCAATGTGATTCATTATTTCTTTACATCATATAAAATTCAGACTATTCTAACTATTTAGGACAATCTATCACTCATTCCTAGCAATTAGGAAGATGATTATTTAATAAAGAGACACAATTAAAATATGAAAACAAAGTCCTAGCATAATTTTACATTCATCATAAAGGAAAGTTTGATGACTAGGATGAATTCATAATAGAACAACATTAATAATAGATTCAATAAAAGAATTCTAAATGCTACAAATATCTACTAGCATTAGGAGTTTGATATTGCTAATTTAATGGACACCTTAACACACATTATGCTTATTGATGCAAACTTGTGTTCTACTCAACTATAGGAACATTTCTATCATTGTGCTTTGTTTGAGTACACAAAGTTTGTGTCATGTGTTCTTGATTACTTTTGTTGCAAGACATGTTAATCATTTTCACTCATTTAATATTAAAATAAATCATTACATTTAACATTCTTTTACCAATGATCACAAGCACATATAAGTATTTATCATTTCATTAGAAATTTGTGTTATAATACTTAATATATAGTCACAAAATTGGAAAAGTATTAATAAGTTCAACAATCTTTGTAGGATTTAAAAGATAAACAAGTTAATTAAAAAGTCATTAAAAGGGCTCATCATTTCCTGTAGCTTGATGTCCTTCTCCTCAAGTGGGAGGAGGTATTTGATTATTCTTCAATTCCACTATCGAAAGTCTCTAGAAGTAGTAAATGTCACTATACTATGATTATAAGGTCTAGTAGAATTCTTTTAGATGTATTATTTTATTCCATCTTGAGATGATTCTACCTCTTCATCACATGGTACAACTCCCTTCTAGAATGTGGAATAGGCCACCAAAATATTGGTGGTTGAAACATAAGATGCAACCACAGTGTATCATGTTCTCTAGCCAACTGCATATACCTAAACGTACCCTTTAGATGACTGCATAATAATTGTACAATAAACGTGGTTCTACTCTTTCAACTCATCTATCAAAATATTCCACTCTATTGCATGGAATCCCAAAACATCTTTTCCCATAGTTTGTGCCAATTTCCCAAATATGAAATGACTTAACCATCTAGGGGAAGAGCACCAGTAGTGGATTTAGCTAATTTCACGCACCTGGAACTCTTAGACCATACATCAAATTTTGACAAATTTTTTTGTTGTCTTTGGGTAAAAGCACAAACCTGTATCACACTTTTATAAAGGAACCAACCAACACAACTAAAATTGTTTAACTTTGACCGCATAAAAGTGACATTTATAAATTGAATTTTGAAATGATGTAAACTAATCAAATGTAGAAATATTAATGAAATTTAGGTCTGCTATTTTTTAAATATTTTTGAAAAAAAAGGATATTTTTTTATAAAGTCAAAGACAGATGAAAAATGTTGAAAATCAAGGGTTGTAGTCGGCATTACCAAAAAAAATGAAAACAAACTTTTTAAATTTTTTTTTTTTCAAATAGAGAACATATATATGATGTGTTTAAAAATAAATAAATAAAGTATTTTGATGTATATTTTTCTCGTTATAATATTTTGAAGTCCAACATAGCTAAGTTTGACAATTTTCATTCGTCATCACCTTTTGGCTACTAAATTTATCATTAACCAAAAAAATACCCTTTTCGAAAATATTCTCTCATCTAGTGAAAAATATATTTTTTAATTTTTTAAATATCATTTTATTTTATTTTTAAAATTTTTAATCAGCCTCTTTTTTAACTTTAAAAAGCTACTCGCAATGTTTACTTAATAAAAAATATTAAAATTAATCAAAATACTAAAAAAGTCATATGTTTAGATTCGTGACTTCAAGCTCTACAAAAGGGTATTTTTAGATTTTTGTAAAAAAATATTATGTTTGAAGAAAAATTGAGAAGAAGTGAGAAGTTTGAGAAATACAGAGTTTTTCACCATTTTTGTGCTACATCACATGACACATAGGCTAGTCCAGTCAGACTGAGTCCGGTCGAACTCAATCTAACTGAACTAACCTTAGTTATAACATTAAAAAAAAATTATTATTTTTTTAATGGAAGCATTTGAACGAAGGGGAGCCATTTCGGCTCCACGTAGCCCAAGGATAGTCCGACCGAACTACTCTCAGTTGGCCCAAAGTGTGAAACAACTCCATGCTTTGCCCCCTTCGTATTCGACTTAACAACTTATAAATAAGTTTCTGGCTTCTAGGTAGTAACGATGCATGTTGTGGGATCAGTTATGCACACAAGGGTCAAAAAGTATACATTTCAAAGTGTCACCCGATACCTACTCAAAGATGTTCCTGTTGGCAATTGACACTCATCTGGTGGATACCAATGCATGTATAATGGATTAGGATTGTCATTGATGGCAACTCTTCATGGAAATCCTATTCGGTAGTTATGGATTTTGGTAATTGACAGAGGGAGTGGTTCGGTAATCTGTCATCGGTACTTTAGGAAAGCAGAGCACTTTTGGTCTGGAATCTTTGCGGTGATTTCGATAGTCAAATTCGTGCATGGGATGATAGGACCAACATGTAGAAATTATTTTGACATCTTTTGGTTGATCCGCATATGTTTTAGAGATCCTGTCTAAGTCAACAATTGGTTACACGTTACATTGCATAATATGGATGGCCGACTTGATGAATGTTTCATTTTGTGATTGCAGATATATATGACAGATGTAGGAGATCTTTTTGAGGTGTGATATGAGCGAGTAGTGATCAAGAAATCTATTTGGCGCAGTTTCAGATGTGCATTCTTAATTCGGTAGCTAACTGAGAAGCAGAATAGAGCAGAGTTGCAAAGCAGTTACAGTTAGAATTTTTGCACTTAACCAGAACTCATCCAAGCATTGTTTGATGTTATTTTGGATTTCAATCATTGTAGTTATCATTGTAAATGATCTGTAAGTCAGTGTGACTTCTGTATTGTAATTGAACCTTTGGTTCTAGGTAGTGTGCCTGAATGCAAGTGCATTCCCCTTATGTAATATTTATGTACTCCTAATCACAATATATGAATATTGTGGGTTCCAATCCCACCGTGGTTTTTCCCTTTCTGGGTTTCCACATAAAAATCTTGGTGTTATGATTTTATGGTTGATTATCTTGTGTTCCTGCATTTTACTTTCTTGCATTTTCTTCTGGTGGTCTGAGAATAAGTTTGAAAATTTATTTACTGGTAGAACACTGATTCACCCCCCCCCCCCCCCTTAGTGTTCCTTAATTCCAACTATTCCAATAACTATCAACTCAAAATTGTCAATACTTGCAGACAAATGCCCCAGTAGTTGTGCACAAATGTCCCAGTAGTGGTGCAAAAATGGACCAATTATGGATCAAAAAAGGTCAAAGAAGCTAAAAAGTGATTGGCTATTAGTACATGTGAAATTTGGTAATGAGCTTTTCATTATCATTTTTTTGGCTCCTTTAAAATTAGTAATTGGGGGGTTGGGTTGACAAAAATCTAGATCCACTATTGGAACTATATCCACTATTGGTTCTCTTCCCCCAGATCTCATGATTTTTCCTTGAGTATCAGGTCATCCAACAATTATAAACCAAGTGTTTAGTACGTGGTCTGGAATTCTTGATTCTGGGGCCTATGCACGCACGCACGCACACACACACACACACACACACATATTTGAACTAAAAAAAACTAGTTAAAATAAGGACCTTAATATACAGTGCACAAATATTTTTAATATTTTTATCTATTTTACTTTTTTATTTATGTGGGTGGAACAAAGACCTTGAGGGTTGCCAAAAGACTTATGTTCACTACAAAATAGAAAATAAATATAATATTAAAACTAAATATATTCCAATTATACTTGTTGGAAAAACTCATTTTGGGTGCTATGATTGTAAAAATTATCTTGGCATATTCATTCCATTTGCTATTCAAACTCAAGGTTGATAAAAAAACATTGAGGAAAATTTGAGGCCTATGATTGGAAACTACCTCTGTTCAACTTGGTATTCAAGGATGGCCTTGAAACAAATACATGTCATTTCCACGAACAAATTTAAAAAATAAAATTGAATGAAGATAATTTCCCTAAATGATAAAATCGGACCTTCGTTTGAAGGTCCCTTTCTATTTCTCTTATGGTGATTTTCATAAAAGGAATAAAAAAGGACCTTGAAAATGAAAGGTTCAATGCTCCAACTTTGGGACTCACTATTGTGGGTTTATATCCCCTTTCCTTCTCCACTCCCCCAACGCACACACACAAATTGTGTGTGTGTGTGTGTGTGTGTGTGTGTGTGTCTTTTAGATGCATGAATCAAGGAAACGACATGTCCAAAATCTCGAGTAAACTGACAATCAATGGATTAGTTAACTTACTCTAACTATAAGTCCAAGAGTAAAACTTGCAACCAATGGATCAATTCACCCAACCTAACATGATAGAGGTGACCTCAGATGAACAAAGGTGGCACCTAGTTACCATTAATTAAAGATTGATTGTATAGTGATTGCACTGTTGTGCCTCAAATCAAGATGTACATGTCATTATTAGCTACCTTTATGAGAATAATGAAATATTTTCAATATCCTAAGTCAACTAATCAATAGGTATAATATACATCAATAGTATCTCTATAATAACATATATGAACAAAAGTATATAGAATGACAACGTTTTAATAGAAAAAAAAGGCTAATTATTTTAAGACTACATAAATGACTTTCATGCATTATCACAAAAACTCAACATCTAAGATAAAGAGAAGCATCGTGTTTTGAAATACTTATGGTTTACAACATTTTATTTAGATAAAAATGGTCTTTATTAAAATGAAGACCTCGAAATCTTTTTTAATATATCTAATAATGATAAAATAGAAATTCAGAGAAAAGGGAAGAGAAGGAAATCTAATCTTTTAAAATACCAAGGTCAAGTGAGAAGGTAATAGCTAGTTCATAGGAAATGAAAAAGGCACAAAGAGACACTAGTCTATATGGTGTGATTTCCCTATCTGTACATAGAATAAGACCAAGGATTGTCAAGCCACCAAGAATCTAATGGTAGGTTGTCGTAGTTGATAATTTACAGGTTTGCACGTTCCCTTCTGTTGACCTGCTTGTCATTCTTTTCCGTCTAAAGAAGTCTCACTCTTATGCATAAATCTTGCTTATGAATTGCATTGGTCTAGGGTTATAAATTCTCATGGTGAGGTCAAATTCTACTTTGCCTGGGCAAACAAAACTGTAAATACCTTAAATTTTTCTTATCGTGCCATCGTGCTAAGTCTAGATTCCTTATCATTTCATAACCTGGTGCGCCAATGCGGGCCTCCTCTTTATTTGTCATTAACTGTGGTCATATTATTGCTTTGTCCCTACTTTCAGCCCCATCGTGTATTATATATAATGCCAATTATTATCAACTTTTACCAGTGACTAGCTAAATTATTTTATTTGCTCCAGGCGTATGCAAATGCTGGCACACAGGTCCTTATGAAGCAGGAAGGCAATGAATGGAAGTATTGATAGTTGTTGCTTTTATATCATGTGAATAACTATTATTGGTTGGTCCTACACTTAATGACACTGTCCTGGTTGGATAAGTCATATCTCCTTGCCCCAACTGTTGGTGACAACATGGTAGCTTCTTATTGTCTGTGCTTGGGCTTGGCCTTTGCTCAATGTTTCTAATGGTTTGTATTATCAACTCAGTGTTGTGGCATGATCATATGGCATATCCAAAATGGGCTTGTACAATTTTTCTTTACAGCTCATTCTAGATTTAATTGAATTCTTGATGGTTCTTTTTTTTTTCATTACTGTGGTTTTTTTTTTAATTATACGATTTTTAAGTGGTTTATAATACATTATTAATTAGTTGAAATAAAAAAATATAATTGACGTGATACTCTTCAAATTAGAAATTTATTCTAAACACAAATCTACACAAGATTTAGTTGAGCTTCTCCCCTAGATCATAAAGTCTTGTAAAAACTTTACAAGAAAAAGGGTTTTGACTAATTTATTAGAGGACCATATGGTTGAGATACATGATTCTATTACTTTCAACAATGGAAGTTACATTTTTAGCTTAGCTCAAAGATTTGACCTAGGCAAGGTAGTTGTCCCAATTTGCTTTGCTAGTCTGGACTTGGTTTAATGGTCTATAAAAATGTACATGTTAATGTGTGTTTTTGTCACTATCAATTCAGATAAAATTCACAAGCAAATTTATCTCTCTTGAAAGTGAATCAAATTCTAAAATAGAATTAAATTATCCCAAGGCTTGAGATGTCAAGTCTTCACTCCCAGTTTGAGTCAATTGTTTGTTGTGAAGCTATTTGAAATTATGTGATGGAGCTCTAAAGAACAAGATTAGATTTGGAATATATTAATAGGATCAAGGTAGTTGTCCCGATTTGCTTTCCTAGCCTAGAACTAGTTTAATGTTCTATAAAAACTGTACATGTTAATGTGTGAATTTGTCACTATTAACTCAGATAAAATCCAAAAGTGAACTTATCACTCTTGAAAGAGAATCAAATTCTAAAATATAATTTAATTATCCCAAGGCTTTGGATGCCAAGTCTTGACTCCTGGTTTGACTCAATTGTTTGTTGTGAAGCTATTTGAAATTATATTGATGGAGCTCTTAAGATCAAGATTAAATTTGGAAGACATTAATAGGATTAAGGTAGTGGTCCCCATTTGCTTTGCTAGCCTAGAATTGGTTGAATGGTCTATAAAATTGTACATGTTAATGTGTGAGTTTGTCACTATCAACTCAAATAAAATTCAGAAACGAACTTATCACTCTTGAAAGAGAATCAAATTCTAAAATATAATTTAATTGTCTCAAGGCTCTGGATGCCAAGTCTTGACTCGTAGTTTGATTCAATTGTTCGTTGTGAAGCTATTTTCACAAATAAAATTGCGTGCTTGGAGTTCTTAATATCAAGACTAAATTTTGAAAATAGGATTAATGTGTTTCACCTTAAATAGATGCACTCTAAGATCTAAAACATGACTATTTATTTGTATTGAAATATTTAATACATTTGATGTTTAGTACTATGATGCTTTGCATTAAATTTTAGAATTTTTTTAAATGGAAAAAAGATAATGTAAAGGAAGGGGAGTTAGGAAATCTAATTTAGAAATCTATCAAAATTATTGCTATATTAGTAGCAAAACATGGCCCAAACCTGCTGGCAAGCGTAGCTTTACTCGTGTGGCCAGATCTTCTGCCCAACCCTCGAAGGGGGTTCATCCTCTTCCCTGTGCCAAATCCTCCTCGATGATGGTTTGTGGGCAGGATGCCATGGACAACATTGGGTTCTACCAACGTTGTGCTCTTGTGTGCAGATTCCCTGGGCTCTGGCCTTCTCTATTGGACCTTCATCGCTGGGTAAGTGACTCTTAGCGGCCTTTGGTTGCTTTTAACATTGAGTTTTTCCCCTGTGCTAAAGTTTTTTTTGTTGCTTCCTTCACTTCTTCCGCTGATCGGGATTTGGTTTTGGGCATGTTGTTGGTTTGGGGAGTGAACTCCCTCTCTGTTAAGCCGTGGATTACTTCTTTTAACCCTCTCACTGAACCACTTAATATGCATCCAGTTGGGTCCAGCTCATCAATCTCCCTCTTCATTTTTGGGGGCACTCTTGTTATGAGGCTATCGGTAACTCTATTGGCCGTTTCAGCCTGAAGGTTGATGAAACTACGTCCTCAATGGACTACACTACCTTTGCCTATATTCTTGTAGACATTGACATCTCCTCTCCTCTCCCAGAAGATGTGGTTCTCATGGTGGGGGATAGGCCTTGGACAAAACTGTTGGACTTTGAGGGCCTCCCCTTCCGCTGCAAGAGGTGCTTCTCTACTGGTCATATGGCTTCAGACTACTCTATTCCATGCCACAAAGGTGTTTCTACATGATGGAAGAATGCTACTACTGATCACTTAACAGTCAATGCCCTTGACTATGTGTCTATTGACTCCTCTCATGAGTATGATGTCAATGTTGTTCCCCTCACGACTACTAATGCTCATGTTGCTCCTTTTGTGGCCTCATCTCCTGAGGTCCCCTCTTCTGCTTCTCCGGATTTGCAGCCACGATCCCCTGCTGTTGGACCTGCTTTTGTTGTTGTTGTTGTTTCGTCAATGCCTATTGTCGTCTTCAACAACCTCCCTTTGTTTTGTTGCTTGTTGACACCTCTGTTTGTAACCCTGTGGGGTCCCTTCCGGTTGATCTCTCTTTTGATGGACATATTGACAACATTTCCTGGACTGTAGTTGCTCGCAAGCGGAAGGGGAAGTCTTCACCCCTGCCCCTAACCCCCCCTCGTTGGGGTTCAGGGGGCTCTGCCCCCCTTGAGAGGAGTCTTTTTGTCCTCCGTTTGGATAGGATTCCTTGCCTGTCTAACTATGTTTGTTTGTCACCGCCTTTGGGTTGTTGTTCTTTTTGCCAACATCATCTCTCTTGATGCTGCTTATTTTCTTTTGATAGTTTTTGACTATGTTAAGGGTCAGCGCCCTAGTTAACGTTGCTTTACTAATAAAAAAAAAAATGCTTCATCAAACATTATTGCTTTATCTCTACTTTCAGTCCATTCATGTATTATAATATCAATTATTGTCAACTGTAAAAGTTACCTAATTATTTTATTTGCTCCAGGCGTATGTAAATGGTGGCACCCAGGTGCTGATAATGCAGGCAGACAATGAATGGAAGTATTGATAGTTGTTAGGTTTTATATCATGTTAATAAATATTATTGGTTGGTCCTACACTTTTGGATAAGTCACATCACCTTGCCATAACTGGTGGTGACAACATGGTAGCTTCTTATTATCTGTGCTTGCGCTTTGCCTTTGCTCAAAGTTTCTAATGGTCTGCATTCTTGTACCAATTAGTGCTTTGCACTATGTCATTCTTCTGTGTTGAGTTCCTACTCCATATAAAGCTCAACTCAGCATGATGGTGCGATATATTGGTTTATAAGAAAGGAAGGATTAGCAACATGTACAAGTGATAGGTTCTTTATCGAGATTTTCCTTTATGCATTTTTTTGTTTTGGTGTTTCAAATGATTGTATCGCTTGGACTGTTGTTAGTTGATGGAAGAAAGGTCTCTTTTTCTCATCTTCTCAAACTCTTTCTCGAATTATGAGTAAGAATCCTTTCTTGATGTAGTTTGTTTGTAACCTATGAGTGGTCTATTCATGGTCTGGATAGTGTTGTAACGAAAACTACAGATATGCGTGAAACCTTCTCATGTGAGAAGAATAGAAGTCTTGAAACTGTGAACAAGATCCAAAGACAATAATAAAATATTTGAAAGCTATTCATATGCTTTATGTGATAGTTGATGTAGAAGAGGAGTCAAAGATCATAAAACTTTTCAAAAGAAGGCATTACATGTGATGTTCCAAGGAATATTCATTGTAGCGTAAAAGGAAGAAGTAAACATATTGAAGGACTTTTTAGCTTTGATAGGACCAAGAACACACACTCTTTGTCTCTTCTTTTTTTCACAAACTCTTAAGCCAAGAAAGAAAGACTTAAAGCTGAACCAAGAAGTCTTTGATACAAGAAAAGGCATCACGAGATAATGTTTTTAACTCAACATTCATTTGTAATATTTTAAACTCATCAATTGTACCAAAGAGATTATTAAACTTATCCCACATTTGCTTAAGTGTTGTACAACTAGCAATATGAAATTGCAATTTATTGAATAGATGGAAACCAATGATACCCATTGCCTCCTCTAACTTGTTCAAATAAATAAATTATTCAAAAATTGAAAATATTACCCTCTTTTTGCAATGTAATGTAAAATGAAATAACTTCCTTTTGACAAATTTATAAAAACCCAACGGTTAGTTGGCAGTTTGATTGATTTCTAAAAATCAACTGCTATTGTTTCACAATCCTAATTGAAATGTTAAGGTTGCAGTAAGTGATAGCTATTATAGTTACAAAAGAAATAAAAAATGCTAACCAGTAGCATTAAAGAAATTGCCTTGAGGGTAGTTTTGTTGAAGTTTGATGTGTGCAGGGGAGTTTAACTAAGCCTTTATTGCTTGTTGGAGAGACCAAGACTTGGCAGATCATGGGTAGAATGGATGCCATGGGAGATTTTTTATTAAAATGTCCTCTCTAAACTCTCCAAAGAAAAGAGCTTCAACCTCTACCTATTTCAACAATAGTTGAGTCACACAATCTTGGATTTGAATGCATAAAAGAGGATCCATTACTAATAGTTGTCAACACCAACTCAATAAAGGAAACTATAATTGTTGTTCCATATAGAATTAAGCCTAGTGTATGGAGGTCGTTGGTTCTCACTATTGTGCACTAGAGTTAGCACTTGACCTACATAAAAAAAAGAAAACAAGTTCCTTTGCAACTTGATTTCATTTTCTCTAGAGAGCCTACACTCAACCAACAATGATTGATAAATAATGCCTCTAAATGCTAGCAAGGAGGATAAGTATCTAGTATCTTTTCCCTCAAAAAACATGCATGTTGCTATGGAAAGAAAACCCAAACCAAGTCATTTTTGGCCAAAAAAGAAAAGGTGTGAAAATGATTGTGTAAAACAATCACTAAAAATCCTACCAAAAACCATTGAATCCTTTCAAACAAAGACAAAATCCTACAAAAGAGGTCGAATAATTTTTGCAAAAGAGGTCAAATAGGTCAAAATGTAGACAAAAGCCAAATTTTGACCAAAATAGGCAAAGTTTGACAAAAGTAGCAAATGGGCAAAGGGCGAATTTAGTACTTCGCTAAAAAAAATCATTTTTTTGTAAAGTTTTTGTCCAATGGTAAAACATTGGCAAAATTTGAAACTTGTCAAAATTGATGATATGGAAGATTTTTCTTTGCTTTCGGAGTCTTTCGAATGCAATGACAACGTCTTGATGCTCCAATGATAGGGCTATGTGTGAAAGTGACAATATGAGAAGAAAAATGTGTTCATGGTTTATTACCATGAGGGAATTAGCAAAGATTTGAAGGAACAAACTGATAACCTTCTGTACAAGTGAACAATATTATCCAAAATAGTATATGTATCATATATAAATGAGTTTGTATAATACATTAATTAAAATTGAATATAAGACAAGGATGAAGAGGTGATAAGGTAGGAGAGAAACTTTGACTATCCCTCCAAAGGTGCAACACTTGTAAAATCACTCGACAAGTGTGTGAGCAAGTGACAAGTATGCATTCAATAGTTCTCAAGTGATGAAGGTGCATGTTTCAATGCTATTGAGTGAGACAAAAGTATGAAAAACTCTAAGTAAACTTAAGTTAGGTTTGAATAAGTCAATACTGGAAAGATGATATCCTAACTGGATATGATAATGACACTATTTACACTAATAAATGGTTTAAAATCGTTCTTGAGCATAATCATTTGGGTTCCATACCATTGGTATATTTTTACCTATATAATTCTTGAAGGAATGTGTATAATGCATAGAATTTCAACTACTTGATTGTCTCCATGGATATTATATAGGCTTTTGGGATTGTTTTTTATCCTCCTAGTCATAATTGTTGATTTGAGTAATTCTCTTAACTAATCAATCATAAAATTCCTTGCAAAGTTGTTGTAAGACACCTTTTCAAAGTAATATAAGAAGCATATGTGTATACTTATGGATTGATTAGATGGATTTAGTTAGCTATTTTGTGTTTTGATTTATAGTCTACATGCATACAGTCTAGCTTATGTATAGGATTGTAAGGTATAGCCCTTATGGTCATTTGCATAAGCTATCTTCTCATATATTCTAACAATTTTATTCCAAGTCTTTAAATATAGACTTTGTTGCCCCGTACTAGATAAAGTCACTCATCTACTATATGTTCTGTAGTCACACAAATCTATCCAGCTTAATTAAATAAATATTCACTATTTATTTGATTAAAAATCCACTAGCCATCAGTTAATTAAATTAATATTTAATTAATTCATCTCCAAACATTCTTCTATTAATTAAATAAATTATTCAATTTATTTTAATTAATTCATTAAATCAAATTCCAATCAATTAAATAAATAAAATCTATTTATTTAATAAAATCCCCTTTTCCTCTTTTAAATAAATTAAATAAAACATTTATTTAAATCATTATCCCCACCCCACTTGCATTTTCCTACAAATGCAACTTGCACACATTTATTGAAATAAATGAATTTTTATTTTTAATAAAATCCTATTTTCCCTCACCCACCAAAGCCACTTGCAAAATCTAATCCCCTTCTAGAGATTCTTCTAACCCCTTCCTAATTAGCCTAATCCATCCCCTAATTATTGTCACATTCCTAAGCAAAATGGACTCACTTCTCAAAGACTCCAAAGTCTTTGAAAAGCATTTAATGCTTTGTGTGTTCAACAAATTAACCCCCAAAGTCTTCCAAAACCACTAATGGCTCTTACATGACCATTTATGGCTCTTACATAACCATTTATGGTTATTTCAAACTTGTCTCCCCAAACATTTATTGTTTTGACCATATTCCTCCATTTCGCATTTGCACAAGAGTTTATCCATTGGATAAAAGTTTTATTCTTTGAATAAAGAGTTTATTCATTCAACCAACCTTGACTTTAGCTCCTAAGGTCATATCAAGCATTTAATGCTTATTCCCTCCCCTCTCAACCTATCTCACATTGACACTTGTCATCCTGGGATTGGGTTGAAAGCCCTCACATGGATTTGAAATCATTGAATCCTAACCCTTGTTGAGATTGCTCAATCTCAACCATCCATTGCTCCATTTTTCCTATAAATAGAGCCCATTTCTTCATAATCCAGATCCTAAAAACTTGTATGCATTTAAGCTATAGGCATTTTAAGAGAGCATTTTTAGCATAATTAACTAATATCTTGTCTTTTTGATAAAATCAATCATTTTTAGCATTAATAGCATAGTATTAGCTTTTCATTTCACATTTGAAGCACAATACTACAATCTCAATCCTCCATAAGCATCCATAGTGCAAAAAGCTGCTGAGAGCTACACTATTTTGGAACTTGGAGAGGAGAGGAACAAGGGAGAAGAAGCCAAGAGCATGTTAGGAGGCATTTGGAGATGCCTCATCATATTTACCTTCCTAGTTAGACATTCTATCATGCTTTTGGTATCTCTTTTGATATGCTTGTGTAGGAAAGTATTTGGTTTATGATTTCTAACACTAACAACTTGGCTTTTTCTTCTTGTTTGTGTTTTGTTATCATTCACTAACCTTCCCTTTTTGCAGAGCATCATTTGGTGAACCCGACGTGAATTCAAGCACCAAAAACATACCATTTTTTTGTAAACTAACATGTCTGATTGTTGAAATTGTCACACAGGTTGCGCTTTAGCGCTATTGAACACGTTTTAGCGCTACCGACACTTTCTCTTTTAGCGCTATTGTTCTTACAATAGTGCTATTGTCCAAGTTTTAGCGCTTTTGAAGTGGTTTTAGCACTTTTGTCGTTATTCTGGCACTATCGATAAACTTTTAGCACTTTTGGCTCTCTGTCATTCCTATTCTTTCAGCGCTTTTGTGTTAAATAGCGCTTCTGTTCAAACACAGACTAGCGCTATTGTAACAGAGAGTTGTACGAAAATTCCTTGTAACCAAAAACCAAAAATTTTAGGCTTGTAGAAGCCCACCAAAACATGCGGATTTTTCTAACATATTGTCTTTCATCCAGGTTCTAATCTTTTTGTGCAGGGGAAGCAGTTAGTTTAAACGCTTTTAAAAGTTTCTTTTTTTTACTTTCTTTCAAAAGTTGGTTAAAAAGAATCCTTTTTTCCTTCTTGCACAAGTTAAAATAAACCTCACATTTTATTTTAGAGTGCATAAAATGAACCTTAAACTTGTTTTTGGTGCTTAAAAAGAAAATTCATCTTTCTTTATTGCAAAGTAAAAGGAACAACAAACTTCAAAATTTTGCTTTCATTGCAAGTTAGGATTCATCTTCATTTTGGTGCTTAAAATCAACAAACAAAGTTGCTTTTCTTGCATCAAACTTAAAAATCACAAGCCACACTTCAATTTTTGGGCAAATAAAAAGAACAATCCACTTGTTTTGATTTTTTTGGCAAAAACAAATTTTACTTCAAGCAAACGTGTTTTTCATTAAGTTGACCAGGATTTCCGAATTCTAGATTACAAAACACATTGCCTTTGAAGTTAAAAAGAACACCATGGCTGTTGGAGCAACATCTCCAAATAGTTAGATCACATTTGAAATGGTGGATTAAAAAGAACAAGTGTCTTTCGTACTTGGCACACTTGTGCAAAAAGTCAGTCGAGTGGTCCTACCTCTAACACACACTATCCTCTCCCTTGGCTTTCGTGGTCCTAGGTGCAAGAGAAAAGTGTTAGTTACACTCAAAATTTTTATCTTTTTAAGAGAGGCCTACCAAGGGATCGATACTCTTGGGAATGACCTCGAGCGGTAAATCCTTCGAGCCGCTATAGAAATCAGGTGAGAGCGAAAGCTGTAGCCTTGGGTATAGCTATTCCTACAGTGTAACTGGCCAAAAGGACAAATGGGCCCCACCACCAATTACAAGGCTCTTAAGTGAGTCACTGTAGAATGAACTTATGTCCAAAAACATCGAACATGACTAAACACCTTTAAGTAGTAGCCCACCCGTTCTATTGATTGAGGATATTTGCGATATAATTTAGTGCAAGAGCATAGATGGTTTTGCTCCCAAGATACTCACCATACATATTTCCTTGAGTAGAAACATAGCTTTTTGAAAAGTCACTTGTGGCTTGATAAAAGTGGTGACTCCCCCATCATAGGGATCATCTATTTGTTATACTCGTGCAAGACTTAGTATATCACATCCTTACCTGCCAAGGTGGGATTCATAAGGTATGTAGTACCAAAGTCGAAGAAATATCAAGATGTGGGCTAAATTTATCACAACTGGCCATTTGACCTTAGGGATAAAAAGTGTTTGAAGTGTGTTCGTTTTAAAGACCAAGTGCAAATTGAGCCGACTTCAGGCTTTGGAAATACACCTTAAAATACATCTAAAGGAAGGGTCATATACAAGTCCAAGGATTGGGTTGATCTAGACCCATACTCATTTGTGCCTTTTAGGCAACATTCTTGTGTTTGTGTGCTTGCTTTGTTTTCTTGTCAAAGAAACATCAAATTGGAAAATCACTTTCAAAAACAAAGTATTCATCCAGCCAAACATTTTTCAAAACAACCAAACACATCAAAAACAAAGTGCAAACAACAAAAAATCAAACCTTTATGACCATTCTTCACATCTTGCGAAAGAAGAAGCGTCATCAAAATATCAACTTGAAAAGAAGACCATTGAGCTCAAAGGCTTTGATCAAAAGGAGGAAATTGTTCTATATAAATAGACAAATCTTTGTCTCACATAGAGTCTTTCTCCGTCACATGCGTCTCTACCTTCAAGGAAAAACAAATGAATTTGATTCTGAATCATTGAACCGCAGAGCTTTTATGCAATATAGAGCTTTGAGTTATCACAAAAACCAAGGAGGAAAGATTAATCCCAACTTCTTCCCAAACGTCTGTATCACATACAACACAGCTCGAGAAATACCACCAACACTCGAAAGGGAAGAGATAGAGTTTGTCCCATTTGTAACACAAAGTTTTTATTGAAGTTGAAAACATTTCCATCCATCATCTCACTCATACATCATCACTTCATCATCAATCCATCCCAACTCTCAAAACATTAAGAGGTTCTTGTCCCAAGTTTTCTTTTAGATATTGCTTGAATCAAACACTTCACATCACTTTTTAGATTGTTTCTACATCTAGGATAAGCTCATCCTAAGAGACACATCTACGCAGGTTAAAACTAGTTCATGAGTGAATCCTCTCATTACTAGGTAGTTAAATCTGTAACACATCTCAGATTTCTCTACACCTTATCACATCCAAATCTTATCAAAACAAACAAGCAAATCAAAGAAGGAATTTCGGTTACATTTACCTTAAAAAGTGCTAGAGATCCACATACCACACAATCCACCAATCATCAATTTCTCATTTCATCAAAAACTCGTCATCATTTTCATGCAATTTCAACAAAGACTCATAAACAAAATGGCTCAAACCTGATCACAGTCACGGCAACGAGAAATAGAAATAGAAGAAGAAGAAGAGGAAAATCTCAATGAATTTCAAGAAGCACTTGGCAGAAATGCGAATGACGAAAACCCAAGTACTCCCACTCCTGCAATAATAGAAAGGGCTCAGCATAACCCTTTCTTCAACAGACTATTTGACGAAATACTCAGGAGCAATGCGGATGCTCACTTCTTAAAACTCGCTCAAGAAGGAGCCAAACTCCCATCTGACTTTGATCTTGCCCAATTAAGACAAGCATCAGAAAGACAAAGTCGCCATGAAGAGGAAAGAGGTAGAGATCCCATCAAATATAACATTCCTCGAGGTAACCCACCACCTCCTCCTCCAAATGAAATGGAGATGTTGTGGCAACAAGTCGAGAATCTCACCCAACAACTTCATAGTGGTGTCAAGACTAACCAATTCTCACTCAATGACATCTGTCCCTATCCTTTTGATAGGAATCTTTATATGCCACCCTTTCCACGAGGATTCGAAACACCCAAATTTGAAAAATATAGAGGAAAGGGAGATCCCCGTGATCATGTCAGAGAATTTCATTCCGCTTGCCTCGAAGTGGCATATGAAGACACCTACCTAATGCGCCTTTTTCCCCAAAGCTTGGGAGGAACAACCACATCATGGTTTTCCTGACTACCAGGAGGCATTAGAACATTTGAGGAACTCATCTAGAAGTTCCTAGCACATTATTCTCATAACATTGAATGCGATATCACCATGGCTGATCTGTGCAACACCAAACAAAAACTAGGTGAACTATTCTCAGTATTCCGGCAACGATGGTGCCAAATGTCTAGCAGACGTTCTCTTCAATTACCTGAACGAGAACTAGTGGAAATATTCATTTCCAACTTAAACGAAGAAATGGAATTTCACCTGGATGTCAAAGACACAGACTCTTTTAATGATATGATCACCAAGGGTTTAAAATGTGAACGGGCACTCATCAAGAAAGGACTCATCAAAATCTTTAATGAACCAAAAGATGGTCCTCGCCCACGCTTCAATAGTGATAAACCAAGCTTCTGGAATAAAAACAAGAATATCGTCAACGATGGGGTTGTGGATGCCCGGACTATCCAAAATGCACAACCTGTGGTTCGATTTGCAGGACAAAATCCTCCACCTCAAAACAACACAAATGTTCCTTCTAATCAAGGTCGCATCACATCTCATGATGAACCTAGACCTCATCAGCAAAAACAAAAACGCACATACACTCCCTTAGGGGAACCCATTGAAACAGTATTGCAACAACTCATTTCTCAAAATTTGGTCACTCTACCTAAACTATCAAACTATGAGCCTCAGGTCAAACCGGCATGGTGGAGAGATACTGAACACTGTGAATTCCATCAAGGAAGAGGGCACAAGACAAGTAATTGTCACCGATTGAAAGATCTCATTCAGGATCTTATTGATCGAGGAGAAATTGAAATTGAAGGACATGACCCAAAAACAACCAATAATGATCATCTGATGTTCAAAAATCCACTTCCATCACAAGATCAAAGGGGTCCTTCCACTTCTAGGCAAGGCACTGATACCACTGATTATACACAGGCTGCGTATGATTACACTGTCAATCATCTGTATGATGCCAATGAACAAGTTGCAACTATAACCTTCAAAAATACCAACTCAAATTGCAATGTTGTTACACGTCGCGGCAAAGTTACCATAAAGGCAGCTCCACAAGGCACCGCCTCCATCCCAAAGCAGTACAATCTTGTGGAACAATTAGATAAGACGCCCGCGCTTATATCCATTTTAGAGCTATTATGCCTATCACCCTCTCATAAAACTATCTTGGATCAAGCGCTCCAAGAGGCGTCAGTCCCTGCAAATCTGAATACAGACCAATTTCAAGCCATGGTTGGAAGTCTAAAGTCATCACCTTGTCTCACTTTTTCGGAAAGTGACAACTCTTCTTTCCAGCAACCTCATAAGGCCTTACTCCACATCGAAGGATTTATTAACCAGCATAGGATCAAGCGAGTCTTGATCGATAATGGAGCAGGCCTGAACATTTGTACACTACAGTTGGTCACAGCATTGGGCTATGCAGTAGAATCAGTGGATCATCACAAGAAGATCACAATCAAAGCCTATGACGATGTAAAGCGTTCATCCAAAGGAGTTGTGGTACTACCAATCTGAGTGGGCCCCGTGGTAAAGCACATCATTTGTTAGGTTCTGGACCTTCCTCTGCCATACAATCTATTGTTAGGGAGACCCTGGATACATGCCATGCAAGCCGTTCCATATACCTACCATCAATGAATCAAGTTCCCACATAACAGTGTAGAGATCACAATCCTGGGCGATGCAAACCCCTTTGCATATTGCCATAATATCAGCAATCAACTGGAGATTACCATTCCTAATAATAGAGAAGCCATTTCCTCCACATCATATATAAGTCCTGCCTCTCTTGCCAGTTCAAACACCACTATACCCAAGCAAGAAAAGCTTAAGATGAAGATAGCAGAGGAAGGTCCTGGGGAATACAACTTGAGTCAACTCTTTTGTGTGGGACAAATGCCCACTTCTCCTCGAACACATGGTAAACCATAGTAGTTACTTCAGCAACCACTAATCATGCCAACATGTGCTTTGACGCCTTTCATCCTTGGCAAGAGTCAAGAAGAAGAAACCCAAGATGAGGACTTAGCGGACTGGATCTATAAAGATCCCATCCCCACTGATATACTGCAAGTTAGACTCCCTACGGATCAGTATGGCAAAGGCCTCCTCATTATGCAAAGAATGGGATATGATGGTCAAAGTGCTTTGGGATATTGCAAACAAGGACGACATGAACCTCTGCTACCGGAATTAAAGCCCAAAGGTAATACAGGCCTAGGCTTTGAAAAAGAGATTTTTCCTAAATTAAAATTCAAAGGAAAACCAAACAAACCATTATGTCAGCCTACTACAAAAAGGACACCTTTCATTATCAGAGCAACATCAAACACCATCACAACTGCCCCACCGAGGCTCAAAATCCTAGCACAACCATCTACAAAACCAATCATCCCACCAAGTGAACCAGTAATCCCATCAACAATACCATTAGCAGCAACAACTGTATCGGAACCCGCAGCAGTATCCATGGCACCAGCAATTCTAGTAGAAGCCATTGAGTCAACATTACTGATACTCCCAGTACCAGATCCTTTAATCCCCATCAACCTTCCTGCAACACCAATCACTACAAAGGTACATCGACCAATCACACCTACAGTATTTAACTCAAAAGACATCCCAGTATGGTATAGTAATCAGATGCTGGAAAGTGACTCAAAGACTGACTCACATGAGTGGGAATTTGATTCTGTACAGCTTAATACTTCAGATGAGGAAGACACATCACCACCTCCACCACACAAAGACATCCCTATTTACGGAGAAGCATAGATAAAGACTTCTTGGGTTCCTGAGCTGGAAACATTTTCCATAGACCCTACGTCTCATCCTACGCCTGATTCTGACAGGGAGAGTACCATCAACAACCTTCACCATAATGTCTTAACCCTCACTGATACATCTAACGCACTTAACCTAATCGATGAAGTAATGCCCATTATCCACCCTGAACTCATCGAATGGAACCAACCAAATCCCCCATGTCTTGACTTCTTCCAAAACGATGAGGCCATCATTGACTTTTTGGAATTAAGGGATAACCTACCAAGCGGGGATCACAAAGCTAGATTCGCCATAGAACTTAATAGCACAACATACTTCGGGGCGGATGCCAAACTTTTCAGCTGCAAAAATATAACAATAAAACATGGATCTTCCAGTGAAAACCACACTGTGGCACTGTTTGATCCAACAAAAGTAAAAAGAAAGAGCGTATCCAATGGTGAAAACCTCTCTGAGGCGCATGAGGATGAATGGTTTGACATTCTCCCTGCTAATGCACAACAGGAATGATCAACGATTCTCATCAAGGAAACCAAAGAATACAATGTGGTGACTCTTGAAAATCCTCATCTCATACATCTGGCATCTCTTCTCACTCCAGAGGAATAGCCTAAGTTTATAGAGTTCTTCCAGAAGCGTCAGATCAACTTCGCATGGTCATATGCAGACATGCCTGGGCTTGATCCTGATTTAGTCATGCATCACCTTACCGTAGCAGAAGGAGCAAAACCTGTCAAGCAAAAACTTCGTAAGATGCATCCTCAGATTGCAGTACTAGTCAAAACAGAACTCAAGAAACTCCTAGATGTTGGTTTCATTAGACCAATTGATTATGCAGAATGGATCTCCAATATTGTGCCTGTCGGCAAACCAAAAGGGGGCATCCGCATTTGTACTAACTTTAGAGATCTGAATAAGGCCTGTCCTAAGGATGACTTCCCCCTTCCAAATATCGACATCATAGTGGATCTGACTGCAGGACATGCCATGCTTTCACTCATGGATGGCTTTTCAGGATACAATCAAATAAAGATCGCACCAGAAGATCAACATAAAACAACCTTCAAATGTCCATGGGGCACATATTGCTGGAATGTAATGCCTTTCGGTCTCAAGAATGCAGGAGCAACCTATCAAAGAGCAATGACCACCATCTTCCATGACATGATGCATACTATGATGGAAGATTATGTGGATGACTTACTAGAAAAATCACTCACCAGAGAAGGGCATCTCCACATCTTAGATAAAATCTTTGATAGACTGGAACAATACCATGTTCGACTCAACCCAAAGAAATGTGTCTTTGGAGTAACCTCCAGGAAACTTCTAGGATACATTGTCTCAAGCAAAGGCATTGAGGTCGATCCAGCAAAGGTTAAGGCAATCATGGACATGCCACCCCCAAAGAATATCAGTCAACTAAGGACACTACAAGGACAACTCCAATCTATCCGCAGATTCATCACACAACTGGCTGATAAGTGTCACCCATTCACACACTTGCTACACAAGAACATCGGCTTTCAGTGGGATGCCCGATGCCAACAAGCATTTCAGATGCTTAAAGACTATCTCATGAATCCACCATTATTGATGCCACCAGATCCAAGTAGACCGTTGTTACTCTATATCTCAGCAACCAGTACAGCATTGGGTGTACTACTGGCACAACATAATACAGAAGGAAAAGAGTGTGTTGTTTACTACATCTCTCACACACTGGTGGGCTATGAACTCAATTACACACCTATTGAGCGAGCTTTCCTAGCAGTAATCTTAGCAGCCACTAAACTGAGGCACTATCTGTTAACACACAAAGTACAACTCATTGCAAAGATTGATCCACTCAAGTATTTACTTAACAAAGCAGCATTGACAGGCCGCTTGGCCGAATGGGTGATGATTCTAAGTGAATTTGACATTGAGTACGTGGACCGTAAAGCTATCAAAGGTCAAGTTATTGCAGATTAGTTGGTCGATGCACCCCTCACATCGATCATCCTCTCATTTCCAATTTTTCAGATGAAGAGATATTCATGATCACAATAGCACAACCGTGGAAACTATATTTTGATGGTTCATACACTAGGCACGGCTTGGGGGTAGGCATTCTGTTTATCACACCTCAAGGTGATAGCATCCCAAAGTCTTACAGGCACACATTTCCATGCACAAACAACATAGCAGAGTATGAAGCCTTGATCACAGGACTCAGGTTAGCCGTACAATGGAAATTACAAGAACTGCAAGTATATGGCGATTCCCAACTAGTCATTCGACAAGCAATAGATGAATATCAGACCAAATATGATAAACTCATTCCATATAAGAAAATGGTGGACACTCTAAAGACATCATTTACTACTATCACTTTTGAGCAGATACCACGAGATCAGAATCGAGCTGCTGACGCTATGGCTACCATCGCATCTCTCCTAGATCTTCCACAAAATTCAACACGCTACGAGTTCTTGGTAGAACAGCTTTGGATCCCCACTTATGATATCCCTGAATCCGAGATGATATGTCGCCTTGTCGGTTCTGAATCCCCATGGTACGGTGAGTTCTACACCTATCTCCGCGATCACACCCTTCCTCCCAACCAATCAAATAACCAACGTAAAACCTTCATTCGCCAAACCGCTCGATATACCATTATTGCTGAAACCCTATACCGCCGCAGTCTTGATAGTACTCTCCTTCGATGTCTGGAACAAGACGAGATAACAAAGGCTTTGGAAGAAGTCCATGAGGGAATTTGCGGGACTCATTCAAGCGGTCCATCACTCGCCAAGAAACTCCCGCGCAATGGATACTATTGGCCATCTATGGAAAAGGATTCCTACTACTTTGTCAGAAAATGCAAGAAATGCCAAGTTCATGGTGACCTGATACATGCACCAGCCCAGGACCTACAACCAATCACAACACCATGGCCTTTTTGTCAATGGGGCCTTGACCTTGTGGGTAAAATCCATCCCTCTTCATCCCATGGCCACAAATTCATTATTACCGCCACCGAATATTTCACAAAGTGGATCGAAGCTGTTCCACTTACCCAAGTCACCGGCAAGCAGATCGCCTCATTCATCCTCAACTACATCATCTGTCGGTATGGTGTACCCATGTCCATCATCACAGATAACGGTCTTCCTTTCAAAAATCAGGATGTCCGTGAACTTTGTGAGAAATTTCATATCCAACACCGCTTTTCCACTCCCTATTACCCACAATGCAATGGTCAGGCCGAAGCATCAAATAAAAACATATTAAGGATCTTAAAGAAGACAGTTAACGATGCCGGTAGTGATTGGCATGTTCAATTGAATCCAGTGCTATGGGCATATCGAACTAGCATTCAAACCCCTACAGGTGCAACTCCTTATTCATTGGTCTATGGTGCAGAAGCTATCTTACCTATTGAGGTGGAGATACCATCACTACGGGTTTCCTTGCATAATCTGATAGATGATGAAGCTTACAGAGTATCCCGTCTTCAGGACTTATAGTTACTTGATGAAAAGCGACAAGCTGCGTACAACCATCTCAAAGCCTATCAGCAGTGCATGAGCAGAAGCTACAATCACAGAGTTAGACCTCGTACATTTGAGGTAGGTGGTCTTGTTCTACGAGAGAATCCTCGCAACCAACCAAACAGAGAACATCAGGGCAAGTTTGAATCAAACTGGCTGGGCCCATATGTTGTCACTACTGTGTTCGGGTCCGGGGCATATCAGTTGGCTACATCAGAAGGAGAACTGCTTGCAGATCCAATCAATAGCATGCACCTAAAACGGTTTTATACCTAAGGTGTACAGAGCATCAGGCTCCCCTACATATCAGAAAATATCAAAAACATCCAAATAAATGACCTGAAGAAAACACAAAAACACCAAAAAGAGTAAGAGAAAAATCATGCATCCAAACGGTGAACAACCACTCCGATGGCACCTTGGGTAAGTACGATGGTGAAAACCTGGCAAACAGGCACCACTCGTAAAGGCTATGGCTCCATTGTCTTTCAGACTTGTTGCGATCACATCTACTTCATACATACATCCATCCGTCCAAAACCATGGCTTGTTATTTGATCTATAATCAAAGAAAGTACTTCATGCGTCTTGCATCCCGCTTTGTCATAGTCATGTCTAAAACTGGGGGCAATGTCTTTAACCTATTGATGGAAGTGGATCCTACATTGTCTTATGATTCATTAAGTTCTTCATTCAAGCAATCATCAAAATACCAAAAACATTGGAAAATGTCTCACACAAAATCCAAAAACATTCAAAACAATACAAAATCCAAAAACATCAGAAAACATCGATAAACACACAAAAACATGGCAACACCTTGTACATACTCATCCATGCAGATACTAAAACAAACATTGACAAAATACTCACACAATGACCATTTACCAATCAAACCACACAATTAACATCAACACTCAAAACTGTCTTCAACAAGGATGCATCCTTCCTTACCAAAACAAAGACAAAAAGTGACATTTTCTTTGACAAGAAAATTATGTTAAGCTATCAAATACTTGGTTGATTTGTGAGTACAATCATTCGTTTATCTGTATCGGGATCTTTCAGCATTGTTTTGTTTTGTTTGCGCATTATTTCCGATGAAGTTTTGAGGCATGTACTAATGGTGTCTACGTGGGAAGTTCACCAAGCTACGTGATCATAGGCAAAAAAAAAGTCATAGATCACTACGGCTTGCTGACTACAGCGTATACCTCGACCATATGGGCATGAACCATTACCAAGGATCCATATTCTTTATTCTTTATGTATATACTGTTTGTTTGCAGGTACAATGCTTAATCTTTGGTTCCTCCTCATCCAAACTGGATAAAGGTTTTATCTCTCATTACGGTATGCACTTGTCTCAAGATATGATCAGCCTAAGATCAAGGAGGACGATCCAAGTCATGCAGGAACAGAGATAATCCTTGTCTGTTCCGCAAGCAATACTCTGGTCGACTTGGCCCTTATATCAAGTCGTTTGTATTAACTTGCTATATAAAATCCATGAAAGGAATACTCAGGTCATCTCGAATCATTATGTGAAGATGCTTGTATTCTCTTCCAACATTTTAAAGCTCCATGATGAAAATAGAGCACTATGGATCGTCATTTCATCTCATTTGTTTATATCTTGCATTCCATTGCATATCACCCATTTATTCATCCATTCATATATAGGATTTATATGCAAATGTGAAAATTAAGCTGGTCTTGGATACAATCATGACCGAGTACTCTGATACATCATCAATGCATCATGCAAAGTCTCAAAAACCGTGCATTCCTCATGGTCATATCATCATCGCATTTAGTTGCATCTTGCATTAAGTACATTCATGTCATTTTTAACTTAACATTGCATATAGTTCATTTTTTGACATTAGTTTTTCATTAAATCATTTTGCATCATTGCATCAATCATAAATAATTAGATTCATACATGGGATCAAATTGTCTTTGATTATATTAAGCCATTTACTATGCATTCCTTTAAAAGTTAGTTATCCATTATCATTTTATTATCCTTTATCATTTATTATTTGCATACATTCATTTATAGTTAAAAGGTGCATTCATTCATTACTAAGTATCTTATTATGCTCATTTTAGGATTCATTCACATTGCATTCCTTATCATTGTTTTAATTGCATTAAGGTGCAGTTATTAAAACCATAAGTTATAATATCATCACATTATCATTTGTACTTAAATCATATTTAAAGCATTTAGAATCATAAATCCATTTGTTTCCAAAACACATTGGTTCATACCATTTTATAAATATCCATTTTTACATATGCATTCATTTAAACATTTTCATATAAACATTTGTACTTTACATTTTGTTTATCCATATTCATTCATCTAAAAACATCTAGATGCATATCCATACATAACATCATTCATTCGACCATTGCATTAACATCATCACATAAATCATCTCATCATTATATCAAAATAGGAAACACCAAAAATCCTGTTCATAAATCAACACAAGCATACATCATCATCATGGCATTACATACATAAAGCATTACATCAAAAATCAAAACAAATCATACATATATAAACCTGCATTCATATGTCAGTATCCCACATCATAAATCATCATAAACACATGCATAAAAGAAACATCTCATCAATGCATACATATACACATATCCATCTAAGCAATAACTCATCATCCTGCATACACATCCATACCTATCAACTGCATATCATCAAAATATGGGATCTCCTCATATAACTCATCTCATATATCAGAGTACAATGAAGTCTACAAAATCAGCTACCAAGAGCCATCCAAGATACAGTCCAAAAAAATAAACAATGATACAAATACATATATGCATGAATGCTCTCTCAAATGCCACTCTGGCCCGATGCTGTCCCAACACCTCCACCTGCTCCACCACTAGTGCCTGCACCCCCTGCTCCATCTCTCCGCGGAGGCCTCATCGAACCACCACTCCCTCCTGCATCCCCTAATCTCTCCCTCCTCAAAGGACCCATCACTCCCCCACTGCTCTGCATCCTCTGCGATCGCTCTGATCTAGTCTGCCGCATCTGAGTATAACTGAGAGCTCATTGACTAACTGGTACCACCTGCTCATATAAACCCCGCCAGTACTCTATCTCAACCTGTGCTCGTCCAAACTGCCTCATAACCTCTCCTATAGGCCCCTGTGCTCCTACTCCAACCCGAACTCTCTCCTGCAGCTCCGCCAATCTCTCCACTATAGTATCTCTCTCCCGCAGCACCACCGTCAGCTCTGACTCCTGTGCAAATAGCTACACATCCCTAGCTGCCACCTCCGCCTCCAAATCTTCTATCCGTGTCTGCAAGCGTACTATGATGTGATCCCGCAGATCTCCAGTAGCTCCCCCCTCGGTATCCATAGCTGCCTCTCCTGCACCACCCTCTCCAGTAGTCCCCTCTCCTCTGTCCATCGGGACCTCTCTCTCCATCCCCCTCCCACTCAGCTGAACTCCTCCTAGTATCAATGGCCCCTGTGATATCTATAGAGGCAGTCCACCTCTCCCTCTCCGCTGACTCCGCATCCCCAATCCTCCTCCTCCTCCTCTTCCACCTCCTCCATCTCCTCCACCTCCTCCTCCACCTCCTCCATCTCCTCCACCACCTCCTCCTCCTCCTCCTCCTCCTCCATCTCCTCGACCTCCTGCCCTCCTTTGTCTCCGTCCCCTCTCATCCTCAAAAGCTAGGATCGGCTCTGCTGGATCCGATATCCGTAGGATCGGATACGCCACCCGATACTGCGTGTACTTATCTGTCACCCCTGCATCAACGACCCTCGGTCGTATGTCCCATGGCCTCGCCTGCAGTGTCTGGAACTCTGCCAGTGCCTGATCATATGGTAGCACTGGACCCTATGCATACCGCTCCCGAATAACTCGAGCATACTCTCTAGATCCACTGGGCAGTCCCTGCTGCTGTCCGAACTGCCTCATCACTCGCCCAGGCACCTGTCTCTCCACATGATATGCAGTCCTCCCAATGAGGAATCGAGTCATAAACACATAGGGTAGTGCCTCTTCATCATCATCCCATGGCTCACACTCCAAGTATGGCCGCCATATCACTGCATCCAGGTCATCCAATGCCCACCGCCACCACTCTAACTTCCCCAAGTGGGGCTAACTCATCATACCGATGTACATAAACATGTACGGTTGATCCACTGCACGGAATCTCAGACTCACCGGTCGAGTCACTGGTAGGTGCTCCCAAGCCCAAATATGTAGCAGCGTCATGCCCACTGCTAAGGAACCCCTCCCCCGGTACACTACCTCATGAAGCTCCTGATACATGTGCGCCAGCACGCACGGCCCCCATGCAAATCGGGTCCCCTCGGTCATCATCATCTCGATAACCTATCCCCATCCCACCGCCAAACCATGTGAACGCCTGTCTGAACACAACAGACCTCCCACAATACCTGACAAAACTGCTGGAAGAGGCTCATATAGTGCCGCTATATCCTCCCACGCGATCGAGTCATCATCAATATATACATCCTCATCAAAAATCCTCTGCACTGCCACAGTCCCCTAAGATCTATCGTACGTGACCAGCTCTCCTCAAATCGGAATCCGCAGGATGCGCCACACATCCTCTAGAGTCACGGTCATCTCCCCCTGTGCCAAATGGAAGGTGCGCGTCTCACTGTGCCATCTCTCTGCTAATGTTGTGATCAATCCGTGATTCATACGAATCACGGGCATGTGCATCACCTCGTATAGACCAATCGCGGCAATGCAATCGATCTCCACCTATGTCAATCAATCCCGCAACCCCTGTGTTGTAAGATGGCGCTCTCGTAACTGCAACATGCGCAGCTCCTCCTGCACATAGACATTCATCAATCACCATCAGTTGTTTTGTTTTCAAACTTTCTTAAGTTTAAACCTAGACTATCAACAGATACTTTGATCAAGTATCTTCGGGTCTCAACAGGTACGCAATCATGGCCACCTAGACTTCAACGGGCATTTATCCTAATAACCTAAGTCTCATCAGACTGCTATGGTTCAAAACAACTCCCACTTCACATCGCCAACCATCCCTCATTGGCATCAAGAGATTGGTCTTCATCCAAACTGGGGCATCTCTTTATCCTAAGGCAAAAGGGCTATTTTACCAACAAAAGCGCTAGTTTCCAAACAATAGCACTACAACCCTAACAAAAGCGCTCACTCAGCTATACAACCGCACTACAACTACAAACGCGCTAAAACCCCTGCACAATAGCGCTATTTTAACTCAATAGCGCTCAATTAAGCCCTCAATAGCGCTTGTTAACTAGAAGCGCTAACACTTGCATACAATAGCGCTACTACTGAGCAAAAGCGCTCAAACAATGGCTCAATAGGGCCATTGCGGTGCAGTAGCGCTAATTCATGGAGCAAAAACACCAAAACCGTAGTTCCAGTGCTCTTGCTCCTACTTGACTTGGACTCAGCTAAAAACCTATCAAAAATGCATAAAAATTAATTTTTCGAATTTACGTACCGCTGGTCCATAGTCGTCTGGGCGCTGGAACCGTCGCACTCGCTCGAATCTATGCTCGGTGATCGGAATCGGCATCCTCGCTACTACTCGCTCCTCCAAATGTCCCTATCAGAGCTCTAATTTCCAAATGGTCGCGGTCACAAATGATCCTGTTTTCACCCATTTCACCCCATTTATACCCTTCGTCGTCACCATAACTTCCCCCCGCTCATCGCCGTGGTCCCCGTGAACTTTCCGAGCCTCCCATTTCTCCATTTTTCCCCCGTTTTCTTCTATTTTTCACCCGTATGGCTAACTCCTTCTCTTCTACCACCCTGCCAATTTTCATTCTTTTTCGAGAGATCGCTCGATTTTTCAAAAAAATTCGACCCATCTTTCGAAGGGGCATACCACCCATTAAATTTACATTTTATGGGGCATTTCTTCACACCTATTTTTCTTTCTTTGAAACGACGCGATAAACCGCACCATCTCAAAGAGGGGCAAATGTAGTCACACAAATCTGTCCAGCTTAATTAAATAAATATTCACTATTTATTTGATTAAAAATCCACTAGCCATCAGTTAATTAAATTAATATTTAATTAATTCATCTCCAAACATTCTTCTATTAATTAAATAAATTATTCAATTTATTTTAATTAATTCATTAAATCAAATTCCAATCAATTAAATAAATAAAATCTATTTATTTAATAAAATCCCCTTTTCCTCTTTTAAATAAATTAAATAAAACATTTATTTAAATCATTATCCCCACCCCACTTGCATTTTCCTACAAATGCAACTTGCACACATTTATTGAAATAAATGAATTTTTATTTTTAATAAAATCCTATTTTCCCTCACCCACCAAAGCCACTTGCAAAATCTAATCCCCTTCTAGAGATTCTTCTAACCCCTTCCTAATTAGCCTAATTCATCTCCTAATTATTGTCACATTCCTAAGCAAAATGGAGTCACTTCTCAAAGACTCCAAAGTCTTTGAAAAGCATTTAATGCTTTGTGTGTTCAACAAATTAACCCCCAAAGTCTTCCAAAACCACTAATGGCTCTTACATGACCATTTATGGCTCTTACATAACCATTTATGGTTGTTTCAAACTTGTCTTCCCAAACATTTATTGTTTTGACCATATTCCTCCATTTCGCATTTGCACAAGAGTTTATCCATTGGATAAAAGTTTTATTCTTTGAATAAAGAGTTTATTCATTCAACCAACCTTGACTTTAGCTCCCAAGGTCATATCAAGCATCTAATGCTTATTCCCTCCCCTCTCAACCTATCTCACATTGACACTTGTCATCCTGGGATTGGGTTGAAAGCCCTCACATGGATTTGAAATCATTGAATCCTGACCCTTGTGGAGATTGCTCAATCTCAACCATCCATTGCTCCATTTTTCCTATAAATAGAGCCCATTTCTTCATAATCCAGATCCTGAAAACTTGTATGCATTTAAGCTATAGGCATTTTAAGAGAGCATTTTTAGCATAATTAACTAATATCTTGTCTTTTTGATAAAATCAATCATTTTTAGCATTAATAGCATAGTATTAGCTTTTCATTTCACATTTGAAGCACAATACTACAATCTCAATCCTCCATAAGCATCCATAGTGCAAAAAGCTGCTGAGAGCTACACTATTTTGGAACTTGGAGAGGAGAGGAACAAGGGAGAAGAAGCCAAGAGCATGTTAGGAGGCATTTGGAGATGCCTCATCGTATTTACCTTCCTAGTTAGACATTTTATCATGCTTTTGGTATCTCTTTTGATATGCTTGTGTAGGAAAGTATTTGGTTTATGATTTCTAACACTAACAACTTGGCTTTTTCTTCTTGTTTGTGTTTTGTTATCATTCACTAACCTTCCCTTTTTGCAGAGCATCATGTTCAATATAACATCATATTGTCTCTCACTAAATAAAGTAAAAATCTCCCATAATCTTAATATCAGTAGTCTTTTCAATATTGTATAATTTCATTATTGTAGTAGTAAAATCACACCAAGGTGAGATATGTAGTATTTTTTTTTTATGCATTCATGTATAGAGTTTGTCTTTAAGATTGAATATTATTATGGGTTAAGAAGGATATGCATTATACCTTTTACATGATTGTATATCTAGTTTATTTAGGTGTAAATTCTTGGTTTAGGAAAGCTAGTATATGGGTGCTTAGTAACAATCAAAATTTAGGCGTTATTATGCATTGGATGTCATTTATCTCGAGGCCTACTATATCATCATTTCTCTTTACTAGTCTTGAAGAGAACACCTCAAGAAATATCCCCTAGTTGGAAGTATGACTTACTCATCCTTATCACTTGGCCCATTATTGTCCCTAGCCAACCATAAGTTGAAAGTATCTACACTAATTTAGCACCTTCGATGCTTAAGTATACTTTGTGGAGTTGAATGAGCTTGAAGATTTCTAGGTAAGCATTCTTCAAGAACTCCAAATATGTGTCCCAACTAGATTTGAATGTCCCTAAAATTGACACAAGTCCATTTAGGACATATACATGAGATTATTTTTCTTTGAATTCTGTCAGTGTGGGATTTCCCATCATATCTATACACTCCTTCTTATGTACATAAAGTGTGTCCAACCGGGGACTCACTAACCCTCAGAGCTATTTAGCTCTCCGTATGATTTTATCCCTGTCTCTTTCAAGAGCTAAAATATGGAGTTCTAACAAAAAAATTTGATCATCTACAGATGTGGTTAAAGAATTTACTCCATCAAAGTTATTTACAATGCCTGCAATTGTATTTTAAATATCTTTAATGCCTTTTTCTATACCACAGTAAGTAAACTTGAATTGCAGCATGCCCGGTAAATGTTTGTACATTGCCTTAAAGCATCATCTATCATTTTCAATCTATTTGTTATCTGTACTTTGTCCAATTCAATCAACTGATCAAAAGTGGCCCTTTTGGCCTAAGCAAACCAATCCAGAGCATGTCTGTTAGAGATCTGTTGTAGTGATTGAAATTCCTTTGAAATATGTTTAGTCAACATTTTGAGCTTGTCGGATGGGCTTGCTCCCTTGTCAATTTGGCATTTCGGGACTAATTGGTGCAAAATTGGAATGGAATGATCAATTGTTTGGTTTTTCTCAATCCCTTCCTTGATACTTTTCTAAGCTGCAATCATCATGAGTTTGGTTGAGCTCATCTTTGTTATGCTCTTCTGTTCAACATTTGCAGTGGTAATTGCCAACAATGAAGTTTTGGTTGTTGGCTCTCTGTCGCAATCCTCTCCCTTTAATCCTTCGAAAAACCCTAATTCGTGCCTTCCGATGAGACATATCAGATCTTAATTCAACATATATATGTCGGATAAACCTTCTCAAGTGTCTGAAACTTCCTTCCAGATCCCTTTCTCGAGGAATGTGCAAAATTTTCATGAAATTTGCCTACTCCTAAGGCATCTACCTCAATTGCCGAAAGAGCTTCCTGTCAGTGTAGGAACATTCTGCTCCGCCGGTTTAGTAACTAAATTAGTTTCATCTCCTGATTGATCATCTGACTTCCTGACCCATCTCTTGGTATGATCATGCCAGATATCATTTATCTTTTGCTTTCCTTTATCATTTGATCCATTATTGCTAACTGATGGATTTTTGCTTCTACAAAACTTGGCTATGTGTCTAATCTTGTTGCATGCATAACATGTAGCATTGTTCATTTGAATTGCATTTCTATATCTGGGATAATTTCTTGACCTACACTGATTAGTCATATGTCCAAACTTTCCACATGCATGACATTTTACATTCATTCTACAATCTTCTGTCTTATGATCATACTTATTGCATTTGGAACATTGACCAAGGACAGAGTTATAATTCTGATTTTCTCTATTTCTACATTGTCTAGACATATGACCAAATTTATTATAAACAAAGAATCTACCATTGAATTTCTGAGCATTGAGCTGCCTTATCAGTGTCCTCTAGTTCCGGTTGTTCTGATCATTATGCATACCAGATGTTTGATCTTCATTGGCAGTACCGAAGCTCTGACCTTGTTCAAATCCAAGTCCTCTGGAGTATTTATTCTGCCTTTGGCTCTCCAATAATTTATTGTTGTGTTGAACTAGCCTTGAATTTGTCCTTATACTCATTTGCAATAGTCAGATCATCTCTTAGGATTATCATCTGTCTTTCAAGTTCTTGTTCATTGTTTTGGAATTGCATTAATTTTATTCTCAACACATCATTTTCAAGAGCCAACCTAATGCATTCTTCAGATCTGTCCTTTAGTGATCTAGCAAGGTCTTCCTCCTTTTTCTTTTTGTCTTCAATTTCTTTTGCCATCCTCATAATTAGGGCTTGTGTTTCATTCTTCATAACTTCATTTTCTTGATTCAACTTCTAACATGGGTTCTTCAAAGTGTCCTTTTCTTCATTATTTTGATCTTGCAATTGTTCCCACAGTTCCTTCCTTTTCGCTTGAGCATTAGATATTTTTTCTTGTAGAGCGATAATGAATTCTTTTGTAGTTCTAAGTTCATCTTCCATCTTTATGTTCTTAAAATTTTCAACTTCAAAATCTTCAAGAGCAACTTCAAGTTGTTGCCTCAAACACAATTCCATGGATTCTAGATTCAAGATTTCCCTGAAGCTGTTAGGCTTCCTCCGAGGCACAAGGCTCTGATACCAATTGTTGGAATCCAAGAACACTAAGAGGGGGTGAATCAGTGTTCTACCGGAATATAACATTTTAGCCTTATTAAAGCATTCATTCAGCAACTGGTAAACATAAATACATATAATTGAAACAAAAAATGCAATCACATAAATGAACATCATAGCACGGAGAATTTATACGTGGAAAACCTCAATGAAGAAAAAACACAATGGTATTTGTGACCCACAATATAAATTCACTGGCCATATGAAGAGATATTACACATAATAGGGCCTGCACATGCAGGAAGGCACACTGCCTAGAGCACACTGCTCATCACCAAGAATCTCACTGACTTAAATCACTTTCTGATACAAAAATACAAAAATAAACTCATACAATGCATCTGCTATGCCTGATTGAGTTTCGGTTAAGGCTTTGATTGTTCTAGTTCTTAAACCCTTGCCGCAATAACATACACCTTATGAGTACCTTAGAAATCATCTACAGATCATTACAAAATATTGCTTTCGCATACAAATGAACTCGCATACATAAACTTTGCATTTTAGATCTTGTCTACAATGATATGAAAATGACCAAATAGACTGACTTATATAACCTTACAAACATTTATGCCATATGTCAGCTTATATACAAAATGATAATACATGTTGACTCATTACAAATATATATGAATTATAAAATGCTTTCTCGGATACTACCCATTCCGGATCTCCAAGTGATGTCGGCTTCTCATACCGATACCTAGTTTGTCGGTTACCTTTGAAATCCTTGATGTCGATGAAGTGTTTGTCAAATGTTAATGTGAACCAAAATATGTTGCCATCAATGACAACATAAGAACCCGAATGACTGTCAATTTCCAACACTAGCATCATGATGTAGTGGCTCCAATATGATAGTGGATGGAGAAATGGTAGAAGAAGAGCTAGATTGGCTCTCCTCAAAACGAACACTCCTCTCAATACACAACTCATGAGTGGTACGATCAAGAAGCCTGAATTCATTGACATCATCTGGATATCCAACAAATATATAAGGCCTAATCTGTGAATCCATAGCCTTGTGTTTCTCTACTGGAATGTGGGCCCATGCATGAGAACCAAACACTCGAAAGTGCTTAATTGTGGGTTTTCGACTAGTCCAAGATTCAAAGGGTGTTACCCCCTTTATGGTTTTGTGAGGGACTTGGTTCTAGATATACATGCACAGTTAATGGCTTTTGCCCAATATGGTGGTGCCAAAGATTTGGAGTGAATCATACAGTTGGCCATTTCTTTCAAGGACCGATTTTTCCATTCTTCTAAGGACTATAGGGAACTATATGTTGCAAGTCAATGCCCTTAGAGAAACAAAACTACTCAAACATGTTGTTGACATACTCCCCCCATTATTTATATGCATAACTTTGAGAGATTTCCTAGATTGTTTCTCTACAAATGCTTTGAAGTCCAAGAAAGAATCAAAGACTTCAGAATTTTGTTTGAGAAAATATACAAAGATGTATCTAGAAAAATCATTAATAAATATCAAAACATATCAGCCTCTACTAAAGGATGGATGTTGACATGGTCCAACCAAATCACTATGTACCAACTCCAAAGGCTGTGAAGCTATCCAAGATTTGCCTTTGTCAAATTTCTCCTCATGATGCTTCTAGAGAATGTATCCTTGACAAACACCATCAAAAAAGTGAACTTGAGCCAATCTTGTAACCATGCCATGCTAATTGAGTTGTTGCAAGTAGCAATAGTTTAAGTGGCCAAACCGCTGATGCGACAAGTTACTCACTTCATTAGAATGAGTGACCAAAACAGATAAAGGAGGATCAGGAACATAATGAGAAACAAACAAAGTTGAGAGTGATGATCTTCTTTCCCAACTGCAACTGTAGAATCATTCTGCAATTCACAAATTACCACTAAATCAGGAGAGAACTCAACCTACTTTCCTAAACCCATGTGAGAGATCTAATATACTAATAAGAGATTAGTTGATAGTGAGGGCACACAAAGAACATCATGGAATGTGTCATCCCCCACATCAATAGAACCTCTCCCACACACCTCAACAGGAGTGCCATCACCCATTAGAATAGAAGGCAAAGAACATGGCTCCAAATATTCAAGTTCATCCTTTGATGAAGACATATGGTGCGAGGCACCCCAATAGAGCACCCAAGTGGATGGTGGTAAAGAAAATTCTACAAGGGCCTTGCCTTTTCCTTTCCCCTTTTCATTTTCTTTAGCTTTGTTAGACCCCTCACTTGAACTCCATTTAACTTATTCAGGTACACTAATATTAGTCTTTTCAAGAATGTGTGTCAAGTGATCAATTTGTTTCTTCAAAAATTTATGTTCATCATGACCGGGTCTTTTACAATATACATAGACACATTTGACCTTCTCTTTCTTAGGCTTGTCACCATTAGAAGATAAAATCTCATTAGTTGCTTTTGAGACAGCTTGTTTATGATCCTTCTCACTGCTATTCTTTTATTTCTTCTCCTTATTGTTGCTACTTTGTCCTTTCTATTCTTTTGTGCCTTGGTTGATAGTCAGGCATGTGACTTAGAGGATTTTAGAGTGCCTATCTGGATTAGCTTATCTTGCTCTCGTGTGAGAGAAATAGAAAGACCATCGAATGATGTCATGGTAAATTGAGTCCCAAGTGCACCCTTAGTAGCATAGAAAGTAGAAACAAATATTGAATATTCAGATTTTAGCTTAAAGAGAATACTAAGAATCAATTGTTCATCTTTCTTTTCGATTCCACATTGCTTTTAAAACAACCTTATTGATTTCAGATTTGTGAAGAAATATTGGATTGTGTTAAAATTGGTTGGACTTAGACTTATAAGTTAATTTTTCAACATATGAACCCTCATTGAATCTTGAGTTCCAAATAAAGTTTCTAACATTGTCCAAATTTGATTAGGAGCACTCAAAGATTCAATATGAAAGAGTAAATCAAGAGATACAGACAAACACAAAGTTCCATAAGCTTCATCACATCTATTGAACCACTTAGGCTTTTCTTGCATCAATAGTAGGTTCAATTTCCAATCCCATTGTTATCCCATGCAAACCAAATTTTCTTAAGTAGATTGTCATGCATGATTTCCACTCAAAATAATTGTAAGGAATTAGAATGGGAACTATTGTTTGATTCGTGATGCAGAAATGTTGAAAGAAGTGCTAAAAGAAAGAGATCACAAGAACACCAGTACACCCCCACCCTTTTCAATAGTCTCAAAAATACACCCCCCCAGATAATAAAATACCAAAACTTTATATTTTAGTGTGGTTACAAAGTTTTTCCCAAATTATAATAGTGTTAAGGCCCACAATGGTCAAAAGTGCAATCACAAAAATCTAGGAAAATATGGCTATGTAATTTTGTTTAGACCAACTTCAGCATGAAATATTTGAAAACGGAAAGTAACAAACCTAATCAAGAACAATATGAATGGAAATTTCTCATTTTATCTTTCCAACGATATCCTATTCATTGAAATCTAAGACCTGAGGAAAAAGATATGAATTTTTGAAAAATTGATTTTGTCCTCCACAAACAATTTTTCCTAGCAACAAAAAAAATTTACTTTTGACTTGATTTCTGAAAAATCTATCCATTGTATGTATCAAAAACCCAGAAATATTTTTTGAGCTACGAAACAAACCTAGAAAAAACAAATTAATCCAGCCAGAAGCTGAAAAAAACAATTTGACTTTCTACAGCCAAAAAAAAGTTGCACAATGAATTTTGGACACCAATTTTTGCAAGATCAGATCAATATCTACAAAATCTAAAAGATACTCAGATGGTCTTGTGAAGCTGAGAAGCAAACCCAAAAACTATTTTCCAATTTGACTTGCAGAAGACAGAAATCTGATGCAAAAAAGAAGCCTCCTCCAATATTTCTCTTACCAGATTGTTGCGAACACCTAAATTTTATAAATAATTTGCACAAAAAACCTAACGATTAGAGTTTTCCCTCAAAATTTTCTAATTCTCAAGTTCATATAGAAGTGCAAGAAAAGAGCATACTCAGTTTTTAAGAAACATGTTGAAAGCTTATTAGCCTCCCTTGGATCTCTCAAATAAAGAAACTAAAATCCATTTTTGCACTAGAATTGCTCTAATACCATATTAGAATCTGAAAGGATGAATAACCTAGAATAACTAGTGCAAACGAATAGAAATAAAATTGTGAATGTAAATGATACAATATCAAAATAACAACATAGAGTTAATCTCCAAGAGAAAAATTCAAATGTTGCAAAAGAAAAATAGCATTGAGAAAATGCAAGAGAAAAAAGTTGCAGTTTGCAATTACAATGCAATAGAATGGAATACAAATACTAACTAAGAGTAAGTATATGTAGGAAATGAGAGAGGGGAGAGGTGGTAAATACGACCAATGGGAAGAGACTAACACAATAGCCTAAAAAGACAAATGTAACTCCCATGGATGATGCTGACACCTTGCACCCACTCACACCAATAGTCACTTAATTAATCTTAAGCAAGCTAAATTAAAAGTGTAGAAAAAAACTAGGAATAGGAAAATAAATAACCAATTCGGAAATAAAAACCTACACTAACAAATATCACTTATCAACCCATATTAGACATTGTCAAATATAAAATTAGTGTATAAAGTCAATTTGGGTTCAATCAAAGATCAAACAAAAAAAGAAGATATAACCAAATTCAAAGGCATTCATTGTTGAACTAGACATAATCCAAAAGATACATCATAATCCATTATGGGTCAAGCCGATTCAAACATAACAACATTACCATTAGAACCCTCCTCCCCAGAATGCAACCAAACAAGTACATTGTGAAGCAAACTAGAATCAGGCCCAAACATGTGCAAAATATATCCAAGTGTAAAAACAATTTGAATTCTTTGATCCTTCCTCAAATGCGACTCAATCTTTAAACAATGCCTAGGAAAAAAGCACAAATCTAGAATTCTCAAGTAGAAGCAACTTAAAAATACTTAAACTCAATGACTTACCTAGAAGAAAGATAGCTAAAAGTAGAAAGATCATAAATGTATAAATTTGGAAAAGGGTGGACCAAGATTTTGAAGACAAGGAAATCTTGCAAAACAAAGTGCCCTTTCTTTCAAAGCAAACATTGGTCACAAAAAAATCCGTAAGTAGAATTTCACCAATTAAGGGAGATTCCCCTCTTCATAGACAACATATACATTAACAATGAAACCTTTCCCCCTCTCCTACTACTATCTTTTAACATTTATTTTACTTAGCTATCAAAAGTACTCTAGTCCTAAATTGCCCAATTAAAAATAAAGTAAGTAAGAACTTAGTTTCAAACAAGTCATTTATGAACCTCCTCTATCTTTTATCAATTTGTTCTAAAGCCCCTAGTTTCTCTACAATTTAAACAATTAACTTCATATTCTTAATATAAGAGTACAAATCTTTAGAGAATATTCCTCTCATTTGGCATAATGTCCACCAATTCTTTCTAATTCAAATTAAAAGCGCTTCAATTTTTGTTCCACCCCATCCTCAAGTTTTATTAATATATATTTGGTGTTTTCACCTTGGACATTAGTCTTCAATGGTCCCAAAAATGGAATGAAATAGTGAAATAAAACAATTGTGATCAAATTTTGTGAACTAAATAACATTGGACCTAGTTCAAGCAAAACAAGCTATCCTCCTAGTCATAATTGTTGATTTGAGTATTTCTCTTAACTAATCAATCATAAAATTCCTTGCAAAGTTGTTGTAAGACACCTTTTTAAAGTAATATAAGAAGCATATGTGTATTCTTATGGATTATTTAGATGGATTTAGTTAGCTATTTTGTGTTTTGATTTATAGTCTACATGCTTATAGTCTAGCTTATGTATAGGATTGTAAGGTATAGCCCTTATGGTCATTTGCATAAGCTATCTTCTCATATATTCTAACAATTTTATTCCAAGTCTTTAAATCTAGACTGTGTTGCCCCATACTAGATAAAGTCACTCATCTACTATATGTTCAATATAGCATCATATTGTCTCTCACTAAATAGAGTAAAAATCTCCCATAATCTTAATATCAGTAGTCTTTTCAATATTGTATAATTTCATTATTGTAGTAGTAAAATCACACCAAGGTGAGATATGCAGTGTTTTTTTTTATGGATTCATGTATAGAGTTTGGCTTTAAGATTGAATATTATTATGGGTTAAGAAGGATATGCATTATACCTTGTACATGATTGTATATCTAGTTTATTAAGGTGTAAATTCTTGGTTTAGGAAAGCTAGTATATGGGTGCTTAGTAACAATCAAAATTTAGGTGTTATTATGCATTGGATGTCATTTATCTCGAGGCCTACTATATCATCATTTCTCTTTACTAGTCTTCAAGAGAACACCTCAAGAAATATCCCCTAGTTGGAAGTATGAGTTACTCATCCTTATCACTTGGCCCATTATTGTCCCTAGCCAGCCTTAAGTTGCAAGTATCTACACTAATTTATCACCTTCGATGCTTAAGTATACTTTGTCTTTAGGGATTTGAGGTTTGAGAGACAACAGGTCAAATCTAATTATTTGTCAATATTGTTAGAATATGAAAAGATGAATAACCCAAAATAAATAATGCAAATGAATAGAAATAAAACTATGAATGTAAATGATACAATATCAAAATAACAACAAAGAGTTAGTCTCCAATAGAGATGCAAATGCTACAAAAGAAAAATAGCATTAGCAGAATGCAAGAGCAAAATGCTACAGAATTCAATTACAATGCAATAGAAGGGTATACAAAGACTAGCTAGCAGTGAGTATATATAGGAAATTAGAGAGGGGAGAGGTGGCATATACAACCAATGGGAAGAGACGATCACAATAGCCTAAAAAAGGCAAATGTAACTCTTGTGGTAGATATTGACACCTTGCACCCACTCATACTAATACTCACTTAATTAATCCTAATCAAGCTTAATTAAAAGTGTAGGAAAAAAACTAGGAATAAGAAAATAAATAGCCAACTAGGAAATAAAAACCTACACTAACACCCAACCTTAAGTGCAGCTTAGGTGGGTAAAACGATGATGGATCTTGGTAAGTGAGGACATATTAGGTACGCATGTACAAATTATTTCCCCCCCCTCTCAAAGAGAAGAGGTCCCCCAAAGATATAGAAGAATCCCCCCCATAAATAGAGAGAGAGAGAGAGAGAGAGAGAGAGAGAGAGAGAGAGAGAGAGAGAGAGAGAGAGAGAGAGAGGACTAAGAAGCCCCTGCAAAAGGGACACCTTTCACACCCCTAGCAAAGCTCACAAATGAAGGAAAATTCTCTCAATGAAGGGTTTGGTGAAGACGTCCACAACCTGATCTGATGTTAGACAATACTTCAAATCAATGATCTATGCATGAATCAACTCCCAAATATAGTGCATGTGGATCTCAATATGTTTGGTCCTTTGATGATGGACTAGATTGCGAGAGATATGTATGGCACTTTGGTTGTCATAAAAGATGATTGTTGGCTTTCGAAAAGAAATATCAAACTCAGTGAGAATGTTCAAAAGCCAAATAGCCTCAGTAGCAGTATTAATTGCTCCATGATACTCAACCTCTATAGATGAAAGAGAAATGGTTGATTGCTTCTTGCTCGACCAACAAGCTAGATCAGAACCAAGAGAGAAGCAATATCCTAAAGTAGACTTGTGATCCTGAGAACTGTCTGCCCAATCTAAATTTGTGTATCCCACCAAGTCAAAATTTGTGCCCATTGCATAGTGAATCCCATAGCTATGAGTACCCTGAATGTAGTGAAGAATCCTCTTAGCTGCTTTCCAATGTAGCTCATAGGGCTCCTGTATGAATTGAGAGACCATGCTTACAACAAATTAAATTTTATGTCTTTTGTGAGTCAAGTATATGAGACTACCAACAAGCTATCAATATAAAGTGTCATCAACCAAAGGTGAAGAACACAACCTCAAGTTTGACCCTAGATAGAAAAGGAGTCGGTGCAACTTACAATCAGCCATGCGAAATCTAGAGAGCATATCAAAAGCGTACTTAGTTTGTGCAAGGAATATCCTTGATGAAGACTGGGTGATATTCGTCCCCAAGAAGTAGTGCAAAAGGCCTAAGTCTGTCATCAAGAAATGATCATGAAGAGCAGTTTTCACTGCTTTAATGGTGGATGAGTGACTCCATGTGATCAACAAGTCATCAACATAGAGAACCAAAAAGGTGAGAGTGTCATCTTGCTACAAAATGTAGACATTCAGATCAAAATGGCAATGAGTGAACCCAATGGTCAGAAGGAAGGAGTCCATCTTGGCATGCCAAGCCCGAGGGGCCTGTTTGAGGCCATAGAGAGACTTCTGAAGATGACAAACAAGTAAAGGATCCTGAATGAACCCTTCTAGTTGCTTTATGTATATCTCCTCTTGAAGGTCACCAGGAAGAAAATAATTTCACATCCATTTGATGAACTTCCCATCTATGAGTTGCACCAATAGCAAGGACAATTCAAATAGAATTTATTTTGGCAACTAGTGCAAAATTCTCATAGTAGTCAATCCTAGGAATTTGGGAGAATTCTTTAGCAACCAAGCAAGCCTTACATTTATCAACCGACCCATCTGAGGAAAATTTTGTCTGATAGATCTGCTTGCATCGAACAAGTTTTCTTTCCTTAGGAAGAGGGATAAGATCCCAAGTGTGGTTCCTCTCCAAGGAATTGAACTCTTCTTGCATAACGACATCCCACTCGGAGACACCTAAAGCTTCTCGAAGGACTATGGATCGGAAGCTGAAGTAATGAAGAGATGTAGAGCTTGCTGAAATTGTGACCTTTTTCTTCTAGCATCTAAAGGATTGCCGACCCAATCACCTGCTAACTCTAGCATCTTACAAGCCCAAAGTGGTCCTAAGACTAGAGAATCTAGAAGAGAATCAACATGCTCTAAATGATGACTATGTGAGGAATTTGAATTTGCATCATCACCGTTTTTAAGGATCACATCCTTATAACATTTATATATAATGTTCTATTATAAGGTTATAAAACCTTATATATTATATGCTTTATAAGCATATCCCATTTAAAATAATTATAATCTAATAACTATTAGATTATTAATTATTTATGAGTGGGGGTTATTGAAAAGATGTGACTAGTGAAGTCACCCTTCCTCCTATATTTAAGGAGGTTCTCTCTCATTTGAGATGTGTATGAATTTGGAGCTTTATGGTGAGTTGTATCACTATGCATATGAGGTATTATTGGCCATGTGGAAGTATTGGAGGAGTGTCCCCAGGTTCATGTCTATTTTATTATAGACTATATGTGTAAGTGTTTTAATTAAATGATGCTTTATGGGGTTTTTTACCCGAAAGGGTTTTCCCCATGTATATCTTGTGTAATGTGTACATTTTGCATGTATGTTTCATATTTCATTTACTTTATAATCTTGTTTATAATGATTAGTATCCTTAGATCCTAATTTCTAACATGATGACTATGGGAGGAATTTGAATTTGCATCATCACCGTTTTTAAGTGGAGAAAGAAGAGTGCTCATCCAAAGGAGGATTAAGATTCTCTGAAGAACTAGTTGTTGGAATCCAAGAACACTGAAAGGCAGGGTGAATCAGTGTTCTACCAGAATATAACATTTTAGCCTTATTAAAGCATTCATTCATCAACCAGTAAACATAAGTACATATAACTGAAACAAATAATGCAATCACATAAATGAAAACCATAACACAGAGAATTTATACGTGGAAAACCTCAATGAGGAAAAACCATGGTGGGATTTTTGACCCACAATACCAATTCACTAGCCATATGAAGAGATATTACACATAATAGGGGCCTGCACATGCAAGAGGGTACACTGCCTAGAGCACACTACTCATCACCAAGAATCTCGCTAATTACAATCACTTTCTGATACAAAAATGCAAAACTGAACTCATATAATGCATCCACTATGCCTGATTGAGTTTCGGTTAAGGCTCTGACTGTTCCGGGTCTTAAACCCTAAAACCTTGCTGGAATAACATACACCTTATGAGTACCTTAGAAATCATCTACAGATCATTATAAAATATTGCTTTCGCAAACAAATGATCTTGCATACATAATCTTCGCATTTCAGATCTTGTCTACAATGTTATATGAAAATGACCTAATAGACTGACTTATATACCCTTACAAACACTTATGCCATATGTCGGCTTACATTTAAAATGATAATACGTGACAGCTCATTATAAATATATAGAAATTATAAAATGCTTTGTTGGATACTACCCTTTGTCGGATCTCCAAGTGATGTCGGCTTCCCATACCGGTACCTAGTTTGTTGGTTACCTTTGAAATCCTTGATGTCGATGAAGTGTCTGTCGGATGTTAATTTGAACCAAAATATGTTGCCATCAATGACAACATCAGAAACCGAGTGAGTGTCAATTGCCAACAATCTCCCCCTTTGGCATTGATGGCAACACTGTTAGACGGTTCAAATAATCGGAAGACAACTGAGAGGTTGGGGGGGGTTGAATCAGTTGTCACAGATTATCTGAACTATTAGCAATTTAAACTTTAAGACCGAAACCCAAAACATTAATACCGGAATAGAAGTTAAACCAATTAAGCATAAACAATAATCACATAATAAATACCATCAACATGACACCAATATTTGTACGTGGAAAACCCGGTAAAAGGAAAAACAACGATGGGAAGCCTACCCACAGTCAGATAATACTTCTGCAATAAGTATGTGAATTACAATTGAGGGGCCTACACTTGCAGGAAAGCCAATATCCTAGAGGACACTACTCATCACAAAAGGAGCCTCACTGACTACATATAAATCCAGACTACAATCTGGAGAAGTGTTGAACTGCAAAAGATAGCATCTCCTATGCCTGAGTACAGTTTCGATTAAGCTTAATACTAGAGGACTAAATCCTCTTACATAAACCCAATTCGATCTCCAATGATTGACCAAATCCTTTTCCTGAATGATATTACATTATTCGCACATTACATTCCTTGACCATGACCTCTAATATAACCATGATGATCTACAATGAGATCTTACATCTATATATACAAATTTCTCAACCATAAACAATGAGGTTAGGCACTAGATAATAAACCAATTACATATTTACAAACCATGTCGGCCTTAGGCCAAACAAATAATATCCAACACATAAGACATCTCGAAAATACATCGAGAGGTCCAATCCACATGTTACATTAAAGTCGGTTCATAACCTAGATCAACTGGGACCCAGTATAGGTCCACATACTACAACAATGATCTCCATCCGCCAAGTCTCGAACATGATCACCAACAACATCCTGAAACTCCACCAGAAGCTGCACCAACACCACTTATGCAATTCATCAAAGATCTTCATAAAAAGCTCTACTGATGAAACCCTCGCTGGAACCAAAAGCCAAGCTTCTAAGAAAGGAGGATAGCATCTGATCAGCAGACCAAAACAAACTAACCAAATATGTGCATGAGTATCGTGAAGAAGTCAATTCCATCACCAAACTATACCGGAGCCGGCTGGATCATGCCGGATCCAAATCAACCAGAAACCACTCAAACTATCGGGACCAGAAGGGTGTCAGTAAAGCATCTAAATAGCTAGTGTTGGCATCAATGACAAAACATCAATGCAACACATAATTAATTCTACCAAATAGCCAACAAACACTCATGTGAAAAATAGTTTCAATCAGCCCTGTTGATCCTGGAATGTGATTCTGCTCCCCCTGAGCTATATATACCATTTGAAATCTGATCCATACAATTTTCTCCTTTCTATTTTTTACATACATCACTCCCCCTTTGGCATCAATGCCAAAAAAAACCAGTGCAAAGAATGAATAAATCAATGAAATTTCGTACAGGGGAATGTCTCTCAAAATACTTATTGGATTTGAATGAGCTTGAAGATTTCTGGGTAAGCATTCTTCAAGAACTCCAAATATGTGTCCCAACTAGATTTGAATGTCCCTGAAATTGACACAAGTCTATTTAGGACATATACATGAGATTATTTTTCTTTGAGTTTTGTCGGTGTGGGCTTTCCCATCATATCTATACACTCCTTATGTACATAAAGTGTGTCCAATCGGGGACTCACTAACCCTCTGAGCTCTTTAGCTCTCTGTATAATTTTATCCATGTCTCTTTCAAGAGCTGAAATCTAGACTTCTAACAACAAAATTTGACCATCTACAAATGTGGTTAAACAATTTACTCCATCAAAGTTATTTACAATGCCTGCAATTATATTTTGAATATCTTTAATGCCTTTGTCTATACCTTCAGTAAATAAACTTGAATTGTAGCATGCCCGGTAAATGTTTGTACATTGCCTCAAAGCATCATCTATCATTTTCAATCTATCTGCTATCTATACTTTGCCCAATTCAATCAATTGATCAAAAGTGGCCCTTTTGTCCTGAGCAAACTAGTCCAGAGCATGTCGTTTAGAGATCTGTTGTAGTGATTGAAATTCCTTTGAAATATGTTCAGTCAACATTTTGAGGAATGGAATGATCAGTTGTTTTATTTTCTTAAGTCCCTTCCTTGATCATTTTCTGAGCTGCAATCATCATGAGTTTGGTTGAACTCATCTCTTTCATTCTCTTCTACTCAACATTCACAGTGGTAATTGCCAACAACGAAGTTCTGGTTTTTGGCTCTTTGTTGGATTCCTCTCCTTTTTATCCTTTGAAAAACCCTAATTCACCATTGACATAAATGCCTTCCGGTGAGACATACCAGATCTTGATTCAACATTTATATGCCGGATAAACCTTCTCAAATGTCTGAAACTTCCTTCCAGATCTCTTTCCCAGGGAATGTGTAGAATTTTTCATGAAATTGGCCTACGCCTAAGGCATCTTCCTCAATTGTTGAATGAGCTTCCTGTCGGTGCAGGAACATTTTTCTCTGTCAGTGGGGTAACCGAAGCGGTTTCATCTCTCGATTGATCATCTGACTTCCTGACCCATCTCTTGGTATGATCATGTTGAATCTCATTTATCTTTTTCTTTCCTTTATCATTTGATCCATTATTGCTAACCGACGGATTTTTGCTTCTACAAAACTTGGCCATGTGTCCAATTGTGTTGCATGCATAACATGTAACATTGTTCATTTGAATTGCATTTCTATATCCAGGATAATTGCTTGACCTGCACTGATTAGCCATATGTCCAAACTTTCCACATGCATGACATTTTACATTCATTCTCAATCTTCTATCTTATGACCATACTTATTGCATTTGGAACATTGACCGGGGACAAAGTTATAATTCTGATTTTCTCTATTTCTACATTGTCTAGCCATATGACAAAATTTATTACAAACAAAGCATCTACCATTGAATTTATGAGCATTGAGTTGCCTTTATCGGTGTCCTCTGGTTCCAGTTGTTCTGATCATTCTGCATGCCGAATGTATGATCTTCATTTGCAGTACCAGAGCTCTGACCTTGTTCAAATCAAAGTCCTCTGGAGTCTTTATTTTGCCTTTGGCTCTCCAATAATTCATTAAGTTGTGTTGAACTAGCCTTGAATTTGTCCTTATACTCATTTGCAATAGTCAGATCATCTCTTAGGATTATCATCTGTCTTTCAAGTTCTTGTTCATTGTTTTGGAATTGCACTAATTTTGTTCTCAACGCATCATTTTCATGAGCCAACCTGATGTATTCTTCAGATCTGTCTTGCAGTGATCTATCAAGATCTTCCCCCTTTTTCTTTTTGTCTTCAATTTATTTTGTCATCCTCATAGTTAGGTCTTGCGTTTCATTCTTCATAACTTTATTTTCTTGATTCAGCTTCTGACATAGGTTCTTCAAAGTAACCTTTTCTTCATCATTTTGATCTTGCAATTGTTCCCACAGTTCCTTCCTTTTGGCTTGAGCATTAAATATCTTTTCTTGCAAAGTGATAATGAATTCTTTTGCAGATCTAAGTTCATCTTCCAGCTTTATGTTCTTAAATTTTTCAACTTCAAAATATTCAAGAGCAACTTCAAGTTGTTGTCTCAAACACATCTCCATGGATTATGGATTCAAGATCTTCCTCAAGTTGTTAGGCTTCCTCTGAGGCATAAGGCTCTGATACCAATTGTTGGAATCCAAGAACACTGAGAGGGAGGGGGAATCAGTGTTCTACCGAAATATAAGATATTAACCTTATTAAAGCGTTCATTCATCAACCGATAAACATAAATACATATAACTATAACAAATAATGCAATCACATAAATGAACACCATAACACAAAGAATTTATACGTGGAAAACCTCAATGAGGAAAAACCACAGTGGGATTTGTGACCCACAATATCAATTCACTAGCCATATGAAGAGATATTACACATAATAAGGGTCTGCACATGCAGGAAGCCACACTGCTAGAGCACACTGCTCATCACCAAGAGTCTCACTTACTAGAATCACTTTCTGATACAAAAATGCAAAACTGAACTCACAATGCATCTACTATGATTGATTGAGTTCTGGTTAAAGCTCTGACAGTTCTGGTTCTTAAGACCTAAACCCTTGTCGGAATAACATACACCTTATGAGTACCTTAGAAATCATCTACAGATCATTACAGAATATTATTTTTGCATACAAATGATCTCGCATACATAAACTTTGCATTTCAGATCTTGTCTACAATGTCATATGAAAATGACCTAATAGACTGACTTATACACCCTTACAAACATTTATGCCATATGTCAGCTTCATACAAAATGATAATACATGTCATCTCATTACAAATATATACAAATTATAAAATGCTTTGTTAGATACTACCCTTTGTCGGATCTCCAAGTGATGTCGGCTTCCCATACCGGTACCTAGTTTGTCGATTACCTTTGAAATTCTTGATGTCGGTGAAGTGTCTGTCGGATGTTAATGTGAACCAAAATATGTTGCCATCAATGACAACATAAGAAACCGAATGAGTGTCAATTGCCAACACTAGTATCATGATGTAGTGGCTCCAATATAATAGTGGATGGAGAAGTGGTAGAAGAAGAGATAGAATGGCTCTCCTCAAAATGAACACTCCTCTCAATGAACAACTCATGAGTGGTAGGATCAAGAATCCTATAGCCTTTGACATCATTTGGATATCCAACAAATATATAAGCCCTAATTTGTGAATCGATAGCCTTGTGTTTCTCTACTGGAATGTGGGCCCATGCATGAGAACCAAACACTCGAAAGTTCTTAATTGTGGGTTTTTGACCAGTCCAAGCTTCAAAGGGTGTTACCCCCTTTATGGTTTTGTGAGGGACTTGGCTATAGATATACACGCACAGTTAATGTCTTCTGCCCAATATGGTGGTGTCAAAGATTTGGAGTGAATCATACAATTGGTCATTTATTTCAAGGACCGGTTTTTCCGTTCTGCAACTCCATTCTACTAAGGACTATAGGGAACTATATGTTGCAAGTCAATGCCCTTAGAGACACAAAACTGCTCAAACTTGTTGTTGGCATACTCCCCCCATTATCTATACACAGAACTTTGATAGATTTCCTAGATTGTTTCTCTACAAATGCTTTGAAGTCCAAGAATGAATCAAAGACTTCAGAGTTTTGTTTGAAAAAATATACAAAGGTGTATCTAGAAAAATCATCAATAAATGTCGAAACATATCAGTCTCTACTAAAGGTTGGATGTAGAAATGGTCCAACCAAAGCACTATGTACTAACTCCAAAGGTTGTGAAGCTCGCCAAGCTTTGGCTTTGTCAAATTTCTCCTCAGGATGCTTCCCAAGAATGCATCCTTGACAAACACCATTAGAAAAGTGAACTTGAGCCAATCTTGTAACCATGTCATGCTAACTGAGTTGTTGCGAGTAGAAATAGTTTAAGTGGCCAAACTGCTGATGCGACAAGTTACTCACTTCATCAGAATGAGTGAGAAAAACAGATAAAGGAGGATCGGGAACAAAATGAGAAAACAAATAAAATTGAGACTGATAATCTACTTTCCCAACTGCAACTGTAGAATCATTCTGCAATTCACAAATTACCACTAAATCAGGAGAGAACTCAATCTGATTTCCTGAACCCGTCTAAGAAATCTGATATACTAATAGGAGATTAGTTGATAGTGAGGGCACTCAAAGAACATCATGGAATGTGTCATCCCCCACATCAATAGACCCTCTCCCACACACCTCAACAGGAATGTCATCACCCATTAGAATAGAAGGCAAAGAACATGGCTCCAGAGATTTAAGTTCATCCTTTGATGAAGCCATGTGGTGCGAGGCACCCGAATCAAACACCCAAGTGGATGGTGGTGAAGAAAATGCTACAAGGGCCTTGCCTTTTCCTTTCCCCTTTTTGTTTTCTTTAGCCTTGATAAACCCCTCACTTGAACTTTGTTTAACCGATTCAGGTACACTAATATTATTCTTTTCAAGAATATGTGTCAATTGATCAATTTGTTTCTTCAAACATTTATGCTCATCATGATCGGGTCTTTTACAAGACACATTTGACCTTCTCTTTCTTAGGCTTGTCACCATTAGAAGATAAAATCTCATTAGATGCTTTTGAGACAGCTTGTTTCTGATCCTTCTCACTGCTATTCTTTTATTTCTTCTCCTTATTGTTGCTACTTTGTCCTTTCTATTATTTTGTGCCTTGGTTGATAGTCAGGCATGTGACTTAGAAGATTTTAGAGTGTCCATCTGGATTAGCTTATCTTGCTCTTGTGTGAGAGAAATAACAAGATCATCGAATGATGGCATGGCAAATTGAGTCCCAAGTGCACCCTTAGTAGCATAGAAAGTGGAAACAAATATTGAATATTCAGATTTTAGCTTAGAGAGAATACTAAGAATCAATTGTTCATCTTTCTTTCTGATTCCACATTGCTTTAACAACAGCCTTACTGATTTTAGTTTTGTGAAAAAATCTTTGATTGTATTAAAATTGGTTGGAGTTAGACTTAAAGTTCATTTTCCAACATATGACCCCTCATTGTATCTTGAGTTCCAAATAAAGTTTCTAACTTTGTCCAAATTTGATTAGGAGCACTCAAAGATTCAATATGAAAGAGTAAATCAAGAGATGCAAACAAACACAAAGTTTCATATGCTTCATCACATCTATTGAACCACTTAGGCTTTTTTGCATCAATAGTAGGTTCAATTTCCAATCTCATTGTTATCCCATGCAAACCAAATTTTCTTAAATAATTGTAAGGAATTAGAATGGGAGCTGTTATTTGATCCATGATGCAGAAATGTTGAAAGAAGTGCTAAAAGAAAGAGAACACAAGAACACCAGTACACCCCCACTCTTTTCAATAGTCTCAAAAATACACCCCCCCCCCCCCCCCCCCCAAGATAATAAAATGCCGAAACTTTATATTTTAGTGTGATTACAAAGTTTTTCCCAAATTACAGTAGTGTTAAGACTCACAATGGTCAAAAGTGCAATCACAAAAATCTAGGAAAAAATGGCTATGTAGTTTTGTTTAGACCAACTTCAGCATGAAATATTTGAAAACGGAAAGTAACAAACCTAATCAAGACCAATATAAATGGAAATTTCCCATCTTTATCTTTCCAACGATATCCTATTCATTGAAATCTGACACTCAAGGAAAAATATATGAATTTTTGAAAAATTGATTTTATACTCCAGGAACAATTTTTCCTAGCAACAAAAAAAAAAAACTTTTGACTTGATTTCTGAAAAATCTATCTAGATAATATCAAGAACCAAAAAATATTTTTTGAGGTATGAACCAAACCTAGAAAAAAAAATTTAATCGAGCCAAAAGCTAAAAAAATTAATTTAATTTGACATTCTACAGCCAAAAAAACATCACATAATGTTTTTTGGACACCAATTTTTGCAAGATCAGATCAATATCTGCAAAATCTAAACGATACTCAAATGGTATTTTGAAGCTGAGAAGCAAACCCAAAAACTATTTTCCAATTTGACTTGCAGAAGACATAAATTTGATGCAAAAAAAGAAGCCTCCTCCAATCTTTCTCTTACCGGATTGTTGCGAACACCCAAATTTTATAAATAATTTGCACAAAAAAACCTATTGATTAGAATTTTCCCTCAAAATTTTCTAATTCTCAAGTTCATATAGAAGTGCAAGAGAAGAGCATACTCAATTTTTAAGAAACCTGCTGAAAACTTATTAGCCCCCTTGGATCTCTCAAATAAGAAAACTAAAATCCATTCTTGCACTAGAATGATTCTAATACCATATTAGAATCTGAAAAGATGAATAACCCAGAATAACTAGTGCACACAAATAGAAATAAAATTGTGAATGTAAATGATACAATATCAAAATAACACAGAGTAACTCCAAGAGAGAAATGCAAATGTTGCAAAAGCAAAATAGCATTAGGAAAATGTAAGAGCAAAAAATTGCAGAATGCAATTTCAATGCAATAGAATGGAATACAAAAACTAAGTAAGAGTAAATATATGTAGGAAATGAAAGAAGGGAGAGGTGGCAAATATGACCAATGGGAAGAGACCGCCACAATAGCCCAAAAAAGGAAAATGTAACTCCCATGGAAGATGCTGACACCTTGCACCCACTCACACCAATAGTCACTTAATTAATCCTAAGCAAGCTTAATTAAAAATGTAGAAAAAAACTAAGAATAGGAAAATAAATAACCAATTAGGAAATAAAAACCTACACTAACAAATATCACTTATCAACCCATATTAGACATTGTCAAATATAAAATTAGTATATAAAGTCAATTTAGATTCAATCAAAGATCAAACAAAAAAAAAGATATAACCAAATTCTAAGACATTCATGTTGAACTAAACATAATCCTAAAGATACATCATAATCCATTATGGGTCAAACTCATTCTAACATAACAACATTACCATTAGAACCCTCCTCCCTCCCTCCTCGAGAATGCAACCAAACAAATACATTATGAAGCAAACTAGAATCAAGCCCAAACATGTGCAAAATATCTCCAAGTGGAAAAACAATTTGAATGCTTTGATCTTTCCTCAAATGCGACTCAATCTTTAAACAATGCCTAGGAAAAAAGCACAAATCTAGAATTCTCAAGTAGAAGCAACTTAAAAATACTTAAACTCAATGACTTACCTAGAAGAAAGATAGCTAAAAGTAGAAAAATCATAAATGTAAAAATTTGGAAAAGGGTGGACCAAGATTTTGAAGACAAGGAAATCTTGCAAAACAAAGTGCCCTTTCTTTCAAAACAAACATGGTCAAAAAAATCCCCAAGTAGAATTTCACCAATTAGGGGAGATTCCCCTCTTCATAGACAACATATACATTAACAATGAAACCTTTCCCCTCTCCTACCATCTTTTAACATTTATTTTACTTAGCTATCAAAAGTACTCTAGTCCTAAATTGCCCAATTAAAAGTAAAGTAAGCAAGAACTTAGTTTCAAACAAGTCATTTATGAACCTCCTCTATCTTTTATCTATTTCTTCTAAAGCCCCTAGTTTCTTTACAACTTAAACAATTAACTTCAAATTCTTAATATAAGAGTACATATCTCTAGAGAATATTCCTCTCATTTGGCATAATGTCCACCAATTCTTTCTAATTCAAATTAAAAGAGCTTCATATTTTGTTCCACCCCATCCTCAAGTTTTATTAATATATATTTGGTGTTTTCACCTTGGACATTAGTCTTCAATGGTCCCAACAATGGAACCAAATAGTGAAATAAAACAATTGTGATCAAATTTTGTGAACTAAATAACATTGGACCTAATTCAAGCAAAACAAACACAAGTAATCACAATTATTTGTTGAGTGATGGGCATCAGTTGAACAATGAGACTTCAAGAAGCAGAAAGTTGAGCATGAGCACACTCAAGCAAAGCCATTTTCAAGAAGAAGCTTGGCATAAAATTCCATAAGCACTCTAATAAGGAGAGTAGTACTCTAAAGGTGAGAGTTCAAACTTGATGTAGCTGCAAGAAGAATCATCTCAGCATAGTAACGCTATAAGAGAGCATTTAGATTCATTTTTTTGTAAGTTGAGAAACAATCGTATACTATTGAGAGAAGGTGAAATGGTGTTAACCTATCTTCTTATGACATTTGGAGAACCGACAAAATCCTTCCTAAGGACATATGATCACTGATTGATTAGTAGACGTAATTGATTCATTGTCTTCCAAGTATGTTGGATATAGAGATTTGCCTTTGATTATCTTAATTAGTTGCAGGTTTAAATCAAAACTTGTCGTAGCAACCACCACAGGATAAAGCTCTTGAAACTAAACAAAAACCAAAGCTCTTGAACTGTTACAAAAAACTAAAAAGATACATGACTGCCTAGAATGAAAGCTGGATTGATTGTCATCATGGTAGTTGAAATGGCTTGGTCTCTAGTTCTCTGCAACAGTTTTACGCATCTTAGGTTGAAAATGAGACATAGAGGAAGCTTAAACATCTAGAGTTGAGATCTGAGTTTGTAGGAAGTGCAATTTGCAGAGAACGTAGAGAAATGAATGCTGAACAAGGAGGATGGATTGTTGTGGAAGCCAATTTTCTGGTGAACTAGTAACCTTGCATTTTAGGTGATATGATGCACACGATTGGTTTCTCTAGGAAATCTCTTTCATCAGGCTGTTGTGTGTTGCAATTTTTCTTTACTTGCTCTTTTTCATTTCTTGCATGCTGATTTTATATCCAGCTTTTAAGAAAGAATTCAAAATTTTGTGGCAACCTGTTTTAAAAATTTCGCAACTTATAGCAGCATGTGGATGTTCTATCAATCATACAACATTCTCTTTGTGTATGAGGTAATCACACAAGTACATAAAATTTATTACAAAAGTGTGAGCAAGAATTTGGATATTGCACATATCATAATTTTGACGGAAGTTGTAAATGGCAGTCATAACTGTCACAAACATCATTTTTTTGCATTATGCAACTTAGTCCCAATAGCAAATTGTGTTGGATTAAACAACGGTAAACTAAAATACCTGTTTTTACCAGAATATCCAAATCAATTATGAATCAAAAGAAAGCTCTCACAGTAGTGAAACTATGACAGTACCCATCACTGTGAAGCTCTCATATTTGAATTTTCTTGCTCTCATGTGGGAGCACAAATGACTTCCAGAATACAGATATAAGCAGACATACCAAGGCAACCTACCACAAAATTATTCCTCTAATTACATGCTTATTTTTCTTTACCTCAAAAAAATTTAAATCTAGATAGCTTAGAAATTTAGGTTCCATAGCTTCTAATTTTATTTAAAAGGCCCAAGATACACCATGTCATACAGCAACGTAGAATTGCCAGGTATATTACATTTTCCTGCAAAACACAGAATAACAGTAAAGTTGATATTAGATTTGATAATTTAGATATGCAAATGTTCAGTAAAAAATATTAAATAACATTCTACATAAAAACTAGTATACATTGGAGACTGAACATAGTCTATATCAGAAATTACTGTTTTCACTTTTAACAAGCTAAACAAGGCATGGTAACATCAGCTAGCTTCTGAAACAGGCAGTACTCATTTAAAAATACTTTCATATTGTAGGGAACGTAGTATCGTATTTTGTAGGCTAGATGTTACGGTGGAAGAAAATCTTCAACAAAGGATATGCCATTTTGTTTAGAATAGCAGAAGTTGGGAAGCTTCGGTTCGTCTCAATCATACAATGGTTTGGTACTCCATGAGGAAGAATTTAGACGAATATTAATGAAACACAATATCAAGGGGAATTGTCTATGCAGAAAACAAAAAAGCACTGACAAAACCCTTTTTTCTTTTTGACATTTATTAACTAGATTAAAAATCAAAACACATTATCATCTGATTTTTAAATCTATTTAATAAATATCAAAAAAATGTCTTTATCACTGCTTTTTAGTTTGCTGCATAGACATTGCCGTATCAAGGTATGTAAGAACAGAGATATATCCTGATCATAATGATTGTCCTTCCATTGAATATCACTTCCAGTGTTTGCCATGAAAAATCATTTGTTCTAATTTATACTAAAACAAAAAACATGGCTGAATACAAACTGTAGTCACATAAATCTGTCCATTTTAATTAAATGAATATTTCGTATTTATTTGATTAAAAATCCACTAGCCACCAGTTAATTAAATTAATATTTAATTAATTCATCCCCAAACATTCTTCTATTAATTAAATAAATTATTCAATTTATTTTAATTAATTCATTAAATCAAATTTCAATCAATTAAATAAATAAAATCTATTTATTTAATTAAATCCCCTATTCCTCTTTTAAATAAATTAAATAAAACATTTATTTAAATCATTATCCCCACCCCACTTGCATTTTCCTACAAATGCAACTTGCACACATTTTGAAATAAATGAATTTTTATTTTAATTAAATCCTATTTTCCCTCACCCACCAAATCCACTTGCAAAATCTAATCACCTTCTAGATTCTTCTAACCCCTTCCTAATTAGCCTAATCCATCCCCTAAATATTGTCACATTCCTAAGCAAAATGGAGTCACTTCTCAAAGACCCCAAAGTCTTTGATAACCATTGAAGGTTTTCAACCTTCAACCACCAAAAACCCCAAAGTCTTTGAAAACTATTAAAGGCTTCCAACTTTCAACCACTTAATTCCCCAAAGTCTCCAATAACCATTAATGGTTAATTCAACCCTCCCACATGGTTAAAACATTTGTTTTGACTCAACCTCTATCCAACCCAAGGGTCTCATCAAGCATTTAATGCTTTGACCATGATTATCTCTTAATCATTTGCACAAAGGTTTATCCTTGGATTAACTCCTAATCCAGTGGGTAATCCTAATTTAGACTTGACCCTTAGCCTTTAGATAACCATGAGGTCTTCTCAGGCCTTTAATGCCTCCAACCTCTTCTCTCAACCCAATCTTGTGTTGACACTTGTCACTATTTTATTGGTGCCAATTGTGCACATGGATCCCCAACTTTCAAGCTTGACCCTTGATTAAACCTTTCAATCCTGACCATCCATTGCTCCATTTTTCCTATAAATAGAGCCCATTCCTTCATAATCCAGATCCTGAAAACTTGTATGCATTTAGACTATAGCCATTTTAGAGAGCATTTTAGCATAGCATAACTAAATCTTGTCTTTTTAGTTAAAATACATCATTTTAGCATTACTATTAGCTTTTCATTTCATATTTGGAGCTATTATACAAATCTCAATCCTCCATAAGCATCCATAGTGCAAAAAGCTGCTGAGAGCTACACTATTTTGGAACTTGGAGAGGAGAGGAACAAGGGAGAAGAAGCTAAGGCCATGCTAAGAGGCAGTTGGAGATGTCTCATGATCATTTGTTCTATTTATTAGATATATTTAGCATGTTTCTTTTAGTGTCTCTTTTGGAATGCCTTCATTTGTTTTAGTTTTTGATTGACTAACTTTAACATCTTGTGTGTTTTGTGTTCTTTGATCTTAGACTAACAATTGTGCCATTTAGGAGGGCATCATTTGGTGAACCCGACGTGAATCGAACACGCAACCTTCTGATTGATTTTTTTGAAATTAACATTTTTCTTGTTGAAATTGCCACACAGGTCGCGCTTCGGCGCTATTGAACGCGTTTTAGCGCTATTGAAAAATTTCTTTTAGCGCTATTGACCATAAAGTAGCGCTATTGAAAATGTTTCAGCGCTATTGGAAACATTCTAGCGCTATTGTCACAGTTTCAGCGCTATTGACACACTTCTAGCGCTTTTGTCTTCTCGGATTTTTCTCTTCTTTCAGCGCTACCGTTTAAATTAGCGCTTCTGCTCATGCAGACTAGCGCTATTGCATGAATCAGCGCTTTTGCAAAAACACAGACTAGCGCTATTGCAACAGAACGTTATAAAAAAAAGGCCTTGTAACCAATAAAAAAATTTTTTTAGGCTTGTGGGAGGTAGAATATATATGGAATATAACATTTAAGTATAAGTGACATTTCCTCTTATCTTTTCTCTTTCTTATACTTTAAGTTATATTCCATATATACTTTCAGGATGTTTGAGAGGGGTTTCAGACCTCTAGGAGTTGAAATGCAAAATCTAGTTTTTGGAAGATCCTCCAAATTTCAGACTTAGTCAAATTTCAGGGCATTTCAAGATCAGGATTTGTAAAATTTGTAACCGAAAAATCAAAAATTAGGCTTGTGGAAGCCCCCCTTTGAGCATTGATTTTATTAACTTGTTTCTTTTCTTTGTGCAGGTTAACAACACAACAAAAATCACAAAAAAAAAAAAATTTCATTTAGTGCTTAAAAAGAACTTAAAAACACAAAAAAAAAAAAAAAAAAAAAAAAAAAAAAAACAGTTTTTCATTGTTTTCTAGTTAGGGATACATTTTGTTTTGGTGCTTAAAATCAACAAAACAAACTTTCTTTCTTGCATCAATTGGGACTTAAAAATCACAATCCACACTTCAATTTTTGGTGCAGTAAAAAGAACAATCCACTTGTCTTTATTTTTGGCAAAAACAAAAATTTTCATTCAAAGCAAAACGTGTTTTTCATTAAGTTGACCAGGATTTCTCAATTCTAGATTACAAAACATATTGCTTTGAAGCTAAAAATGAACACCATGGCTGTTGGAGCAACATCTCCAAATAGTTAGATCATCTTTGCAAATGTTGGATTAAAAAGAACAAGTGAATTTCGTGTTTGGCACGCTTGTGCACAAAAGTCAGTCGAGTGGACCTACTTCTAACACACACTATCCTCTCCCTTGGCTCTCGTGGTCCTAGGTGCAAGAGAAAAGTGTTAGTAACACTCAAAATTTTATTTTTTAAGAGAGGCCTGCCAAGGGATCGATACTCTTGGGAACGACCTCGAGCGGTAAATCCTTCGAGCCGCTATAGAAATCAGGTGAGAGCGAAAGCTGTAGCCTTGGGTATAGCTGTTCCTACAGTGTAACTGGCCGAAAGGACAAATGGGCCCCACCACCAGTTACAAGGCTCTTAAGTGAGTCACTGCAGAATGAACTTATGTCCAAAGCCATCGAACATGACTAAACACCTTTAAGTAGTAGCCCACCTATTCTATTGATTGAGGATATTTGAGGTATAATTTAGTGCAAGAGCATAGAAGGTTTTGCTCCCAAGATACTCACCATACATATTTCCTTGAGTAGAAACATAGCTTTTTGAAAAGTCACTTGTGGCTTGATAAAAGTGGTGACTCCCCCATCATAGGGATCATCTATTTGTTATGCTCGTGCAAGACTTAGTATATCACATCCTTACCTGCCACGGCGGGATTCATAAGGTATGTAGTACCAAAGTCGAAGAAATATCCAAAAACAAAAACGCACATACACTCCCTTAGGGGAACCCATTGAAACAGTGATGCGACAACTCATTTATCAGAATTTGATCACTCTACCTAAGCTATCCAACTATGAACCTCAGGTCAAACCAGCGTGGTGGCGAGATACTGAACACTGTGAGTTTCATCAAGGAAGAGGACACAAGACAAGTAATTGTCACCGATTGAAAGATCTCATTCAAGATCTTATTGATCGAGGAGAAATTGAGATTGAAGGACATGATCCGAAAACGACCAATAATGATCATCAGATGTTCAAAAATCCACTTCCATCGCAAGATCAAAGGGGTCCTTCCACTTCCAGACGAGGTCCTAATACCACTGATTATACGCAAGCTGCGTATAACTACACTGTCAATCACCTGTATGATGCTAGTGAACAAATTGCAACTATCACCTTCAAAAATCCCACCTCAAATTGCAATGTTGTTACGCGTCGCGGCAAAGTTACCATCAAGGCAGCTCCACAAGGCACCACCTCCATCCCAAAGCAGTACAATCTTGTGGAACAATTAGACAAAACACCTGCGCTTATATCCATTTTGGAGCTATTGCGTCTGTCACCCTCTCATAAAACAATCTTGGATCAAGCACTCCAAGAGGCGTCAGTCCCTGCAAACTTAAACACAGACCAATTTCAAGCCATGGTTGGAAGTCTAAAGTCATCACCTTGTCTCACTTTTTCCGAAAGTGATAACTCTTCCTTCCAGCAACCTCATAACGCCTCACTCCACATTGAAGGCTTTGTCAACCAACACAGGATCAAGCGAGTCTTGATTGATAATGGAGCAGGCCTAAATATCTGTACACTACAGTTGGTCACAGCATTGGGATATGCAATAGAATCAGTGGATCCTCGTAAGAAGATCACCATCAAAGCCTATGATGATGCAGAGCGTTCATCCAAAGGAGCTGTGGTACTACCAATCCGAGTGGGCCCTGTGGTAAAGCATATCATTTGTCAGGTTCTGGACCTTCCTCTGCCATATAATCTATTATTAGGGAGACCTTGGATACATGCCATGCAAGCTGTTCCATCTACCTACCATCAATGTATCAAGTTCCCACATAACGGTGTAGAGATCACAATCCTGGGCGATGCAAATCCCTTTGCGTTTTGCCATAACATCAGCCATCAACCAGAGATTACTGTTCCTAATAATAGGGAAGCCATTTCCTCCACATCATATGTAAATCCCGCCTCTCTTGCCAGTTCAAACACCCCTATACCCAAGCAAGAAAAGCTTAAGATGAAAATCGCAGAGGAAGGTCCTGGAGAATACAACTTGAGTCAGCTCTTTTGTGTGGGACAAATGCCCACTTCTCCAAGAACACATGGTAAACCACAGCAGTTACTCCAACAACCACTAATCACGCCAGCATGTGCCCTAACGCCTTTCATCCTTGGAAAGAGTCAAGAGGAAGAAACACAAGATGAGGACCTAGCGGACTGGATCTATAAGGATCCCATCACCACTGACATACCGCGAGTTACACTTCCTACGGAACAATATGGCAAAGGCCTCCTCATTATGCAAAGAATGGGGTATGATGGTCAGAGTGCTTTGGGATACTGCAAACAAGGACGACATGAACCGCTGCTGCCAGAGTTCAAGCCCAAAGGTAATACAGGCTTAGGCTTTGAAAAAGAGATCCTTCCTAAACTCAGATTCAAAGGAAAACCCAGCAAACCATTTTGCCCACCTACTGTAAAGAGGACACCTTTCATAATCAAAGCACCATCAAGCAATATCCCCACTGCCCCATCGAGGCTCACAAACCCACCACAACCATCTACAATGCCAATCATCCCACCAAATGAACCAGTAATACCACCAGCAGTACCATTAGCAGTAGCAACTGCATCAGAACCCACCACGACATCTATGGCACCAGCAGTTCCTGCAGAAACCACTGAGCCACCATTGTCGATACTTCCAATAACAAATCCTTTAATCCCCATCATGGTTCCTGCAGCACCGATCACCACAAAAGTACATAAACCAATCACGCCTGCAGTATTTAATTCCAAAGACATCCCAGTATGGTATAGTAATCGGATGCTGGAGAGTGATTCAGAGACCGACTCACATGAGTGGGAATTTGATTCTGTACAGCTTAACACTTCAGATGAGGAAGACACATCACCACCTCCGCCCCGCAAAGACATCCCTGTTTACGGAGAAGCACAGATAAAGACCACTTGGGTACCTGAGCTGGAAACATCTTCCACAGACCCTACGTCTCATCCTACGCCTGATTCTGACAGGGAGAGTACCATCAATGACCTTCACCACACTGTCTTAACCCTCACTGATACCTCTAACGAACTTAATCTAATCGATGAAGTAATGCCCATTATCCACCCTGAACTCATTGAATGGAACCAACCAAATCCCCCATGTCTTGACCTCTTCCAGAACGATGAGGCTATCATTGACTTTTTAGAATTAAGGGATAATCTACCAAGCGGGGATCACAAAGCTGGATTCGCCATTGAACTTAATAGCGCAGCATACTTCGGGGCGGATGCCAAACCCTTCAGCTGCAAAAATATAACAATAAAACATGGATCTTCTAGTGAAAACCACACTGTGGCACTATTTGATCCGACAAAAGTAAAAAGAAAGAGCGTATCCAACGGTGAAAAACTCTCTGAGGCGCCTGAGGATGAAGGGTTTGACATTCTCCCTGCTAATACACAACAGGAACGATCAATGATCCTCATTGAGGAGACCAAAGAATACAATGTGGGGACTCCTGAAAACCCTCATATCATACATCTGGCATCTCTTCTCACTCCAGAGGAACAGCCTCAATTTATCGAGTTCTTCCAGCAACGCCAGATCAACTTTGCATGGTCATATGCAGACATGCCTGGGCTTGATCCAGATTTAGTCATGCATCATCTCACAGTAGCAAAAGGAGCCAAACCTATCAAGCAGAAGCTTCGTAAGATGCATCCTCAGATTGCCGTGCTAGTCAAAACAGAACTCAAGAAACTCCTGTATGTTGGTTTCATTAGACCAATTGATTATGCAGAATGGGTCTCCAACATTGTGCCAGTTGGCAAACCAAAAGGGGGCATCCGCATTTGTACTGACTTCAGAGATCTGAATAAGGCATGTCCTAAGGATGACTTCCCTCTACCAAATATCGACATCATAGTGGATCTAACAGCAGGACATGCCATGCTTTCACTCATGGATGGCTTTTCAGGATACAATCAAATAAAGATCGCACCAGAGGACCAACATAAGACAGCCTTCACATGTCCATGGGGCACATACTGCTGGAATGTAATGCCTTTTGGTCTAAAGAATGCAGGAGCGACCTATCAAAGAGCAATGACCACCATCTTCCATGACATGATGCATACTATGATGGAAGACTATGTGGATGATTTACTAGCAAAATCACTCACAAGAGATGGACATCTTCACATCTTAGATAAAATCTTTGATAGACTGGAACAGTACCATGTTCGACTCAACCCAAAGAAATGTGTCTTCGGAGTGACCTCCGGGAAGCTTCTAGGATACATTGTCTCAAGCAAAGGCATTGAGGTCGATCCAGCAAAGGTTAAAGCAATCATGGACATGCCACCTCCAAAGAATATCAGCCAGCTAAGGACATTACAAGGACGGCTTCAATCCATCCGTAGGTTCATTGCACAATTAGCCGATAAGTGTCACCCATTCACACATCTGCTACACAAGAACATCCGCTTTCAGTGGGATGCCAAATGCCAGCAAGCATTTCAGTCACTCAAAGACTATCTCATGAATCCACCATTGTTGATGCCACCAGATCCAAGTAGACCATTATTGCTCTATATCTCAGCAACAAGTACAGCATTGGGTGTGCTACTGGCACAACATAATGCAGAAGGTAAAGAGTGTGCTATTTACTACATCTCTTGCACACTGGTGGGCTATGAACTCAATTACACACCTATTGAGCGAGCTTGCTTAGCAGTAATCCTGGCAGCCACTAAATTGCGACACTATCTGTTAACACACAAGGTACAACTCATTGCAAAGATTGATCCACTCAAGTACTTACTCAGCAAAGCAGCATTGACAGGTCGCTTGGCCAAATGGGTGATGATTCTAAGTGAATTCGACATCGAGTATGTGGACCGTAAAGCTATCAAAGGTCAGGTCATTGCAGATCAGTTGGCCGATGCACCACTCATAGGCGATCATCCTCTCATTTCCAATTTTCCAGATGAAGAGATATTCATGATCACAGAAGCACAATCATGGAAACTATATTTTGATGGTTCATACACTAGGTACGGCTCGGGGGCAGGCATTTTGTTTATCACACCTCAAGGTGATAGCATCCCGAAGTCTTATAGGCTCACATTTCCATGCACAAACAACATAGCAGAATATGAGGCTTTGATCACAGGACTCAGATTAGCCATACAATGGAAATTAAAAGAATTGCAAGTATATGGCGATTCCCAACTGGTTATTCGACAAGCAACTGATGAATATCAGACCAAAGATGATAAACTCATGCCATACAAGCAAATGGTGGACACTCTAAAGACATCATTCACTACTATTACTTTTGAGCAGATACCAAGAGATCAGAATCGAGCTGCTGATGCCATGGCTACCATCGCATCTCTACTAGATCTTCCACAGAATTCAACACGCTACGAGTTCTTGGTAGAACAGCTTTGGATCCCCGCTTATGATATCCCTGAATCTGAGATGATATGTCGCCTTGTCGGTTCTGAATCCCCATGGTACGGTGAGTTCTACACCTATCTCCGCGATCACACCCTTCCTCCCAACCAATCAAATAACCAACGTAAAACCTTCATTCGCCAAACTGCTCGATATACCATTATTGCCGAAACCCTATACCGACGTAGTCTTGATGGTACTCTCCTTCGATGTCTGGAACAAGATGAGATAACAAAGGCTTTGGAAGAGGTACATGAAGGAATTTGCGGGACTCATTCAAGTGGTCCATCACTAGCCAAGAAGATCATGCGAGCTGGATACTATTGGCCATCTATGGAAAAGGATTCCTACTACTTTGTCAGGAAATGCAAGAAATGTCAAGTTCACGGCGACCTGATACATGCACCGGCCCAGGAACTGCCACCAATCACCACACCATGGCCTTTTTGTCAATGGGGCCTTGACCTTGTGGGTAAAATCCATCCATCTTCATCCAATGGCCATAAATTCATTATTACCGCTACCGAATATTTCACAAAGTGGATCGAAGCTGTTCCACTTACCCAAGTCACCGGCAAGCAGATCGCCTCATTCATCCTCAACTACATCATCTGCCGGTATGGTGTGCCCATGTCCATTGTCACAGATAACGGTCTTCCTTTCAAAAATCAGGATGTCCGTGAGCTTTGTGAGAAATTTCATATCCAACACCGCTTTTCCACTCCCTATTACCCACAAGGCAATGGTCAGGCCGAAGCATCCAATAAAAACATATTGAGGATCCTAAAGAAGACAGTCAATGATGTCGGCCGCGATTGGCATGTTCAATTAAATCCAGCGCTATGGGCATATCGAACTAGCATTCGAACCCCTACAGGTGCAACTCCTTATTCATTGGTCTATGGTGCTGAAGCTATCTTACCTATTGAGGTTGAGATACCATCCTTACGAGTTTCATTGCACAATCTCATTGATGATGACGCATACAGAGTCTCACGCCTTCAGGACTTGGAGCTACTTGATGAGAAGCGACAAGCTGCATACAACCATCTCAAAGCCTATCAGCAGCGCATGAGTAGAAGCTACAATCACCGAGTTAGACCTCGTACATTTGAGGTAGGTGATCTTGTTCTTCGAGAGAATCCTCGCAACCAACCAAACAGAGAACATCAAGGCAAATTTGAATCAAATTGGCTCGGCCCATATGTTGTCACTGCTGTATTCGGGTCCGGGGCATATCAGTTGGCTACATCAGATGGAGAACCACTCGCAGATCCAATCAATAGCATGCACCTCAAACGGTTTTATACCTAAGGTCTACAAGGCATCAGGCTCCCCTGCATATCAGAAAATACCAAAAACATTCAGAAAATGTCCTGAAGAAAATACAAAAACATTCAAAAAAAGTAAAGAAAAATCATGCATCCAAACAGTGAATAACCACTCTGGTGGCACCTTGGGTAAGTGCGATGGTGAAAACCTGGCAAACAGGCGCCACTCGTAAAGGCAATGGCTCCATTATCTTTCAAAGCTTGTTGCGATCACATTCATGCACACATACATCCATCCATCCCAACCATGGCTTGTTATTTGATCTGCAATTAAGAAAGTACTCCATGCGTCTAGCATCCCACCTTTTCATAGTCAGGTCTACAAACTGGGGGCAATACCCTTACCCTCGTGATGGAAGTAGATTCTACATTGTCTTATATATCATTACGCTCTTCATTCAGGCAATCATCAGAAAATATCAAAAACATTCAAAAATGACTCTCAAAATACCAAAAACATTCAAAATTGTTTCACAAAATCCAAAAAACATCAGAAAACCCATCAAAAATCACACAAAAACATGGCAACACCTTGTACATATTCATCCGATCAGATACAAAATAAACATTGACAAAATACTCACACAATGACCATTTACCAACGACCACACAATCCACATCAACAAATCAGAAACTGTCTTTAAAAACAAGGATGCATCCTTCCTTACCAAAACAAAGACAAAAGTGACATTTTCTTTGACAAGAAAATTATGCTAAGCTATCAAATACTTGGTTGATTTGTGAGTACAATCGCTCGTTTATCTATATCAGGATCTTGCAGCATTGTTTTGTATCATTTGCGCATCATTTCCGATGAAGTTCTGGGGCATGTACTAATGGTGTCTACGTGGGAAGTTCACTAAGCTATGTGATCATAGGCAAAAATACAGTCATAGATCACTACGGCTTGCTGACTACAGCGTATACCTCGACCATATGAGCATGAGTCATTACCAAGGATCCATATTCTTTATTCTTTATGTATATATACTGTTTGGTTGCAGGTACAATGCTCATCCTTTGATTCCTCTTCCTCCAAATTGGATAAAGTTTTTATCTCTTAGTATGGTATGCACTTGTCTCAGGATCTGATCAGTCTAAGATCAAGGAGGACGATCCAAGTCATGCACGAAAGGAGATAATCCTTGTCTGTTCCGCAAGCAATACTCTGGTCGACTTGACCCTTATATCAAGTCGTTTGTATTAACTTGCTATATCAAATCCATGAAAGAAATACTCAGGTCATCTTGAATCATTGTGTCAAGATGCTTGTATTCTCTTCCAACATTTTAAAAGCTCAATGATGAAAATAGAGCACTATGGATCGTCATCTCATCTCATCTGTATATATTGCATTTCGTTGCATTCCACCCATCAATACATTCATAATAGTTGCATATCATGCATACATAGTCATAATAATGCATACTCTATTTTCCTCTTCTTCCATAGGAATGAGTCATAGGTTTTCCCTTTCTTCTATCTAACATCGAACCCACCCCCCCTCACCCTCCCCATCTCGATAATCAGCATCACATACCCTACATCATTTCTCAATCAACCCAATCAAGCCACGTTCATTACCATCCATCTAAATCGGAGGGATTGTGTTTCCTATCCTAAGTCATCCAATAAGCCAAGCAAGTTACTCTGTCTGCACAGGTACATTGACTCACACACACCTAGACTATCAACAGATACTCTGATCAAGTATCTTCGGGTCTCAACAGGTAATCGATTATGGTAATCCTAGACTACATCAGGCATTTATCATAATGACCTAGTCTCAACGGGGTTGCCATGATTCCCCACAACCATCCATCACATGCACACACCATCAATTGATCAACCAATCAAACACAATCACATCGGACAATTACATCAATTGTCTAAGTCTCAACGAGTATTTTTGTTTCATATACCTTGACTTCATCGGGCAATTGCATCAATTGCCTAAGTCTCATCAGGTCACTTTGATTCACTTACTCAGACTTTATCTTGTCCAAGCAAACAACTGGCATCAACTGTCATGCTTTGACTTGACCGGGGCAATTAAACCGATTGCACCAGATTGTTCAACCAATTTTGATCACTTGTATAGCATCACTCGAAAGAACAACCACCACATTTTCACTGTATCTCCTGTATGACCTAAGGGTACTCACTGGCTTGATGTTTCTCCATTTTATCCCCGTTTTCTTCTATTTTTCACCCACGTTGCTAACTTATTCTTTTCTATCACCTCGCCAATTTTCATTCTTTTTCGAGAGATCGCCCGATTTTTCAAAAATTTTCGGCCCATCTCTCGAGGGGGCATACCACCCATTAAATTAACATTTTAATGGGGCATTTCTTCACACCAGTTTTTCTTTCTTTGAAACGATGCGATAAACTGCACCGTCTCAAAGAGGGGCAAATGTAGTCACATAAATCTGTCCATTTTAATTAAATGAATATTTCGTATTTATTTGATTAAAAATCCACTAGCCACCAGTTAATTAAATTAATATTTAATTAATTCATCCCCAAACATTCTTCTATTAATTAAATAAATTATTCAATTTATTTTAATTAATTCATTAAATCAAATTTCAATCAATTAAATAAATAAAATCTATTTATTTAATTAAATCCCCTATTCCTCTTTTAAATAAATTAAATAAAACATTTATTTAAATCATTATCCCCACCCCACTTGCATTTTCCTACAAATGCAACTTGCACACATTTTGAAATAAATGAATTTTTATTTTAATTAAATCCTATTTTCCCTCACCCACCAAATCCACTTGCAAAATCTAATCACCTTCTAGATTCTTCTAACCCCTTCCTAATTAGCCTAATCCATCCCCTAAATATTGTCACATTCCTAAGCAAAATGGAGTCACTTCTCAAAGACCCCAAAGTCTTTGATAACCATTGAAGGTTTTCAACCTTCAACCACCAAAAACCCCAAAGTCTTTGAAAACTATTAAAGGCTTCCAACTTTCAACCACTTAATTCCCCAAAGTCTCCAATAACCATTAATGGTTAATTCAACCCTCCCACATGGTTAAAACATTTGTTTTGACTCAACCTCTATCCAACCCAAGGGTCTCATCAAGCATTTAATGCTTTGACCATGATTATCTCTTAATCATTTGCACAAAGGTTTATCCTTGGATTAACTCCTAATCCAGTGGGTAATCCTAATTTAGACTTGACCCTTAGCCTTTAGATAACCATGAGGTCTTCTCAGGCCTTTAATGCCTCCAACCTCTTCTCTCAACCCAATCTTGTGTTGACACTTGTCACTATTTTATTGGTGCCAATTGTGCACATGGATCCCCAACTTTCAAGCTTGACCCTTGATTAAACCTTTCAATCCTGACCATCCATTGCTCCATTTTTCCTATAAATAGAGCCCATTCCTTCATAATCCAGATCCTGAAAACTTGTATGCATTTAGACTATAGCCATTTTAGAGAGCATTTTAGCATAGCATAACTAAATCTTGTCTTTTTAGTTAAAATACATCATTTTAGCATTACTATTAGCTTTTCATTTCATATTTGGAGCTATTATACAAATCTCAATCCTCCATAAGCATCCATAGTGCAAAAAGCTGCTGAGAGCTACACTATTTTGGAACTTGGAGAGGAGAGGAACAAGGGAGAAGAAGCTAAGGCCATGCTAAGAGGCAGTTGGAGATGTCTCATGATCATTTGTTCTATTTATTAGATATATTTAGCATGTTTCTTTTAGTGTCTCTTTTGGAATGCCTTCATGTTTTAGTTTTTGATTGACTAACGTTAACATCTTGTGTGTTTTGTTTTGATTGATCAAGAACTAACAATTGTGCCATTTAGGAGGGCATCACAAACAACTCTAGGTATTCTATGGAGCTTGGTTAAGAGCAAAATGAAACCTCGGTATTAGATTTCTTGACCATGAAGTTATGTTACTGAGATTAATCTACCAAAGTAGTGATGACATATCAAACCAGTGCTAAAATGAGGTTTTTGAACAAGTCTCATGTCCCAGGGTCTACGTTACCGGGTTTGGCATCAGGGCCTCGATACGGGTCCAGGTTCAAGCCGCGTCTGGGTGGGTTCACTGCCAGTTCCAGTCAGCAGTCAACAAAGCGTGTGCAATCGTTAACACAGCATGTGGGTGTGGCTCTTAACATTCCAGATCACATGATTTGAAGTCCACATGGAAATATTAGTTTAAGTGAGAGCATTTTGTCATGTGTCCTGTGATTGGCCAAAGGAGTTACATGCATGTGTTATATCCATACTCTCAAAACTACAGATAGAACCCAATGTTTTAAAATTTATTAATAATATATTAGAGTGAGCATTCAGTTTATTAATTTTAAAGTTTTTTGTATATACAATTATATATATAATTATTATATCACATAATTATATATATATATATATATATATGAATTTTGCATGTTTTTTACTAACGAAAAGCCAAACCCCAAGAAATAATTTAGCCAAACCTGCAAACCGAATCCCCAAACCCGAATCTGAACCCTCACCCTCATAAGGCAATATGTCCCAGATGTTCATAGATAGAAAATACTTAATTCTACTAAATCTTGGGCCTTGGGTCAATCCCTCACAAGAGAAAGCCAAACATAAGAATATATTTGTTCAAAACTAAGTTGCCAGTACGGCGCAATTTTTTCCCTTGGGTATGGTACGTTTGGGAACATATGTATATGTATGTGTATATAAACAAAAATGTATAGAAACAAACAGAATTGTAAAACTAAATACATTTGATAGTATGATACTTCATCATTGATCAATACCAAATGCTAAAATGGTAGTGATAAAGATAAATATTAAATGCCAATTGATAGTTAAATATTTAATATTTATCTTTATCAATTGGCATTTACTAGTGATAATTTTAGTTATAAATACAGAATTGTAAAACTAAATACATTTGCTAGTATGATACTTCATCATTGATCAATGCCAAATGCCAAAATGTTAGTAATAAAGATAGATATTAAATGACAATTGATAGTTAAATATGTAATATTTATCTTTATCAATTTTAATAGTGATAATTTTAGTTGTCTAAGTTGATTCTGGACTCCACTCCCGGAGCCCCTCATTGTAATCAAATTCTTATATGTTAAGATCCCAATTAGTGGGCGTTTGTAAGTGAAGACCCTAATGGGTTTGAGGGGCAGCAATGATAAGCTGCACGAGGTGTTAGATGTGAGAAAAACCCAACGATAGAGAGGGTGCAGGGGTGTATCCATTTAGAGAAAATGAGAAGAGAGTAAAATGATCTTTGTATTGGGTGAAATGGTGCTTTTAGGGGCATTTAAAAGTTTTTGGAGGCAAAAAAAAGTCAAAAAATGTCTCTTTTAGTTACTTTTGGTGCTCAGCACCTTTGGGTGTACCCAAATGTCCAGGGACGTACCCAAGCGTACCCCTGGGTGAACTCGTACCCAATACGGGTGTGGGAGGCCTTAAGGGCATACCCGGTAACTTAGGTTCAAAGTCATGAAGATTGCAATAGTTCCTTAAGAACAGAATTTGAAATGGATACTAATGTGCATTCAACTTAGAGTTATATAAAGAAGGATCCTCTATTAAAAAGCATCACTGATCCGCAGCATATGATATGACATTGTAATCTATAATGAATACTTACTTTGCAAGATTTTGGCTGCTATTATCCAAATATTAACATTAAAATAGGAATAACTTTTCTGAACTCCTAGGCATTCTGGGAAATGGAACATGCATAAAATGTCATAGGTCCAAGTTTGCTCCTTTGGTAATAAGATATAACAATTCTCTTGAAATGTTTACCTGCGTAGCATCCAACTGAATATTGACCATAAGCAAGCTCGGGAGGAATTCTAAGTTTTCTTTTTCCTCCTGCACATTAGCACAATGATCAAAGGTTGGAGGTGTCTTAGTATGTATTGTCTTTAAATGCAACAGGGTCCATAAGAAGATGAAAACAAAACGACACGAAACCAAGTACCTACCAGCTAGCATTGGTGGAACTCCATCGCCACCTAAGATGCCTTGGTCCCATCCAGGGATCACCTATAATAAAAAACCAAGGGAGGCTAAATTACACCCAAATCTATCACAAGATTAAAAACTCAGTATAGCACTCAGTGACTTATGTCTTAGCATTTATGATTGTAGGTGCATGCATTCACATGTTTGTGTGAGAGTGCTAATGTGTAAAATTTATGTCCCTTCCACTACGACATCTGTAGGTAACTCGTAATCCTTTTCATGCAATAACAGATTTATGTTTTACAACACTGATTCAATCAAAGATTAGGATTCAATCAGATAAGTGGATGCCTGAGTAGGATTCTATATTATAGAGCTGTCCAAGTGCATGACATAATTGTTTACACATGCATGCAAATCAAAGAACACCATATTTTGCCTCCAAGCTTGCCAAAGCATATTGTTTCAAAAGTATTATAGACATAATTATTTAGTCGTAAGTTCAATCTACATAAATAAAGATGCGTTTCTCAATGGACCAGCTGTCAAATGTTATAATATCTTGAAAGTCCATAACTGATGCATCATGCTAAAATTCCTCAAGTTCCAGTTTGAAATACCCCTGCACTTTCTTTGCCATATGTTCACACAGACTTGATTGATTACTGGAAAGTGAGAAATAGCTTTATTGGTGAGTAAACAAGAGATCCAGTACCAGAAAATTCTAATCATAGGCATGTCTGCAATTCTATAGATATCATGAATAGCAAACAGTGGCTAACATATTCAAACACTTTGAGCATGTTAACAAGGTACATAAACATGTGCCTTAAAAAACCTATTTTTCGAAGTTAGCTGGAAACATGCTATGCCTATTTAAGATTGGAAGCAATGGAAGGATATATATCATTTACTACAATAATAGCAAATCATAGTATAGTATACCCTTATTGTGAGAAAAGTTAAAACAAATTGCATACCTTCCCTACACCTATTCGTAAGATGAGCGCTTTGTTTCTCTTGTAGCTACTGTCAAAAACTGTACCATCCAAAAATCTTCCAGTGTAGTGAATCTACAGAATGAATATTATTGTAAAGTCAGTACTTTGAATGTAAGGTGCAAATTTTACCTCTATGAATCCAAATTGCTAAATTAAGATGACACAGATTCATAGTGAAATTGCATAATATTGGTTTTCCTTCCAGTTATCTGATTTGAAGTAGACAGCTCAATTTATCATTAATTTCCATTACCATGTGGACTTGAGAACCAAAAATGGACCTGAGCTTTTTTGTATTATTGTTGGCTCCCAGTTATGTTCTTAAAAGAAACTTCTCTAGAATCAGGACACAACTCGGGGTTACAATTTTTCACCAAAACTACATGATTGTTGCTAACATGAAAATTATTTTTCAATGAAATGTTGGTTTGGAATATAACTCTTGGTCTGTGTTTTTTAATCTATAAGTCCCAATCTGCATAAAATATAACCAGCATTTTAAATTCTGAATGAATCTTAGCCTTCTTTTTCATTGTATATGTGTTGATTTTTATCATATAGTCACAAATAAAATATAAAATCAAGAGGACAGTCAGATTAGCATGACAAAGTAGATTTAAGCAAATTAGGAAGAAGTTATAACTTTATCAACAGAAGACAGAATTGACATTTCAAGCAACCAGGTGAGCAGCTGGAGCAGAGTACACATAAATGACTTTAGCACCATGTGTAATGAGGATCTAGGACAATTTACAGGAAAAAATCAAAGGGTTGTTTCCACATGTCCAGTTGAAACCACAGAATTGTAAGGAAAAGGGAAAATGTTGACTTAATCTAATGTATCTGTGCAAAACCGAAGAAAGAATCTGCACCAGTCAACCTTCTTTTCCTGTACATCATGTGAGAATGACAAGCATGGCCAGGGAGGCCCTTCGGATGCTTAAAGGCTTAAAGCCTTAATGAAAGGAAGCTTCAGAACCTTGATTATGGGGGCAATGATTGTCTCTTCAACCATTTATGTCCATGTGCCTAGCCGTAGTATATTACATGCATATGATCAGTGTGATGGTCATGTCATTGTGAGTGAGATAACCTTCGTCATGTGTAACACATTCACATACACCCTAGGTTGCCACAAGAATAAATATAAAGATTTATGTAGCTTCAACATATCATGTAATTGTTCAAAAGTCGATCTGTTGGAGACAATAAAACATATCAGGTTATAAGAACAAGATTGTCTCCCAAGTATTTGAGCAACACTGTAAGTATCAAGTGATGTAAAAGATGCGTGGACTTCAACTAACTGTCCAAATAAGCTTTGAACAATGATTTCTTCTCCAAGCAGCTGGTTTGCTGGCTAAAGATAGTGTGCAATGTGTACAATACATGTCATCCCACCAAGATACCTACACAACGGCAAATATAACGACAAAGAAAACTAACATAAACCACAATGGTAGTGATCAAAACACAACAGGCCTACAATGCATGAAGGTATCAACAAACTATGTTTGAGGATGGCCATCCTTTGACATTCATTGCCAATAAGGAATCAACAATGTGGGACTCCAATCAATTGATCTTCACCATCTAATCCCAAAACCCATCATTTATCACAATCATGAACTGGCAATCACAAAAAGTACAATTCTGTTAAGATGTGTTCTAGATATAAGGTGGGGCCCTAAACTCAAACAAGGCCCGATTTGGAAATCTGGCAAGTATGCCCAATAATCGTAGGTCATATAACTTCAATAGAAAGAAAAAAATCAGTATTATTCCAAATCTAAGCCATCATTAATCATATTGCATCCAACAGAGAGCACTTCAAGATGTCCTGTCTTAAGAAAACAAATTACAGATGTATTTATAGGGACACAAAGGCACATGACAAGATGATTACTATCATTGTCAATCTCATTTCAATACTCATTCACATGACAGATTTAACACTCTCAATAACAAGAGAATTACAACATTATCTTAACTATGGTTCAAAACATTGTGACTTGGAAAAACTTGGCAAACCAAATTTTCACTTGGACTAGGCAACTTGGCCAAAACTCACCGAAAACACGGCAAAACTCTGCTAGGCAAGTTAATGGGCGATTCACTCGGCTGCAAAAATAGATAGCGAGTAAGGTGAGTATTTGGCCAATTTTTCATCTATGATCTCAACAAGAATGCTTCCCCAAAGCACAATTTATAAACCAAAATAACAAGAGGATACACAAGCATCTTATAACAATTTCTATTTAATGATGTTCAGCAGCATTTGTAAGCAAATATTCTCATTTATGACAATTATTTGTTCATTTGTTCCGAATTTGTAATCAGCAGAAATAATGATAGTCAAGTACATGTAAATCATTTCAAAACATTCAATAGCCAAACCTTACTACCTACAACAGCCATAAAAGAGTTGGATATTTAAAAGTTGCATGACAGCATTTAAAACAGAACGATTTCTACCTAAATCAGTACAGAATTTTACGCAGCAGTCAAGCTAGCCTTCAATCTTTGTTTAAGCGATTACAAAAGTCAAACAGAATCATGTTCCTGGTTAAATCACGTTCAGAAGTCAAGTCTGGGATCAATATTTTACTTGCTCTAAAAAATTTAAAATTTTCAAATCTATAGGCCTGATGGATTCTGCAACCAGTGATAAATAATTGTGATCAAACCAAAAAAAGCTGGTCGAACTGCAGACTGTAGTCAAAATGCTTACATATTATTTTCAGATAGTAAATTCTGATCAAAAGCAATCAAACAACACACTTAACATTTTGAAGCTTTGATCAATCCTAGCTGTCTCATTGATGTCAAATTCAACTGTGCTAAAAATCAACACTCCCAAAACTCTTGTATCTGCCTATTTTATCCTTTAAGTAATCATATGTTGAATGGAGAAACAACATGAACTTGTTTGTGAATAAATTAGGTTATTCCTATTCATATGCATTAAAATATCATTCATTATAGCTGACATGGTGTAGGTCAGCCAGTCAATTTTACAAGCATAACTAATACAGTCAGAGTGGCAGGGAGAAAAAATATGTTTATTCTTACAAGATCAGAAATATCATTCTAAAAGCATTGATAATGTCATCATGAGTCTATATGAGTTATGATTTCATCACTAACTCTTCTTGGTTCTAATTTGGGTTCACTGTTGTGTCTCTAATTTCAGATTTTCCTATGGTAGGTGAATATGCAATTATGGCTTCTCTAATAGCAAATGCCTTCTCAAAGCCATAATAGAGTGGGTAATCTACGTTGTTCCTTGGGAAGCATCATGGTAGTCCACAAGTAAAATGCATCATTCAATTGAATAAAGGAAACATAAATGCGTTTTAAGAAAAATATATTATAAAAAAGTGTGCAACCAGGAATGATATATTCGTTACTTGTGCCTTGCTAAGCATATAGCCAACATCATATACAAAATGACGAGATAAATGTGATACAAAAAATCCCTGTAACACAATTCAGTACAACGATTTAGACTGGGTTCCTAGAACAAGAATGGCTATCAATGTGTCATGAGGTCTTCATGTTGATTTCACAATTCAATAGCATTGTTGTCCCTCTCTAAGCCTAGACCAACATTTAAACATTTTAAGAAAATGTGGAACATGAGGGATAGTGCCATCTATGAATGGCATTTTTCAACAGATATCCATCCAATGGGATTGTTAAGAGGCTTAATCTACAAAATCTACTTCCATACTCCAAAATTTATCATGCTAAACTAGGTATAAATTCCTAAAATGCACCATCTTTAGAACCTTCTTGATCACTAGGGGAATGCTACCCACAATGTTGCTAAGGTCCTGTCCTCTAACCCTTCTAAGCTGCCAATTTAAAAATTTCAACAAGCTTCATAAGCTCATCAAATGTTTTGTGTGTTGCATAGCTCTACAAATCTGGAGTACTACGTATATGACCCAAGTATGGAAAATTTGTAACCTTATTGATGCCATGAACAGTGAAACCATCTTGTGGAATCTCATCTTTCCTGAAAACTCCTTCATACATCCAAAGATAGTAATCTTGTGTAAAATTTGGTTCCAAAAACACCTTGCTATGCTTAGTCATAAAATATAGAACATCAAAATGACATATTTTTCTCACCATCTTTCCACAATAAGAATCTCAATGCGACTATCTCCATTTGGCCACCACCTATGATTTTGCTTCCAACTATAGGGCATAGCTCCACAGAGTGATCTATGAATTGTAAACATTGATCGTTCATAATATGGTTAGTATGTGTAACAAACCATACACAGTTCCTTCCAATACATAAGAAAGAAATGGAGAAATCAATAGTAATATTAAAGCCTCTAACCATTTTTTCCATATAAGTATGATTTGGAATCCATATGCAGAAATAATCTTGGATTTGAAAAAAGGAATCCACATGCCCAATTTTGCAAATTGTATCTCCTACTCTTATCTCCTTTTCAGTATGATCCCTTTGGTGACAAGAATTTTGTATTGGCATAGAAGGAAGCAACAAATCTGAAAATTGCTCGTTAATGAGCCTAAAAGGGTTAATCCTTTGCATAATGAAGTAAGGGGTTCAAAAGGGACACCTCCTAAATGTGATTGGATTAAGGTGAACTCTGATGGTGCAATGAAAGCAAACCCAAGTCCTTCAAGTGCAAGTTGTCTGACAAAAGACCACAACAGAAGTTTCATAGCAAGTTGCAGTCAAGATTAGGATGGGTTTCCAATAATGAAGCAGAAACATATGCAGCTCTCCGTGCTATTTGTATGGCAAGAAAACCTACGAAACCCGGGGACGCGTCCCCTACCTGAAAACCCCCGTCCCAGTCTCGAGGACGTTTCAAGGACTTGGGGACGGCTAGGGGACTCCCCCCCCCGGTCCCCAAATTGTCAGAATTTTGAAGGGACGTCCCCAAAATGGGGGTACGGCTTCCCTAGCTGTGGGGGACGTCCGTACGTCCCGGGGACGGCTGGGGACAGATTGGGGACGGCTAGACGTCCCCCACATCTAGAGCTAGGGAAAAATATTAAAAAAAAAAAAGTCGTATTTTCAATTTTTTTTTAATTTTTCTAACATGGGCCCTCTATATTGAAAATTTTTTAAAAACGACTATCAATTTTTTTATTATTGAATTTGAATAGTTATGAAATCAAAATACGACTATCTATATTTTATTATTTTTCTAACATGGGCCCTCTATCAAAAATTAAAAGGCAACATTAAATTTATTAATTCATATCAAATATTTATAATTTTAAATTAATTCATATTATAAATTTTAAAATTTATAAATAGAAAATAAATTAAATAATGAAATATTATACTTTGCTTTTTAGTATTTACTTAGTACTATTTTGATTTCCATATCGCAATTGACAATGAAACAATATGGCAGCAGTGTGGCCTTTGGGCATTTTGTATGTTATTTCTTTAATATCTATTATGATATGCATATTGACAATGTGAATGAATTGAAATTCTGAATTATGAGTGCATATTGAGTATTGAGTCTATTGATAATGTTGTATCTTCGATGTTTGCATTCTAAAATGTTTTCATAGTATCATACACATGCTATATCCATGTTTTCATATGAATATAATGTATAGATGCATGCTTTATCCATGTTTTCATATGAACATTTAGAATTTTCCTATATATTTTAAATTTTCCCTATATTTTACATAGCCGTCCCCTTTGCCGTCCCCCCCCCCCCCCGTCCCCAAATTTGGCAAAAAAAATTGTCGTCCCAGAAACTCGTCCCCCTGTCCCCCCGTCTTGGAAACTTGGGGTAACGTAGAAGAAAATTGAAGGTGAATAACCTCCATCTTGAAGGGGATTCACAGATTATGGTTAGAGAAATTTCGAAAGGGCAGGCAGATAATTGGAAATTAGATAAGATCATTCAAATCATTAAAAATTTATTACTTGGTTTCAATAAGTTTAAGATTTCGCATGTACTTCGAAAATGTAATACTAAATGCTGACAAGTATGCCAACATGGCTCTTACACTTCGAGTTGGTGAAACCAAGTGGTCTGACGAGGCAAGTGAAAGGGTGGAGGTCGAAGCTGAGCAAAACATATTTTCAAATTGGTTCAAATATTATTATCCATTATGGTTGAAGAGGCTGATGCAAATGGCCTTACATGCATTAATAGAATTTGATAGTTCGAGTTTGAAATTTGCATTAATTGCTCCTAAAGCTTGGCGGCCTTGATATCATTTGGAAGTTGAAATGACGCTTGAAGCATGCGAATGGCCTTGGGAGGGAATTCCAAGTTGGTTGATTGATTGTTGCAAGTATGGACCGGATGAGCTAGAGGCATGAGAAAGGGCAATCATGTTGATTAAGATATGCAAGGTTGATGAACGAGATCTTCTTGCTAATTCACGAGGAGTGAGATTTCTTACGTGGGAAAAGGCAGGTTGTTGTTTAACAACGGCTACATCGTACGCATAGAGTGCAGAGATGGCATGCAAATTTCCAACGACATTAATAACTTGTTAATTGACAGGCTATCTTATATTTATTTCTAAGGTCGATGACGAAGTGTTTATTACTATGTAACCTAGGGACGCATCCCTGGCCTGAAAACCCTCGTCCCAGTCTCGGGGATGTTTCGGGGACTTGGGGATGGCCAGGGGATGTTTCCCCCCGTCACCAAATTGCCAAGAATTTAGAGGGGACGTCTGCCCTAGTTGTGGGGAACATTCGTACCTCTTGGGGACGGCTGGGACGTCCCCAACCCGCCCAAGGACGGCAAGACGTCCCCCACATCTAAGACTATTAAAAAATATTAAAAAAATAAAAAATGTCCTATTTTAAAAAAAAAAATTAATTTTCTAATATGGACCCCTATTAATTCAAATTGTTATTAAAAAAATTAAAAGGCAACATTGATTAAATTTTAAATTTATTAAAATTTAATTCATATCAAACTTTTAAAATTAATTCATATTATAAATAGAAAATATTAAATTCTTAAATTAATTGTTAAACATTTAAAATTTTTAAATTAATAAATAATAAATTATAAATAGGAAATCAAAATAATAAAAAATTAATTCATTAAACATTTAAAAATTTAAAATTAATAAATAATAAATTATAAATAGGAAATCAAAATAATAAAAAATTAATTCATTAGTACTATTTTGATTTTCATATCATAATTGACAATGAAACTATATGGCAGCAATGTAGCCTTTGGGCGTTTTGTCATTTTGTATGTTATTTCTTTAATATCTATTATGATATGCATATTGACAATGTGAATGAATTGAAATTCTGAATTATGAATGCATAATTAATTGCATATCAAGTATTGACAATGTTGTATGTTCAAAATTTACATTCTAAAATGTTTTCATAGTATCATACACATGCTATATCCATGTTTTCATATGAATATAATGTATATATGCATGCTTTATCCATGTTTTCATATGAACATTTAGAATTTTCCTATATATTTTAAATTTTCCCTATATTTTATATAGTCGTCCCCTTTGTCGTTCCCCCGCCGTCCCCAAATTTGGCAAAAATATTTGCCGTCCCGGAAACACATCCCGTCGTCCCCGTCCCAGAAACTCGGGGTAACATAGGTTTATTATGAGAATAGGCGCCAAGCAAAGCACAATTTGGCATTTGCATAGAAGTTGTTTGAAGTTGGTGTGAAAGGCAGTGACACAATGCAAGCAAAATTCTCCTTGCAGACCATCAAGCCCATGGTGGCTTTCTAGGGAAGGATCACTGATGAACACCTTACCCATGTCTTCAAAATATTTGAGCCGACCTTCATATGTAGGTTGAAAATTGTCTTAGAGGAGGAATATTTGAAGGCAGAGTATCAATATCGAACCAACATAGATATCACTTCCTTATTTCTAGCTTGGTGCTTAGAATTTGAGCTGAGTGAAACAGTCTTTTGGCTCATGCACAGCGGCGTGAAGGAGGACTAATGTTGGGGTTTGGCGAGCCTAATTGGAATGGCTCGAAAAGGGGAAGGGTTCATACGCCCTAGGGGAGACTGTTACATGTGAGTGAGTTTATCCCTCCCCTTCGTCCTTTTCTTCTGTGGAGTGCAAATGGAAACAAAGAAGTGAGACGGGCCTCGACCCAAAGTGCATTTCAAGGAATAAAAGACTTTCTCCCAAGGTCCAGGAGGCACAAATGGTTAGAGAAGTAGCAAAGTGGATACCAAGAGCCAAAGTCTAGGAGCATGCAAAGGAGAATACTCCTCCCAAGAGGAAGCGTGGCAGACCTATTGGGTCTTTCAGCTCAAAGCAGCATCATCTCTTGCAAGGTAGCTTATCCTCGACAACGCAGATACAAAGTGTAGGTGCAGATGACACGATGAAAACAAAGGATACAAAGGTTTGTGGGAAGAGCATAGTGGAGTAGGAATAGTGCTCTCAATTGATAAGTACTGTAAATTTTGATATTAGAAGATATAGAATGATTTAGAGCCCATTTTGTAAAGCATAATGTATAGAATATGGTGTATAGGGCTAGAAGTTTAGGTAGAAGGTGACTGTGAAATTTGTTTTTCAGACTTGAATCATATTATGTAAAGAAAATTTGCTTATTAATATAATGAAACATTTACCAATAAAAAATAAATAAATCTCAAAATTAAAAATATTTTCCATACATTAGGCTGCCAACAAGGAATTCATCCTCTTTTGCAAAACTAAAAGTTAGGGAGACACCACCATGCTTCTATTGTGTTATTCTGATGCAACTAGAAGTTGAGAGTCTTGAGTTATGAAATGATTTTATAAATGTGATATTTAATCCATCAAAATTTTCAATCTTCATTTGTCTTATCTTCTTGCCTGGATCCCATATTTTTATGTAGAAACAACTTTGAACCTTCAGAGAATGATCTACTCTTTTTGCATGCTCTTTCATCATGACAAGAATTTTGTGGTGACATAGAAAGTGACAAATCTGAAATATTTCCATGCCTATGGCTGAAAGTAGAATGCTCATCCTCATTTGCCAAAAGAGAGTTCATTGAGATATCCTCGACAACTCTATTTTTGTGATCCAAAGCCCATGAATTAGAGCTAACCAACTTTTTCTCTTAAAATCATATCCATCTGCAATGATACTCTGTAAATCAATCAATGGCTCACCATGTGCATGATTCAATACATTTTCCTTTATCTTGAACTCTTCGCTTTGGACAAGTGAATCTCGTTTTTTATGGTCTGCATTGATATTTTGCTGCCACATACAATCATTAGAAATCAAAATATCTTTTACTAATAAAGGTTCCCTTCCTTCACCTTGTATGGCAGATTTATTCCATTTTTGCACAATGGAAACCTTCATTTCCCCACCTACAATATCAATGGGTGTTCTTTTATCACCATTAGGATCCATTGGAACAACTTCCTCAATTTTTAGGCTTCACATTCAACATACAATGATGATTTTCCATTGAATTCAATTAAAGGAAACTTTTTTGATGTGAAATCTCATTACCAATTATTAAAAAATGTTTTTCAATTAAAATGTTTTTACCTTCAACCTCTGATTTTGACTCTTCTTCCTTATCTTGAACTTGTAATAATGTATCCATCGTTGCAGATATGATGGTGATGATATTGAGTGATTGACATTGATGTCAACATAATGGTTTTATGTTGACATTGATGTCTCTGATGTTCTTGGTATTGGTGATCCGGAATATGTGTTCCTGGAATCTTTGGTGATCCGGAATATGTGTTCCTGGAATCTTTGGTGCTCCGGAAGATGTGTTGGTAGATTAGATGTGTTGTTGGTGATTCGGATATTCTGGTTATCAGATATGGTGTTGATTGATGGTATTCATGCGTAACTTGGTTCCATTCTTATTTTTGGTATTTTGGGCAATGATGTTTGGCTCCGGATTAAGTGCGGAATTCGAGGAAGTGTAGCGGCTTTTGGTGTAGCGTGTGAGTCATGATTTGGGTCCAAAATTTGTAATGGGTTGATCTAATCGTTGATGTGTGTTGTGGTATGGTCTACTTCTCATTCCTTCCCACCACCAGAATGTTTAGTGTTGACCTATTTAGATCTCTATCTTGGCCAACATGGAAGTTTATGCTTCCCGGAAGACAGTATATATATGAGAATGATCTGGATGAGTTCTATATAGAAAAAGTGTTGCATTGTTTTGAAGATATGCGATATTGGAAAGGAAAAATCTGATTATTGGTGATATGTGAGAGTGTGTTGGTATTGAGGCATCGGAAATAGTCTGATTTTGCAGATTGTGTTTCACTGGTGGATTCTTTCTTTCTTCTACAGTGAGCCCACCTGCAGTAAGCATTCTAGCAATGAGCCACCCTTTGTAAAAATCACCTTAACCAGTGTTTTATATTGAGAACTAACATTCTCCGTGGTTTTTCCCTTCTTGGGTTTTCCACGTCATATCCGGTGTTCATTGTGTGATTTGTTGTATGTTTATGTTTTCCATGTTATATCTGTCTTAGTTAATTCAGTTGGTTTGGGTCTGGATGTGAAAAGAATAAAAAAATTGTTTTAAGTTATCAACTAATTCACCCCTCCTCTCAATTGCCTGGATATTCAACAATTGGTATCAGAGCTTTGGTTCCTTGGAGAAAAGATTAACCGCTTGAGGTAGATCCTAATCTGATGGCACTTTAATTGACTATTCCTATCTTTGAAGGATCCGAATCTAGTTTCTGGAAAGTGAAAATGAGAGGCTACCTAATATCTTTGGGGTACAACACTTGGAAAGCAGTGGAAACTAAGTATGTTCAACCGGCAAATGGTCATACTACTCCTTATGAGATTCAAGCTTGTGAAGAGAATGAAAAAGCAAGGTATACTATCTTTAGTGCTTTATCAAAGACTGAATTGACAAAGATTATTTCAATGAATGTTGCTTATGAGGTTTGGGAAAAGTTGAAAGCTATCTATGAAGGAAATGACAAAGTCAAATTATCAAAGAAGCTAACATCTGAGCGCAGATATGAGAACTTGAAAATGGAAGGAGAGGACATAACTAGTTATTTTCAAAAGGTTGATAGTGCAGTAAATGAAATCAAAGACCTTGGCAGCACCTTGACAGATGAAGACATAATTGAGAAGATCTTGATGTCCCTCCCAGAAAGTTACAGTGACAAGATCTTGGCTATTGAAGAAACCTATGATCCGAAGAAGTTCGCTAAAGAGCAGCTTTATAGTACTCTATCAGCATTTGAGATAAGGAAGTTTGGAAAAGACAAAGCTAAGACTGAGTCTGCCTTTAAAGCTTCTGAGGAAGATCTGGATGATGAAAATTCAGATGAGATGGAAGAAAACTTTGTAAGGAGATTGAAGAAAGACATCGGCAAATACAAAGGTATGTTACCTCTTAAATGTTTTAGATGTGGAAAGATTGGTCATAATGCTACTAGGTGTCCGAAAAAAGGTTCAAGACAAAAATCTAGAGAAAGTAAAGGAAAATTTAATAAGAAAGCCTATTATGTCAAAGATGATGTTGGTATTTCAAATGATGAATCGGATTATGAAGATGGTGATTGTTTGATCTTGGTAGAAAGAGATATACCTAAAATTGATATTCCTAAGACTATTGCTATTGCTTTACATGCTAGAAGAGATAGAAATGAATGGCTGGTTGATAGTGGATGTTCAAACCATATGATCGGTGACAAAAGTAATTTTGTGAAACTTGATAAGTATGATGGTGGTTTTGTTAGGTTTGGAGATGATCAAATAGCACAAATTGTGGGAATTGGTTCTATTCTTTTTTATGGAAAGCATATTACTGACAATGTTTACTATGTGAAGGGTTTGCATCATAATCTCTTGAGTGTTGGATAAATGTGTGAAAAAAGTTACAATGTTGTTTTCCAGGACGATGATTGTGAGATTCGGAAAGGATCCAGAATTGTTATTGCAGCAAGGAAAAGGATTGGTGGAAACATGTATCTGCTAGGAGCTACGAAGCATTGTTTATTATCTCAGATCAATGATAGCTAGCTCTGGCACTAGAGGATGTGTCATATCAATTTTGACAACTTAGTGAAGATTAGTTCATCAAGTGCAGTAAGAGATTTACCGAGGCTGACCAAACCAGACAACAACATTTGCAGAGATTGTCAAGTTGGAAAGCAAACAAAAGAACTTACAAAGGAAACATTCGTCCACCGGATTGTTGGATTTAGTGCATACAGACCTATGCGGTTCGCCCAGAACAAGGAGTATACAAGGTGAGAAGTATTTCATATTGTTGATTGATGATTACTCTAGAATGTCATGGGTTGCATTTTTGAGAGAGAAGTCAGAAGCATTAGAGAAACTCAAAATATTCAAAGCTAAAATTGAAAATGAAGTTGATAGAAAGATTAAGTGTTTGAGGTTTGACAAAGGAGGAGAATTTAATTCTGATGAGTTAAACAACTTCTGTGAGAAACATGGTATTAGAAGACAGTTGTCTGCCCCAAGAACACCTCAACAGAATGGTGTAGTGGAAAGGATGAACTGAACAATTCAAGAGGCAGCCAGAACAATGATCAAAGGAGCAAAACTCCTGGAAGTCTATTGGAGAGAAACAATTCATACTACAGTATACACTCTTAATAGAATTCTATACCGGAAAAAACATGGAAAGACATCTTATGAGCTATGGCATGGTAGAGCTCCGACAGTAAAATATTTCAAAGTATTTGGAAGCAAGTGCTACATTCGGAGAGATGAGGATAATCTTGGAAAATTTGACAGCAAGGCTAATGAAGGCATTTTCCTAAGATATTCTACAAGGAGTAAGGCATATTGATGTTACAAGAAAAGGATGAACAAGATTGTTGAAAGTGCAAATGTGAAGGTTGATGAAGACATTTCTAAAGAATCTGACAAATTGGCAGTATATGAGTCTAATGAACCGGATGACAGAAAAAGGGAAGAAAAGATCAAAGAAAGAGAAGAAGAAAAGGAAGCTCAAGAAGCTCCAACATCTACGTCTAAGACACCAAGATATGTTCAAAAGAATCATTCAATGGAGATAAGAACAAAGGTATCATCACTAGAGGCAAAGCAGCTCAAGAACAAGTTCTGTTATGTTTATTTTCAGAGACTAAAACCAAAAACAGTAGAGGAAGCTTGCAAATATCAGAATTGGATGAAGGCAGTGAAAGAAGAGTTGGATCAGATTGAAAAGAATCAGACACATGGGAATTAGTTGACAAATCGGCAGATAAAAATGTGATTGGAACAAAGTGGGTATTTCGGAACAAGCTGGATGAAGATGGAAAGGTTGTGAGAAACAAAGCAAAGTTGGTTTGCAAGGGTTATACTCAGATTGAAGGCATTGATTTTGAGAAGACATATGCCCCGGTTTCTCAGATGGAGGCAATCGGGATGTTTTTGGTTTTTGCAACTTTTAAGGATTTCAAAGTTTATCAGATGGATGTGAAATCAGCATTTTTAAATGGAGAATTGAAAGAAGAAATTTACATTGAACAACCGAAAGGATTTAAGTTGAAAGATGATTCGAACATTGTTTGCAAATTAAAGAAGGCCCTATATGGATTGAAACAAGCCCTAGATCTTGGTATGGAAGGCTAGATAAATACTTGATTGATCAAGGTTTTCAAAAGGGTTCGGCTGATAGCAATTTATATTTCAAAACTGATTCAGGTAAAATCTTAATTGTTGTAGTGTATGTTGATGACATAATTTTCGAAAGAAATGAAGTTATGTGTAGAAATTTTGCTAATGAGATGCAGAAGGAATTTGAGATGTCCACGATTGGTGAAACCAGTGTGTACACCTATGACCACTGGATGCAAATTGACAAAAGATGATAAGTCCCCTAAAGCAAATGCAAGTCAATACAAATCAATGATTGGAGGACTATTATGTTTGACTGCCACTAGACCGAATATCATGTATATAGTCTGTTTGGCTGCTAGATTTCAACAAGAACAAAAAGAATCACATGTTGTGGAAATGAAAAGAATTTTCAGATGTCTAAAAGGAACAGAGGAGTTTGGTTTGTGGTACCCTAGAAGTTCAGATATCACTCTGACAACTTATACTGATGCAAATTGGATTGGAAGTGTTGATGACAAGAAAAGTACAAGTGGTGGAGCATTCTTTCTCGGCTCCCGGTTAGTTGTTTAGTCAAATAAGAAGCAGGATTTTGTCTCTTTATCTACAACTGAAATAGAATATATTGCAGCATCTTCATGTTGCATACAGATTTTATGGATGAAGCAAACTTTGAAGGATATTGGTGTAACATTCAATGAGCCTATCTCTATTATGTGTGATAACACTAGTGCAATAAACATTTTTAAGAATCCAATATAGCATTCCAAAACAAAGCATATATCCATTAGGTATCACTTCTTGAGGGAAAAGGTGTTGGATAATGAAGTAAAGCTTGAGTATGTACCTACAAAAGAGCAGATTGTAGATATTTTCACAAAGGCGTTGTGTAAAAATACTTTTGAGTATCTCCAACAGAAGTTAGGGGTTTTGCCCCTTCCTAGTGTGAACTAATGGACATTTGGTTGTGCATTAGTCCAGTGAACTACTTGTATATCATCATCTAGACTACTGCTTGGGTGCTTCTACTTTTTCTCCTTCATTTCCCCCACATCTATGACTTGGCTCCCAAGGTTCCTTGCATGTAAAACAAAGCCTTTTTCTTCTAAGTTTATTTTTGGTGTCTTCTTTTTCACTTGCCATAGGAGAGATCTTTTCTTTTGTATTTTCCTCCTTAGCAACCTTTGATTTCTTTTCCCTTTATCTTCTCTTGTGTAGGTATTGTTGCATGGTATGGTTTTATCTAAGATTCTCTCTAAATTTATTCTTCATCTCTCCATTACCTTGATTTTTGTTATGTCCTTGAACTCTTTTCTAAGGCTCACTCTTCCTAGCATGTTCTACATATGCTTTACAAGACAATTCAGATTTGATCTCTTTGGGTAGAGAGTTGTAATTTGTATGCCATCTATGAACCTTTTCAGGATCAAGATCTTTATACCTTTCATAGCATGCCATGTTGCATTTATTCAAATGACTTAGCTCTCTCAACCGCTACAGAATTTTCATGCCATCTTGCAACTTTTGAAGTTTATTGTCCAAGTATTAAACATCCAAAGATTCATCCCATAATTCAAATTAACAACTTAATTTACCCTACAGGCTGGCAAGATCATGCTCTGATAACACTGTAATGTCCTAAACCAAAAATTAATGAATATTCAGATCTGAAAATTATATTTGCAAATATTATGCCAATTTCACCCAAAATCACCAAAACTAGCCAACTAATCTTGCATGGAGAGGAAAACAAATTAGTGGACTGTACAAAAAAATCATTAAAATGATTTTTCTGATGTGATTAACAAATGAACAAGTCTGAAAATCTGATTTTAACAGTAACAAAGCTAAAGTTTCACACTCCGAAAGTCTCCCACAAATCCACAAAACTATGCCAAAACTAGACTACTCAATTTCCTCCAAACTTCACCAAAAGAATATCAAACCAAATGAAACTTCGTGGAATACCAAAGAAATGAATTTTCTGATATTCAACAGCAAATAATCAGGTCTGAGATCTGTTGATGTGTTTTTTATGCACATGCGAACACAGAATTAAATACCAAGGTATCTTATCCTCTCTTGAACAAAGTCATTTGAATGCTGAAGATTTGCCTGAGGATCAGTCGAAATAACTCCAAGGTTCTTATATGTAGTGTCTCTACGTGTGGATAAGCTCTTGTGGTATGATGTGATTATGCTGGAATCACAAGGGGACTTACATTTGAATGCTTGAGCGTTTGATTTGCTGGAACTCAAGTCCTACCCACTCACTGGGAAATAAAGAAATATCAAAAGCATAGGGTTTTAGAGAATCTATTCCAAGACCTAGAATGTAAGAAGGTAGATGATCGACTAGGTGGAGTCCTACTGGGTTGGGCCTCACCATCAGGTTGAACAATCCGACACCAACTCAGTGCAATCTTCTAAGGGGTGCTTCAAATATGTTTGAATCGTTACACCATCAGACGCTAATCACCATTCAAGTTAATGCATGAACAATAGACGCATAACAATTCGAGATTAAGCTCATTTAATGCCAATTGACCACGCAGGGCGCCCTTACAGTCAGTAAGAGGCTAGTGGTTTGGACTAGGCGGATTCCACGCGAGTGCATTCAGTAACTTCTTTCATTCAATCTATTCATTTACCATCTAAAACAAAGATTCAACAAGAAACCATGCATATTGCAAGAAACAACACATTTCACCTTAACTTCAATGAAAAATGAGGTTCATTTACAATCAAGGCAACAATTTCTTGCCTTCTCTTCCTAATCTACTCTAATTTCTATTCTATTTGCTATTCTATGTTACTGACTATTAGCTATTCTAACCTCTATCAGCCAACTATTAACCTTTACAAATGAAGAGCCAGAGCTATATATAGAGGGCTCTTTACAATTCAATGGCTCTGATTGATTTAGAATGAATGGCTAGGATTTCAGGATGAAAACCCTAATTAGGGTTTGTTACAACAAACTCTCTTAGCCAATGGGAAAATTACATTTCATGAGTGTGGACCAATAGATGTCAGGGGTAGGTGCCTCAAAATTTGTGTCATCACTGGCGAGTCAGGTACATTGAATCTGGACATGTTGATGTGGACCTATCTGATTGGAGGAACAGTGACTAGGATGCCACCTTGTCTTGCGTTTGTGCTTGGTCAAGGAACGTTGTATTTCTTGATATTCAATGTGATAATGATGAGAAGCTAACTTTGATTAACTCTTCTGAAACTATCTACTTCTTCAACATACTCTTGCATCGACCTTGATTGATCCTCCTTCGTCCTTGATGTACTCGATGAATGATGTACCTCTCCTTGACTCTTTTGTGCTTGATGAGGGCTCTTCGCGGTTAAGTCACTCCTCCTCTGGTAGCTCACCTCGCCTTGAAATGTTTATAAGATCTTTCTTCTCTACCATCTTGTGATTTCTCCATGTGATAGAATGAGGTCCTTGAGGATAGTTAGCTTTGTTGTTTGCAACTCCTTGAACACTTGAAGTCCTTCAACTTAGAAGCACTTTGAGTCCTCCTCCATGCATTTGAGGTGTCTTTAATGATGATGGAACTTGAATAGGTCCTCCTTGTCCTTGTTTGTTCTTCCTTCTAGCCCGGCCTTCTTGATTGACAAAGAAAACAAAAGATGATTAAGTATACATAATATATTCATTCTAACATAGCATTTAAATCATCAACAAGAAGGCATTGGGATTAATTTCGCTCTGGACCCTCTCCAAGGACAAGACCTATAATAAAATTCACTCTGGACCCTCTAGAAGGGTCAAGAGCAAATTTTGCATTTTGCACAAATTCTTCACTTTCTCATCATTTTTCTTTACTTCAGTTGTCTCCAAGGCATGATAATGTCCTAGTTGAGGTTCCAAGGCATGAAATTAGGTCATATTTGAAGCAAAAAGGAGGGTCTTAGTAAAATTCGCTCTGGACCCTTTGGAAGGGTCAGGAGCTTAGATAAAATTCGCTCTGGACCCTTTGAGAGGGTCAGGAGCAAAATTTGTCATTTAGTCTCAATTCCATCATTTCCTTTGCTCCAATCATCTTCTCAAGGCAAGTATACATCAATCCTCTCTCAACCATGCCTTAAGAACCAAGATTTCAACCCCAAACAAGGAGCAAAATAGAGGTTTAGGAAATTTCGCTTTGGACCCTTTGGAAGGGTCAGGGGCGAAATTCTTCCTTTGATGCCACTCATCTTCCATTCATCATTACTTTTCCTTGAACTCAATTTTTCAAACCTCCTTCTATCACCATCAAGTCAATTTGCCCTCAATTTAGCTGAAAACAAGATCTTTTGGGTGCATTAGGCGAAATAGGGAGTCCTTCTAGGAATTTCGCTCTGGACCCTTTGGAAGGGTCAGGAGCGAAATTTGCTTCTCTAGACTCTATTCATACTCAACTTGCCTTGGACTTGTCTTTTCCACCCTCACCTTATCATACTCAAGCCAATTTACTCTCAAAGTGATGTCCACTCAATGCTTTTGGTGACAATTTAGGTCATTTTAAGGATTTCGCTTTGGACCCTTTGGAAGGGTCATGAGCTTAGAAGGAATTTGCTTTGGACCCTTTGGAAGGGTCGGGAGCGAATTTTGCATTTTAGGCTTAATTCACATCCCTTTTCACTTGGCTTTATCTTAAACTTGACTTTTGAATCCTTTCTTTGCCATGCAAGACCACCATTCAATGCTTCTAGTGAGGAACTAGGTCATTTGGGGAATTTCGCTCTAGATCCTTTGGAAGGGTCAACAGCGAATTTTGCAATTATGCTCAAATCCCTCACTTTTCATCACTTCACTTTGTTGTACATGTCAATTCTCTCTCAATAATGCCATAGGGATAAGGTTTATGATGCAAATTAGGACCAAGAAGAGAGATCCAAGGAAATTCGCTCTGGACCCTTTGGAAGGGTCAGGAGCGAATTTGAGGAATTAGTGTTATATATCATTCAAACATCCAAACTTCACCCTCATTCACATTGTCCTGGCCTTAGAACATGCTAACAAATCACCTTAAGGAGGCGCCTAGTTCAAAATGTTGGATCAAAAGCACATCCTGACAATTTCGCTTAGGTACCTTTGGAAGGACAGGACCTAAAGAGGAATTTCGCTTTGGACCCTTTGGAAGGGTCAGGAGCGAAATTTGCTTCTTAGCTCAATTTCCTCATCCCATCTCGTTCCAACTTGCTCACAAGGCATAGATAGGTCATTCCTCATTCAGTCAAGGCGTAGGAGCAAGCTTTTATAGTCCAAGTTAGGACCAAGAGAGGATTTTTAGGAGAATTCACTCCGGACCCTTTGAGAGGGTCAGGAGTGAAATTCTTCTTTAAGCTCAAATTCCAAATTTTCCCATGATCCAAGTGCATTTGGCTATGTTTCAATTCATTCTCAAGGCCTAGATAGGTCATCCTCTCCTCAATCATGACTAGAAAGCAAGGTTTGTGGTCTAAACTGGGAGCAAGACAAGAGTCTAAGGAAATTCGCTCTGGACCCTTTGAGAGGGTCAGGAGCGAATTTCGCAATAATGCTCAAATTCTTGACCTTTTCTCCAAATTTCCAAGTCTAAGTTTGTCTAAGGCATCTCCAAGGGTCAATTCAAGCTAATTTCCTCCCAATCCATGCCTTAAAGTAAAGTTTTTGTCCAAAATAGGAGGGCAAAGAGAGCTAAGGAAGATTCTGCTCCTGTACCCTTGAGAGGGTCAGGAGCGAAATTGAGGTTCTCACTCAAATTCCTCATTCAACTCTCAAGTTTTCAAGTCTAGGCTTGGTTGTTAGGCCCTTCCTAAGGATAAATAGGTCAGTTTCACATCGATCAATGCCTAGAAGTAAAAGAACTTCATCATTCATTAACTAGACCAATCTCAAACCCTCAAAGAGAAGAATCCTTGAGAACACATACTCACAGACCTTCATTCACTTCCTCAACTCGATGACATAGGTCTCAAAAGGCAAGATTCCTAGCATGATACAAAGACTTCCTCAAACTCAATCAAAACTCAACCCTAGAAGCAAGACCCAGGCCTAACTATGAGGAAACTTTCAACAGAGACCCTGACCTAGACCACCTACTGACCCACTTCAATTCAAGTAGACCCTGCTATCCTAATGATCTCTCTAGCAACTCCCTAATGCAAAGATTAATAGTCAAGAACCTAAAAGACTAAGCCAAGAAAACCAACCCTATAAAGTAAAAAGTAGGGGTCCCCGTTTGTAATGGAGCGATGTGTGAATACGTAACAACAAGATCTAATCTACAACAGAAGCAATCGATTTGTCTGTCAACATCCAAATACTACACAAAACTCACAAAGTATGACAAAATTGGTACATTTGATTAACTCCCAACACCACAAACAGAAATAATTTGAGTTATGTTGATGTGTATTTTAGACACTTCAAACACAGAATAAAATACCAAAAGTATTCTATCCTCTCTTGATCAAAATCTTCTTGGATGCTAATTTGAATGATCAACCAAGATGACTCCAAGGTTTCTATAGTCAGGTCTTGACATGTAGATAGCTCAATTGGTTGATGTGATTGCTAGTAATCCAAGGGGACTTACATTGAATGCTTGAATGTTGAACATTTGGACGTTGCCGGAACTTAGATTCTAACTCCTTGCTTGGAAAATAAAATGGCAAAAAACATAGGGTTCGAGGAGTCTATTCTAATCCTAAGAATATAGGAACGATGGGCAATCTTTGGTGAAACTCGACTAAGCCTTGCTTTGACATGCAAAGCAGCAACTCCACAAAGCTTAGTGTGATCTTCTAAGGTAAGTACATGATGTTCAAATCACTATCAACAACAAGGATACCATCAAGGCAATGCATATCAAAGTGTGAATAGCAATTGAAGTTAAGCTTATTTAAGGATTTCAGTTGACCACACAAGGCAAACTTACAATCAGCAAATTGCTAGTGGTATGGATATATAACTTTCACCATTGATCATGCACAAAGTTCTTTTATTCATCTAAACAACATGAAAATGAATTGAGAGGTAGAGACCATGCAACTTGTTGAGATAACACATCAAATTCACCATAGCTTCAATGAAATCGTATGCTCTTTACAACAAAGTCTTGACAACAATCTTTGCCTTCTCCTAATCTAAATTATATTCTAATTGCTAACTATTGATTTCTATCTATGAACTAATATCTATTACTCTACTATTGTTATCTTCTATTAACCCTTTACAAATGAGAAAATTGAGCCTTATATAGATAGCTCTTTACAATGAATGGCTCAAATTGATTCACAAATCAATGGCCAAGATTACAAGATGGAAACCTTAATTAAGGTTTGTTAAAACAACTCCCTCTGACCAATGAGAAAATTACATTTAGGTTCAATCTTGAATGTGAACCAATAGAAAATGGGGGTAGGTATCTCAAAATTTGTGTCTCCATAAGATGAGTTAGGTGCATTGCATCTGGACATGCTGACATGGAATCTCTTGATTTGTTGAGTGGTGACTAGGATGCCACCTCAATTTGCACTTGTAGACTTGATAGATCAACACAAAGTGTTTGAACAATATCTCTTGATACTCAACGTTATTCGAATTGCTCTATATGATGATGATGGTTGATCTTCCCTTATTCATGATATGATGATGGTTGATCTTCCCTTATTCATGATCTTAATCTTGTCATTCTTTGGTGTCATTTTTGACTTCATGTTGTGGAATCCTTGATTTCTCATCACCTCCTTGTAGTGTGAACCTTGATCTTGATGTTGTCTTGTTGTTGAACCTAAGTCCTTCATGCTGATGTTGTTCGCTCCATCTTAACTTTTGATGTTGATCCTTGATATTTGATGAACCCTTGAATGTGATGAACTCTTCACAATGCTGATTTTCCTTGGTATGATCGAATGGTCTTTCCTTTATACTTTGGAGTCTTGACTTCTTTACGTTGTATCAATCCTACAAGAACAAGAAATTTTCCTTAAAGAATAATTACAAATGAGAAGCAATTCTTGAAAACCTCTAGAGAATGTATATATAACAGCTCTTACTAATCTTGGAAATGACTATCTTGGGTCTGATTTGTGAATTAAGCTTGCATCTATGATTTTCAAGTTATTTCTGGTCGAATGCTATGTGAATTTTCACATAATGATGCCCCTTATCTGCCTTCAACTCGATCCTAAAACTTTCTCTCAATCAAAATCGCCCTCTTAAGAGTATTTTGATCAAATGCAATGATCAAAATGGTTGTCAAATTCGCTGCTTGATGCTGCGTAAATCAAAATTTGTTCCCAAAATCTCTGCCTTGGAATGAAATTTGCCTTCTTGAGTTGCAGATCAGAACTTGTTTACTGGCTTGTTTTGAATGATGACTAAATGAATTAGGAATACCCTCCTTATATAGGCACTTGATGAAAGGAGGTGTATTTTCCCTTATATAGGCCGACTTGCATCATATAAAGAAAATGTTTTTTAAATTTTCAAATTGTTGGGCGCTCTTGTTGTGTTAGCTGACTTGAATCAAGACAAATGCTTATTTGATGCTAAAGGGAGGTTGGCAATTTTCTTTTGTCTTGTAAGAGCGGTGAATTCAGGCTCATTCGTAGTAACTTGAGCAGTGAAATACCCTTTGTTTGCACCATATGCTAGGTGGCCCTAAAGACTGTTAATTTTAGGATCAGACTGATAACAGTAAACAGAAAATAACAAATGCAACACACATAACACAGTGATACCCTGGGTGGAGGTGAAAAACCCAGCAAGAATGTCTCAAATCAGATTAGGATAAACACAGTAGCAGATTACAATCTTAACCCTTCTTAGGGCACACAATAACTTATCTGATATATAGATCTGATCAGACTTGATGTCACCACTCAGAATGCAGATTGCTGATCATATATTGGAGTTCCCTTGTCTTGGAGAGAGGTCGCTCAGCATGAACAAGAGTTCAGTAGTGCATAGCAGGTTCGGCAGCCCAGAATGAGAGTTCGCCCAGCCTAGGAAGAGTTCGCCCAGTAAGGAAGAGTTCGCCCAGCAAGTTCGCTTTACCTAGAAGTTGATTGCTCAGCATAAAATAGGATTTCGCCAGACCTAACACAGGTTCGCTGACTGGGACTTCAATTCGCTGCTCTATGATGATAACTGAACCTCAAGCTGCTGCCCTTTAGTTATTCGCTGATGCAGAGATGATTCGCACAAATGAATGACAGATAGATTGCTTGATAAATATGTGATCTTCAATTGATCTTACATATATAGGGAATGATCCATTTAATTACCCTTGGTCAGCCTTGTATAGTTTTGGCGCCAAGTTACAATTTAATTTCACAAGTTACACCCATCGCCCAAATAGGGCCTGACCCAAATAGGGTTTACACATTTACACAATAAAGTAGGATGCCAAAATGCTAAGGCCAACAGGCCACTGAGCATTTTATGTACTAGGTCGGCCCTAGAAGGGATCCAACCTAGCTACACATCAACAAAGACTTCATTTGTACTTCAGCATTTTGATCTTCATTTGTACTACCATTTGGCATTAATCCTTACATTTGATGTGGCAGCATTTTGGGTTTCATTTGTACCAAGTTCATTTTACATTTCCTTTGTACCACTTTCATCTTGCCAAATCCGAATTTGAAGTGGCAGCTTTTGAGGCTTCATTCATACCAAGTTCATTTTGCATTTCGTTTGTACCACTTTCATTTTGCCAAATCCGAATTTGAAGTGGCAGCTGTTGAGGCTTCGTTCGTACTAAGCTCATTTGGAAGATTGAATTTCACTTGCCTTCATTCACCAAAACAAATTGGACTTTTAAGCTTTGTTTGCACAAGATAGAAATTGACTAACATGTTTTCATCTCTCCTAGCGTCAATTTTCTTATTGCTAATCGGGGATTTCGTCCTCATTTGCACAAAGTTGATGACTTGAAACCTTCTAACTTATTTGAAATCGCTCAAATCTGGCTTAGGGTGGCAGCACTTGGAAGATCATTTGCACAAGGTTGGATTGATCAAATTTTGATCATTTTATTGATCTGTTAATTGTATGAATTATTCTCTGATCTGCTTAGTGCTTCCTTATATGCTGCTATCTTGACACATCACACCTTGTTTTTGACTTCTTCCTTGAATAGGTTACTGATATTTATTTTACATACTTCTGATCTGGTTCTTTTTCTTCTTTGAAAGTTGATCCCATTGTATAATTCAGCCTATATGATATGAATTCGCACATGATCTTTATTTAGATCTGGACTAAGTTGAATCTGTGATTGATTTGCATGAATATCCACCACTCCTCCTTGGTAAAATTTGCATTTCTGTTTTAAATTTTCACTTCTCCAGGTCTGATTTCAAAGTCTGCTCCTGATAAGAATTTGTTAACAAACTTCTAGACCTCACCTTGAAATCTGATTGAAATTTCCCTCTTTACTGGAGTCAGACCTAACCTGCTACAGTTCACTAATTCTCTGATCTCAAATTGCTTTGAATCTGATATAATTTGCCTCTTATTCACTTTTTTAACCAAGCTTTATATGAAAAAATGAACCATCATTTCCCTTTTAGGAGACAGAGACAATCTTGAATTTTCTGGAAATCGCCCTTTCAGACCTACAAATGATATATCAGATCTAGATCTGCACAAAATTAGGCAGGAAAACACCCAAATTTGAATATAAATGACTTGTTTGTCCTCACGAATTGCTCCTTTTATGATCTGATTTTGAATTTAAATCCTCAATTTTTTGGTTTAAGTGACAAATTTTTTATTTCAAAAGCCAGCTTCCTTATCTTTAGCTCCACACCTTGCAAGGAAATGGTGAGGTGGACGTTTCTTTTTAAAAAATGCCTTAAAACTTTTACCTTCTTTCCAAAGTTTTGGTGGGCAAAGGAAGTGTTGTACCTCACTTCATCCTAAAGGAAGAGACTTGATCAGCTCCTAAGCAACTACAAATAGAAGGCTAATAGCAAAGACTTGATAACTACCAACGGCTAAGCTGAGACAACTAACCTAGAAAGCAAAAAAAGTGGGGGTCTCCATTTGCAATGGGGCGATGTGTGAAAACGTCATAACAAGTTCCAAATAGAAATACCAGCTTATAGATCTCAAGTGGCTTAATCTTTTGTTTTTTTTCTCTTCTATGATAGGTTGTTTTGGTTATAGATGATCTCTGGGAGTTGTGGTTCAATCATCAACTCCAATGACTAGAGCATGCTAGCAAAAGGGAGCTAATTGGGTTAAACGCCTATTTGTTGCATTTGATAAAAATATTGTCAATAGGATATCCATGTTTTATGTTAGCTGCAAATAAGGCATTATATGAGAAGACATCTCATTTTGTTAGCTACAAAAAGCCTAAAAATAGAAAGAATAATGATGAATCAAATGCCAAACTAGAAAAATAAAATGGATCACAAAAGCAACGGATTCGTCACAAAAGGAGTGGAAGGAGGCAAAATTCAGGATGGGTTCAGCCAAGGTCCTCTTGGACAAACGCACTAAGCTTTTGCAGCACCCTGGCTAGATCCCTGCCAAACCAAACCCTGATCCATATCCAAGCCAAATTGAAACTGAACCTATGGGTTTAGGGGGCCAAACTAGTAACACGGTTTTAAAGTATTCAAAGAGTAAAATAGCAATAGAAGGGATACCTGCCTCTGTTTCTGTGGCAGGGTTTAGATTATTGTTTAAGCAATGGCGGCAGAATCCATCTAAGAACATTTGCAGAAATAATGAAAGAGGGTTGATAGAGTTGATACTGGCCTGATTTTGCCAACCAGCCTTAAGAATTAGATAGGAAAAACTTTCAACGTTTTGGTTTGGTCTCTTTCCTCTCTGGTTTGCTTCTTTAAGCCTCTGATATTTAGATAGAAACCCAGCAGACTAGATTCCCTTTAGGCCTTACCCATGAATAGATAAACACCTTCTCCTATGAAAGAGAAATCTGCTCCTCGTATGTTTACATATCAAAGATAAGAAATGCCCATAACCATGATCATACCACCTTGAGGAGATATTTCTAGTCACTAATACCTCTTTCTTAAGCTTCCTGTTGGATATATGTTGTAAACTTTGCATGTTTTACAATCCTAATAGACTGTACATCTAAGCACAATTTGTGGGGTTTACGGACCAACACTCCCACAACGTAGGAGTTCCAAAGAAGCAACACGTGCCCCCCTCAAAAAAAAAAGGGACCCTTTATCAGGGTTCTTTCTCAGTCCATGAATTTACACCCCATTGTGTTGTTATATCACTTAGCGGTTTCCTACAGTGATTGACCTATAAATACTTGCACATAGATTGAGCTTGAGGACAAGGAAGAGATATCTTCTCGTATTGTGATCAGTTTTGTGTTAAACAATAACAGAATGTGTTTTTGCTGAGTTTTTCCCAAAACAGTTTCCAAAAACAAAAATCATGTTATGTGAGGATAAACATCCTGAATCGTTGTACTTTTATTTTTTATGAGAGGATTTAAAATTCTATTAGTATTACTTCTCTTGCATAAGTTAATGAATATCGTTTCTCTATACTCCATCCCTACCACCATCCCCAACTCTTGGAAAGTTGAAAAAATAAACAAAAATAAGCTATACTTATAGATATCAAGCACTTGATATTCCCGGTCAGTTGGCATCAACCATTTCCAGGCTGTAATTGATATTCATTGTCAATTGATACTATGAGAGAGTTTGAAAGTAAGTGAACCGATGGTTATACCATTTATAACTGAAAATATTGCCAAGCACTTCGATATTCCCAATCAACTGACATCAATCATTTCTAGTCTGTAATCAGTATTTCCTGCCACTTGATAGAATTTGGAAGTAAGTGAATCTAAAGTCATACCAATTTCTAACTGAAAATATTGCCTGAAAGCATCAACTAAAGATAAGTTATAATTCAATTTGTTTTCAATATGAACTTTGGTGTATTGACCCAAAAGAAAGATACTTAGCCCTGTTCTCATACTTCTCGCGTAATTTGCCAGTACATTAGAAGAACAGAGCCAGATCTCTAATGTTCCTCACATTGTTTTAGTTCTCAGAGATGGGAGGTTTCAATAATGTAATTTGTAATGTCCAAGTGGTGGTTGTGAAGTTGTATTGGAAATGATCATAAGGCCCTGAACAAGGTTGAATTCCTTCATATCTATAACCTATAACTCTACAGATGTGGCAAGGTTATGTAATGATTACTGGGTACACGACGACTGATAATTATTAGAAACATGCCCAACCATATCCTCGCCAAGATTGACCAAATCAAGAGAAAAACTGACAAGACTATGTACTTGGTATTACCAACTCTGAACAGCCTTTTGCAATAATTCAAATGCAATGCAAGTTGATATATAGATAGAATTGAATGTACCAAAATGAGTTCGCCTTGAGGAGGTTCGATCCCTGTGCCAACGACCATGTCACAGTATCCAAGCCCAGAGGGTGCAAATGTGAGCTCACAAGATTCCTCCTCCTTTTTCTCTTCCTCTGCTTCAGCTGCAATTGGCATAGTCATTGTAGCTGCTAATAGCCCACAACCCAATTCAACAAACCTTCTTCTGGAGTTAACAGGGTGAGGTCTTGTGCACTCTGAGGTGACAGGGTCGAATACAATCCCTCCATCTGGTGATAGTTTTTCCAGCCTGCAGACATCGGACTGCCTGCATTTCAAGCGCACAGGGCGCTCGGCCGAGGGGAAAGCTCTGTCAAAGATTGGTCTCTGGGTAAGAGGGAGGATTGATGCAGCCGCCATTGCATTGAATTTCGATGTGGCTCGAGATAAGAAAAACTGTGGCAATTATTTCAAATATCCGTTCAGGTTTAAATTCTATAACCCAAGTGGGTTGATCCATTATCCACCCATTAGATTGCCAAGACTACTCTTGTGGTGAACACCCCAACTTAGAAATGGCATATTTAAAAGGGGCATATTATTAGCATATATATATATATATAAAAAGTAAGTCATCAGATACAAAGCTTTAATTTAAATATGTTTTAAGTGGAATAAATAAAAATTAAAACTTCAATATGTGTTGGCTTAGGGACATATTATTAATTTTAATTAGTTAGATGTAATTAAATCAATATAATTTTAGTTCATGTGTTCATTTATTATTATTAAAATATTTTATTTTTTTAATTGGAAAAATGTGTATTAATAAAGAAACAATTTATAATAGAGATGTCTTATTAGTACTTGTCTTGATTATTGCAATGGGTTGTGTGACTTGTTATTATTCAATTGAATTTTTTCTTTGGATGCTCTTTTTCAATTTTTAAATAGTTAACATGCATGATTTTTAAGTTTTCAAATTGTAGAAATTGTTTTCCTTCAATCTTATTGGCTCAAATAAAGTTTTAGGTACATTAAAATAATATTTAGTTTGTTTTAATTTTCTTTTCAAATTATTTAGAAATCCTCATACACTTTATATAAATATTTGATAAATCTAAACTTTTTTTTTATTTGATATATGAATAATTTTTGCCTTTATTATTCAAACTAGGTGAAAATATTTTGATGCTAATTAATTGATTATTAAGTAATTGTGAAAATCTTGGTAGTTACCATTAGAAGATAACCAATCTTTTACTTTTCAAGTAATTTATAAATAGCTCTTGGTTGATTAGGTTAGGTTAGCATTATGCTCATCCAATTTAATACTATTATTATTAAACATTATTAATATAGTCATAAAAATTATAATCATATAATTTTTAAAATAAAAAAAATTCTAATAATTAAAGTATTAATATTGTTAATAATATAATAAGTCCACAATAATAATATAAAATTAATATTTTTATAATAAAAATTAAATATAAGATTAGATTATGGTTAAAATTGTATATCGTTTCATTCAATAAATATTAATGTAATATATTACAAAATAATAGTGTTTAAGAAAATAATACAATGAATATCAGTGAAAAATAATATAATAATAAATACAATGTAATATAACAAAAAATGATCTCACTTTTCTCTCTTTTGCTAAAAGTAAATATTTAAATTTTCTTTACTATTATTGAAGTATAATTTATGATTTGTTCATTAATCACATTCTCAAATAAATATTAAATTTTAGATGAGCTATAATATTCTTAATTGAAAAAAATTAAATATTGTTTGCATAAATTTATAAAATGAATAGTTTTACTAAGCCTCTCATTTATTTATTGCATTTATATGTACTAGTTTGATTGAGTTCTTCGATTTGGTTATAATTAATATAGTAAATTATTAATACAAATAGGGTTAGGATTATAGTTCAATTAGGATTAGATTTATAGCTTAGTGTTAGCGCTTAATTAAATAATTAAGAGTAGTAGGGTTCAATTAGGGTTAGGACTATGATTCAATTAGTGTTTAATTAAAGTTCAAAAATAAATTTTTGAGTTTGGATTAAATTATAGTTATAATTCAAACATGGTTAGGGTAAGGATTTAATTAGGATAAGGGTTAGGTATAAAGTTAAATTGGAGTTAGGGTTAAGGATCAATTAGCCTTATAGGTAAAACTTTTGATTTAGGGTTAGGGTTAAATTATGGTTAGGATTCAAAGAGATTAGGAATAAAATTCAATTTAGATTAGAGTTATAATTCGAATTAGAGAGAGGACTTTTATTAGAGTTAAAATAGGGTTAGGGTAAGGGTTAAGATTAGGGTTCAATTTAGGTTAGGGATTATAGTTAGAGTTCAAATAAGATTACAACTTAATTAGGGTTAGGATTAAATTAAAGTTACACAAAACTATTAATCTCTTGTATTTGCTAATTGTTTGAAAAAAGCATACTCAATTACTATTACATATCTAAACGGCAAGTACTAGCCACTACGCGGTACTTGTTAAAAAACTATTGAGTTGATGTATTTTGATTAATTGGTTTGTACAATAATTAAGACATTCACTTAATGTATTAAAATTTAACTTGAAAGCCTAAAAATTAAGGATATCGTGTTCTTCATCAACAATACATTTTGATGGATTCCAACATAATATTTTTAACGTTTAAGTTAGTTTCTCCATAAATTCCTTTTCTTTTTCCTTATATATCCATTTTAGGAAGGTATATGGGTCACAATTGATGGTGGATAATTTTTTCCTTTGATCTTAATTCTTTGTTTATATGAGATATTCTTGATAGCCAATAGCTTGACATTAAGAGTAGGATAAAGAACATGATTAGAATATTGATTGGGTGCTTATTCCATATGACCAACATCTACTAAATGGGAGGTGGGGATCCATGTTAGATGACCAAGATCTAACCCTTGGTTTTAATTTTACAATTTTATGAAAAACATCATGGCATGGTATGTAATTTTTTTAATTTTTAGACTACTTGTTAAAATATTTTTCCTCACCTAATATGTATGGCTTCAAGGTGTGAAGTCATTATACCTTCTTTTATATAATTTAAACCACGAGGGCTTCACTTAGTGAACCTAGGTTATAGCACATGTGTTCATGGCATACTAAAGAATCCCCCTATTTTCAAAAAATATTGCCCTAAACTCCTTTTTTCTCACCCCCTCCCAATACATAGTCCGAATTAAAAGCCCCCCTATTTTAACCAAATATTGTATTTTTTCTTAGTCGGAAATAAAAACCCCCCTATTTTCATCGATAGGCAATATATTGCACCCTCATTTATGGGATATTAGACCCCCCAATTTGAATGCATGTGATATAATAATGCCTAGCCAGTGAAGCCCCCGTGAATTAAACATGATTTATGTGATAATATATAGCATTATATCATTAAAACTAAAAATATAAGGACATAGATCTTCAATAACTTTTTTATATTTTTAAATTATGTAAAAAAAATTAACATCGTAAATTTTAACCTTGTATAATTCACACCTCATGTTTGTGCTCCTACTTTAGCATGTCCTATCTTCATTCCCTCTAGGCATGTTTTGACACCTTTTTACTCCAAATCTGATGTCACTTGATTGCACAGATGAGTGGACCCCATCCCAAAGGCTATGCCTCCTTATTTGTTGGTATGTTCATCCTATGTTTGGAGGACAAGGGCATTGTGGCACCCCTTTCTAGACTAGGGTGCCCCACCACCTTGGTCCTCCTTAAATAAGAACCATTTCAAATATGGGTAAGCATTTCACCTCTCCAATGGATTTTGGTCCGCATGGCTACACTTGACCGTTCGAGGTCAGCCTAATCAATAATTTACCTAGGGAACCCTATATAAAAACATCTTATCTATTCATTTTGACATACACACTCTATCCACAATACATCATAACATTTGTGCATTCAACATCAAGTATTCTCAAGCATTCAAGGTAGCATTTCATCCCAACATATCATTCAAGCATCATGGAGCAAAGTCACATCAATCTTCATGCAAACATGTGTGTTTGATTAGGTCATTCATGATCATGTCTTTGTCATGTTATTGTGTTCAACATTTGTGATCACATCTAAAGAGCATTGCATCATCAATATTCTATCAAACATTGTAAAGCTGAGGTATATCTTCCAATATTTACTTCAGTATTTACATTTCCTATTTCTATTCAATTCAAGGTTAATTCCTAAACTGGGGTTTGATCCAAGGCTAACCCCTCTCTCTCTCTCTCTCTCTCTCTCTCTCTCTCTCTCTCTCTCTCTCTCTCTCTCTCTCTCTCTCTCTCTCTCTCTCTCTCCAAGAAATTGATTTAGATATTGCGATCAAAGATTTCAACAAAATAGACGACAACAAATAGGTTCATCTTTTACAAGTGTGAAATGTGAAGGCACAAGTAGCCTCACTGCCTTGGTCCCAAGAATTTTGCCTGATCTTCTGATAATTGATCATGTGCATCTCCCTAATCCGAATAACATCCTACTTACCTACTTGGAAGCTGTAGGACTAGGTCACCCTACCATCCTAGTCTTGACAATTTGGCCCAGATTTTCAGCTACAAGTTCCAATTCACTCTCTCTTCTCAAATCTCTATTTGTGGCTTAGTGTGAAGTCTAGAACATTTTATTATCACTATTTTGGTTCAATTCTCCATTGTTTTTCCCTAGATCCAACTTTACAATTCAAATCCAATTTCAACTCTCTAAAAGGGGAAACAATAAACAAGAAAATCCAATAAGCCTCCTAGCCCTCTTCTCTAATTAAATTGTGTCTAGATGTATTGGATTCCACCCCCATTTTAAATGTAAGGTTGATCTTATGAAATTGGTGGTTTTACTATCCTAATTGGTGAAAGCCTAAATTTACCTAGACCTTACATTTTGGTGAACCTAACACTTCTTACATTGCATTAATTCTAATTTCCATGTCTATATGAGCTTTTGGTTTTGATTGTGTGAGATATTTTGCATCAACGTTTCGGATCACACTCTATGATCCATCTAATTTTCCTTTTCAAATTTTATTTAGGGGTCTTTCATTGTTCATAATGGAATTCACTAAATCCAACTAGTTTTCTATTTCACTATGATTACATTGCTTCTTAGTTATATGTATCAAAATCATGTGTTGGATAATGGTTTCTTTCACTTTACATTACTTCTTTTCATTCTTAGTGGTATGGCATATGGCATCATTAGAGTTTCAAAGATATTTCCTACTTTCAAATAATTTCTCAAAGCTTTTATCCATGTTGTATGTTGTTTATGATGATATTATTAAGAAAATGCATAGCATATATAGATCATATTAAAACTTTTGTAGACAATGATAATCCTAGAGATGACATTGAAAGGGCTAACACGTTTACCTCTCCTAGGGTATATCATGAAAATAAGGAAAGAATCAATACTCCTATCAATGATCTCTCTAATAGAGAGAAAGCATTGAAGAGCAACATCACACCATCTTCTTCTCATGCACATACTCTAGTGCAAGGGGGGCAAGGTCAAAATGTTGGTGTATTAATCTCTGTAGATCCTCCTTATTCTCCTAGAGCTTATCTTGATCATCAACATATTTGTAGGAAAGATGATGTTATGCATTTTATTCATGATCTATGTCCTCATAACATTAAGGAAAGATGAAGCCTTAGATGATAAGGTACCTCCTTCCCAACCAACCAAAGAGGACATAAATAATGATGATAGGAAGGAGAAATTCCCTACAAAGGATATCCCTTCTTCATCTAATTATCCCTTTGACCCTTCTATGTGTGCTTACACTACAAATTTTGAAGAAATTCATAATGAAAGCCCTTCTCCTTCATAATTGAAAATATCTTATGAAGTTGGATATGATATGATTTCAAAAAAAGGCTATAGGACAAGAACTTGGAAAAAATGAACAAGGAATTAAGATCCCTATAGACCCTCCCACACAACACTAAAGAAGGCTTGAGATATTATGATTCTCAAACATCTATAGAGGATGCTGGTAAGGTTCAAATTCTTTTAAAGACTATTTTTTCAAGACATGGAAACTATCATCCGTCCAAACATGCGTCTTCATCAAATAATCCTTCCCCTTCTTTACAAATTCTTTTAGCTCAAGAAAAAAATCCTTCTCCTTCCACTATCATAACTTGTCCTACATCTCAAGAGACAAGACCTAGCCATATTGACAATCAAGAAACATTAGCTACAATAATCTTTTAGAGATTGAAGTATGATGAGCATGTTAATTTTCTTTCATAAAATATAATAATAATAACAAAGAAGGTGGTGAGTATTGTCTTTTTCATCATTGTTATTCTCACTCTCTTGGAAATTATAAATATTTTAAATAATTTGTTCAAGACCAATATGATCAAGCTCACATAGCTCTTACAACTAATCTTGCATTTTTTCTTAGTGAAGAGGTAGTGCCTTAGGACTCCATTCACCTTATATTTTGTTCCTTACCCTATGGCATTAGTAGTTTAACTTTATTGGGAGCTCTTTGTCATTCATAGTGATGCATCTTCAATTCCAATCATACTTGGACAACAACATTATTCTTCCTTGTCTCCTTGCTTGGGGGGGCATTGATTCTACCTTCTATCTCCTATCCTTTCTAAGGATCCACTTTTCTTAGGATGAGTGGTATTTTTTTATGATACAGTGTTATTCCTTATGTGAAGTTAATTGTTTTCTCAAGGATTCTCTTTTAGGCAAGAGGTGTGTATCCTTAAGTACAACCACTTCTTCATTGGACAATGTCTACATATTATTGTAATGTGGAAAAAAAGTGAATGATGGATCTAGAGGAAATCTTTTCTTCCCTCCAAAGAGAGATGAAAGTTTCACTTCGGGTTTCCCTTCAAACACTCTTCCCGCATACATTATAAGAGGGGGGGAAATACACTAGATTCAACCTCCAGAGAAAGAGATTGAATTCTAAGTGATATAAGAATGGTAAGTTAATCCCCTCTTCTGGAATGACATTTGAATTGATTGAATTGTGTACTTATGACCAAGTGGAAAAGCAACAAAGATCTGATTATAACTAGAGATAGAAGCATAGGATGAAGTTGTGCACTTGGATCTAGCAATAATATGTCAAGACGAAGCCGCCCTGTGAATTTGAGGAAAAGTTGCCCAGATCGTGGCGAAAGTGTACACGGCCCTCCGAAAAATCCACGAAATGAAAAGGGTTTTTTCGCCTCTACAAATGGAGTCCAAATCCGAAAGTACAGCTGCACACCTGCAACCTACACATAGAAAAGAGAGGAAAAGGGGTTGGGATTGGGGGTTTGCCTTATTGGGGGTTTGCCTTCAAGTCAAACCCCAATTTTGGAATTAACCAAATGATGAAAGAATGTACTTGCAAGTAAATGTAAATGAAAGACTTAAATGTAAATCACCTCAAGGGAGGTTGTGATAGAAATGTTGATAGAATTGCTTGTATGAAGTTGAATGTTGAAGTGAATCTCCTCTTCAATGGTTGAATCCTTGACTTGAATGCAACACCTAGCCTTGAAAGGGAGACTTGAGAATGCTCAATGCTGGAAAGGAATGCTTGAATTCTCTTGAATGCTTGATCTCATGCCCACCTTATCGCTTATTGCACTTATGCAAAAATAGGAGGGCAAATGTGACTTATATACTTGTCAATTAGGGTTAACTGACTAATTTTTCATCACAAGCCGACACTAGGGGAGTTTTCCCACTCAATGCACAACCACCAAAGCACAATTTGAAGGGTCCCGCCCAAAAATGGGGCAAGGAGAGGGGCGCCACACCCATCCTGCCCTTTTTTTCCAGGACGGGATGCAGTTCGAGCAGTGCAGAGGGCAAGAAAGATGCAGTTTTCAGGTGTTGAGCAAGTCTTTGGTCTTCGATCAAGCTTAGGGATTCAATTTGCATGCATGCGGACCCTAATGTGGTTGAAAAATTTGAGGGTCACGATTTTATGATGCCACATTTAGCCTGTACTTTAGTAGGAGTATAAGCATACGCCAATATTGGCAACAAAGTACAAGGAAATAAGATTGAAAGGCTTCTACCATGTTAAGGAGGCAAGATGCACCAAGCCCCCAGTGGACTAAGGATCTTACGACATCGATTGACAAAGTAAAAGGGAAGATCAAGAAGGGAAAACCATGACTACAAGTAGCAAGGTTCCCCTAACTATGAGTCACGAAAAATATACCAAAATTCTGAAGCAAAGCCAAGTTCACTAAATAATTCTAAGTATCAAGAAGGAAAATATGAGCGGAGTGTATGCCCCCATGTTACAGTGATCACGTGCGCCTTATCAAGAGTGATTTATTTAAGGTAGGATACACCCAAGAGATAGAGCACATTATCTCAAGGACTTAGCCCCCAAGTGATGAATAAATCCAAGGATAATGAACACAAAACATGAGGCAATTTCTCTTTCCTCAAGGTGAGTATGATGTATGATAACTCATGTATATCATATATTTATATGCATATAATAATCATCATTCCCCAAAGAAATGAAACTTCCTTGGAAGAAAGGGAAGACAAGAGTCTTTTGAGTCAACATGAAAGAGACCAAGAAAAGATCTCAATGCTTTGCATCATCCTCAAATAGACATTAAGGGAACAATAGAAAAACAGGGATACACATAGAAGAATTTTCACAAAAGAGAAAGAAAGAAGAGGGAGAAGAGATCTATGGTGCTAATGTTACTAATCTAGTATGAAATCCACCTCCAGATCTTGCTGATCACTATTTTGGGAAGGAGAGAAACATGCCAAAGGAGAAATATCAAGCACAACAAATGGAGCTATCACAAGAACCAAACAAGGACTATGCTCATGTGGTAAGTCACTTTTTTTTATTCTAGGAGCTAGGATTAGGGTTAATGAAAATTCAATTGATAAATGTTTGTCCACATCAACATATTCATAGTCACTATCAGAAGCATTAGGAGTTGCATTGTCATCATGAATAACATCTTCACTCATTTCTTCATCAAGATTTATAGAAAGAGGAGCACAAAAACAAATAGAAGTAAAACCATCACATGTTTTGTGCAACTTATGATTTGGATATGTAGGTTCAACATCTTGCTTGGGAGAAAAGGGAATCATATCAATCATTGGAGTCTTGGCAGATGGGACAGTTTGAGGAACAAATTCATGAGCTCAAGCACGATGCCTTCGTCGATGGTCTCTCGCACAACCATTTCGTCGAGTCTTAGCGAAAGACTGAGAAGGAGGAGGAATATTTATAAAAGGAGGAATAGTCTCCTCTTTGATAGTTGAAGGTTTAGGTTGGGGTTTTTTAGGTTGGACAAGAGGAGAAGCATGCCTCTTCTCTCTATAAGAGCGAGGAGGTGGAACTGCACCATATAAAGGAGGAATGTTAGGTGTAGGAAGAAGACTAGGTCCATCATGAGGAGGAGGTATAGGTCTAACCTTAGGAGGAATATTGTTTTTCTTCTTAGGAGAAGACATAGTTACATCTATAGGAATAGATTGAAGATCTTCCTTGGGAGGGAGATTAGTTCTATCCGTGAGGGGAAGAACTTCATCTTTAAGTATGATAGGAATGTCAAGTGTTGGGGATCTAGGTTGAATTAAGGATAAGATCATATCTTTCTTCCATTTTTTATAAGATTGAAAAAGAGCATCGCTCCTTGATGGAAGAGATTAAAATTGGTTAGGCCAAAAGAAATCAATAGGAACGTCGGGGCTTCTTTCAGATGGTCTAAATAAGCTATGGTTCACAACTATGATTTCGCCATTGTGAGGAAATTTCAAACACTTATGAATTGGAGAAACAATAGCCTTCATGGAAGATATCCAAGGATAGCCAAACTTCACACGGAATTTCTCGGAAGAGGGTATGATAATAAATTCAACATCCATAGATTTAGTATGAACTTCAATAGGAAGGGTGATAGAGCCAATGGCTAGGACAAGAGAATCCATCAAATAACTTCACAACTACATTAGAGGCATCATATATTGGTTTATGCAATCGTAAATTGAAAAGGTACTCCTCAGTGATGATGTTAACCACACAAGAAGGATCAACAAGAGCACCACGACAAGGTATATCCTTAGCCTTCGCAACTATGTATAAAGGGCCATCGGGTGCTCTAATGGTCTCACTAGGGTCAAATGTAATACAAGAATTCTTAGGTGTATCTTATTTTTCTACCATATTTACCAAGTTTGAAGCCATAGAAGTGAATTCCTTAGAGGAGAAAGAAGTATACTCAGTCTCTATCACATTAGAGGTATGAGAAGGCAAAGGATCAGTAAAAATTTTAAGATTTTGATTAGGAGGAGCTACTAATTTATTTCCCTTATCATTCACACCTACCACAGATATAGTATTGTTATCAATCAAATCTTGAATCTTACTTTTCAATGTGAAACATTTCTCAGTATCATGACCAAGTTGACGATGAAATTGACAAAAGGAATTGGTATTAAAATAAGGGGTTGCAAGTTTAGAAGGATCAACTTGTTTTATAGGAAGAAGTTTGATAACATTTCTTTGCAACAACAAAGACATAATACTATGTAAATATTCATTCAAAGGAGTAAATTGTCTTTCTCTTTTGAAATATTTAGAAATAGAAGGCACACCTGTTGTAGCATTCGCATTGTTGTTGTTGATTGTATCATTGAACTTGATGAAGATTTTTGTTGGTTTGAACTTCACAAATAGTTGTTGAACATTCTCCTCTTTATCACCCAGAGCCATAGGAGTGGATTGCTCCATTTGACTCACAGCGAGTTGATAATTGTGGATTGTTGCGTACAACTGCGGAAAGGAAGTAAACTCAGACAAAAGAAGCTTTTCCCTGATATCTTTTTACAAATTAGAAATGAAAATTCTTTGAATATCATTATCAGGTACATGAAAAGAAACTTTAGCACACAAATGCTTATATCTACCAATGAAATTAGTCACTTTTTCTTTAACACCTTGTTTACAAATGCATTAAATCGGTCAAAGTGATTTTAGAACCAATGTTATTTTGAAATTGTTGGATGAAAGCATTTGCTAGTTGTTGAAAAGAAGTGATAGAATAAGAAGGCAAAGAGCAATACCATTGTAAAGTCTTATCTCTTAGTGTTCTTGTAAACAATTTTGCAAGCAATCTTTGATCATAAGCAAAATCAGTACACAAGATTTGAAATGTTTTAACATGCGTAAGAGGATCACCTTTTCCATTATACAGTTCTAATTGAGGGAACTCCACATGCTTATGTGGCACAAATTTAACAATATCAAGAGAAAGTGGGCTCACAACATCAAAGGTGGGAACACTAAACTTGGATTGACTCATGGAAGTAATTTGTTGTTGTAAGGAAGACATGGTTTGAGCAAGATTGTTAATGGTTGCTTTGATAGAATAATTGATGTTAGACATGGTTGAATGAGAAGGTGGTGTGATGGTATTGAAGGAAGTCATGGATTGAGAATAAGTTAGTGGGACATTATGATTATTAGGCATAGGTGGTGATTGTGTAGGAAATGAAACACTTAAAGGAGGAACAAATTGTTGAATGAATTGCCCCCTTGTGTCACATTGATTGGTTGAGGGATAATAGGAATACTTATTGAAGACATAGTTAAAGATGGAGGATTAAATGAAGTTGAAAAAACTACTTTATCAGAAGAGAAAGTTCAACAATGGATAATAAGGAGGGCGAGAAGGATAGGCTCGAATGAAACAACTAGAATAAGGAGGGCAACTCCTTCATTCACCCTCGATGGGGAATTCCAAATTGCCTCTAACAAAATAAAAAGATATCTTCTCCTTGCCCTCACCTTAGGTGGCACCTCTAGTTGTAGTTCCGGATAGCCAAATAGAATTCTCCATCCAACTGGGTTCAAGCTGGAGGGAAAGTAATGCTGGCCCTCCCATCCGTGCAGGCAAGGGTTGTTCTAGGGACCACCAGTTGAACTATCCAATAGTTGTTGTGGGGTTGAGTCTACATTGTCTGGGAATATCTCGCTAATGAAGCCTATCGAGGGTGAATGAAGGACGAATAACCTTGGTAAAATTTCTCTCCTTGATGGTCCAGCTGATGGATGCCCCTTGTAAGGAAAGAACAGTGTGGAAGAACAGTGTGGAAAACGCTCTCCTAACAACAATTCTAAGGGGAATCAAGTAAGTATGTCTTTAAATTCTTTTGCAGAACATTAAGATATACACAGACTAATGATTAACTAATCACATAGAAAACACAACAAAGAGTTAAGACCAGATTTACATGGGAAAACCCTTACAGGTAAAAAACCCACCACCAAAGAGAGATCACTTTATTCATAGTTAACAGGAGGTTACAATAAATTTACAGATTTTCTTCACAGGCATTTGCTCTCAAAATCTATGTTCAGATCACAATCATCACCTATGTAGAACACTCAAGTTTCCAACATATAGGACTCGACACCATACGTCACACAGTAACCTCTCTTACACTATTTGTTACATCTCTAGCAACATATATATCAGCCATCGATTACAACATATCAGTTTAGAATAACCATTATGGAGTCCAACTGTCTGTCATTCAGTAACATCCATCCACCTAACCAACAGTGCATTTTGGTTTCCTCTGGCTACTCTAATTACATCTGTCGAATACAGTTCACACAATAGTTAGTTGCTCCAACCACCATGAAGTCTAACCGTCGACCGTCCTGTATTCATGACTCATCTATTTTCCCACATTCGTCTGGCATAGAAATCAATTGGCCTTCAAATACACGAGCGCACAACCTTCAAGTCTCAACACGGTTACTCTTTTACCTCTAACAGATTTGAGCCCATGGCCCACCCAACTCATTGACATAGCATCAGATCATCGACGAGACCACTTCCAAGTTACCCCAATCTCTGATGACCAAGAAGACAGGTCCATCGATCCATTGGTGTTGCACCCAACAGGTTCTCCTTATCTTCGATGATACTCGATGGCTGAAGGCAACTCCATCGGGTCATCGACAAGACGAGCAAACTGGCTACCCCAATCCCCGATACCAATGAAGGCAGAATCATCGGGTATCAGTGTAGCAACCAACCATGTCATCCCGATCACCAATATCACTTAGTCGTTTTCATCGGGTCATCGGAAACACACCCGAACTGGCTACCCCGATCCCCAATAACACCAAAATTGACCAAAGCAGATCCATCAGGTAATCGGCATAACATTCAACAAACTCCTCCAATAGCCGAAGGTGACTTCATCAAGTCATCAGTGTAATGCTAACCAAGCTCACCCGATAGCCAATCAACAAGAAGGAGGTTCCTTCGGCCCATCAGCTTAACATGAACATTGCTTCTCTAAAACCCGACAAAGAAGGATACATCATGTTCTCCAGCTGTTCCATCGGGATAGGTTATTCTGATTAGCCTGAACACAAATCAAGTTAATTCGAGGTACATTTCCAACAATCTCCCACTTGAGAAGGAATTCATTGGACTGCCAAACACTTACAGACATAACTGAGAAACATGGATTCTAAAGCCCATCAATGTTGATTTACCACTCGATCATAAATCATCGAGAAATAGAATTTACCATGTGCATCATTGAGATACTTGTAGAGTAGTCACATCTCATTCATGGACATACATACCTTCTACCATGCCACTGCCACTGGACACACATAGAAGCTATCCACTGAGAAAACCATATAATCTGTCTCACAGAAAACCATAACTCTGTCTCCCAAGAATTCAAAACTCTTGATCCAAAAAGGCTAACTAAATGTACCAACATTTGTCACAAACATTGTTGGAAACACACCTACAACAAGTGTTAGCACATCCAACTATACATACCTCTAAGGTATATTGTATTTCCATGTATTCATGAGTACCTTTAACTGATCAACCCATGCCAAAAATGCAAATAAAAAAACCACAATATCATGAAGTATCAGGCAAATGATCAGTGTACTCAAAACACAAAAATAACCAAGATCAATGTCAAAATTCCAACTACAAAATTAGGAACTTAAACATGACAACCATGATCTAAAACATCTCATCCAAAGAGATAACATGCTCCATATGAGCACCTCCATATCATGCCATAACTCTAAATGCATCTCAAGAGTGTACCACGACACAATAAAAACAACCTAACAGGAATAACATGTTTAAACAACATCTCTACCAAGGACTTATGAATCCTTAAGATGTCAACATCTTCATTCACATGAAGATCATCCACCATCAAGTGATGAATATACATCACTGCCAAACATGGTACCAAGTCTTACATGGAATCGTGATAAACATCTTCTTCATGAAGATTGAACTAGACATCAATAGATGTCTGACTTGCCAAAGCAGCTCAGAAGGCATCTCCATCATCATTCTAAGAGGACCCAAAATCTGAAGAACTCTTATTTTTCTTCTTCTCTCTGCAATCCTTTTGGATATGACCAGTCCGCCCACAATTCCAACACTTTGCTTTGGACTTCTTTCCAAGAGACTTTCCTCTGAATTGGATTTAGACTTCTTGTCCTCTTGCTTTCCTCTAACAGCGAGAGCCTCCTTGACCATCTCAAAAGATTTTCTTTGTGTTTCTTTCGATAATAACGAAGCAACCACACCTTCCATTATGAGTGTGGTTGTTGTACTCCCAATGGCCATTACCAAATGATCTCATGTGTCAGGAAAAGAACATAACGGAAGCATACATCAATCCTCATCATCAATCTTGACTCCTACGGAGGTTAATTGTGCAACAATCATGTTGAAAACATTCAGATGATCTGCTAAAGATTTACCCTCATCCATCCTCAAGGAATACAACTTCTTCCTCAAGAAAAACTTATTTACCAGATACTTTCCCTGATAAATATCACCAAGTTTCTTCCACAAAAGATTAGCAGTCTTCTCCTCATGAACATTTAACAGAATAGAGTCTGTCAAATAGAGTCTGATCAACAACCCTTTGGCTTTTCTATCTACAAGATCCCAATCCTCTTGTTTCATGCCTGAAGGTTTAGCTCCAACCACTGCAATCTAGAGATCTCTATCAACTAGCAAATCTTCAACTTTAAGTTTCCACAACTCAAAGTTGGAGCCATTGAACTTCTCAATGTCCATTCGTCCAGAGGTGTTCGCCATTTTAAACTGCAAACAAGACAAATAAACACTCTGCTATACTCCCACTGAAACCAAAATTGACACAAAGAACCAACCCTACCCAACAAGGATAACACAAAAGGCCAAGCTTTGATACCACTTGTAAGGAAAGCACAGTGTGGAAAACACTCTCCTAACACCAATTCTAAGGGGAATCAAGCAAGTATGTCTTTGAATTCTTTTGCAGAACATTAAGATATACACAGACTAATGATTAACTAATCACACTGAAAACACAATAGAGAGTTAACACCATATTTATGTGAGAAAATCCTTATAGATAAAAAACCCACCACCAAAGAGAGATCACTTTATTCACAGTTAACAAAAGGTTACAATAAGGTTACAAATTCTCTTCACAGACATTTTCTCTCAGAATCTATGTTCAAATCACAGTCATCACCTATGTAGAACACTCAAGTTTCCAACATACATGACTCCACACCATACGTCACAGAATAACCTCTCTTGCACTATTCGTTACATCTCTGGCAACATATATATCAGCCATTGATTACAACGCATTGATTAAGAATAACCATTATGGAGTCCAACAGTTTGTCATTCAGTAACATCCATCCACCTAACCAACATTGCGTTTCGGTTTCCTCTGCTACTCTAATTATATTTGTCGAATGCAGTTCACACAACAGTTAGTCGCTCCAATTGCTAGGAAGTCTAACCGTCGACCATCCTGTATTCACGACTCATCCATTTTCCCACATTCATTTGGCATAGAAATCAATTGGCCTTGACATACATGAGTGCACAATCTTCAAGTGTCCACACGGTTACTCTTTTACCTCTAACCGGTTTGAGCCCATGGCCCACCCAACTCATCAACATAGCATCAGATCATCGATGAGACCTCTTCCAAGTTACCCCGATCTCTGATGACCAAGAAGATAGGTCCATCGGCGTAGCACCTAATAGGTTCTCCCGATCTTTGATGATACTCGATCGTCAAAGGCGACTCCATCGGGTCATCAGCAAGACAACCAAACTGGCTACCCTGATCCCCGATACCAATGAAGGCAGAATCATCAAGTATCGGCATAGCAACCAACCATGTCATCCCGATTACCGATAACACTTAGTCATTTTCATCGGGTCATTGAAAACACACCCAAACTGGCTACCTCGATCCCCGCTAACAAGGAAATCAACCAAATCGGTTCCATCGGATAATCGACATAGCATTCAACAAACTCCTCTGATAGTCGATGACATCCCGATCACCGAAGGTGACTTCATCGGATCATCAGTGTAATGCTAACCAAGCTCACCCGATAGCCGATCAACAAGAAGGATATTCCTTCAGCCCATCGGCTTTACATGAACATTGCTTCTCTGAAACCCAATGAAGAAGGATACATCATGTTCTCTAGTTGTTCCATCGGGGTAGGTTATTCCGATCAGCCTGAACACAAATCAAGTTAATTCGAGGCACATTTTCAACACCCCCAACAATGCTTCGACTATCCGGGCCAACAATGCCAGTAACAATCCAAGAACAATCAAAAAATCCAAAGGAAGCTAGATTAGATCTCATTGTTGAGTAACCAAATTGCCCCCATGACCAATGGTTGTAGGAATGACATTGTGAGTTGATGTAGCCATGATGTTTGAAGTCAAAGTAGGAATACTAGCCATTGAAGTGGTCAAAGGAATTTAAGAATTGATTTGATTTGAAGGTTATGAATAACCTAAGTTCTCAGCACAACTCTTGATAGGCATGACATTAGAATCAACAATATGAGCAATGCCACACAATATATCAATTCCATTCTTATCACTTTGAATCATGCGTTTAAGGCCTTCAATTAATGGAAGAGCTTCACTATTAGGGTATTCTTGACACATCCATTGTTGAAAGTTATCAAATTGATCGTCCAATTTTTGAAAGTTGATCTATAGAAACTCTAGTCAAAGCTTCTTTGTGTTCATCATGAGATTCATCAATTTGATAGATAGGAACATAATTAGGATGGGACGAATTAACATTATCCTCATTAAAGAAGTCACTCAAATTAGGCTCCATGTCCTCAGTAATTAAACCTTGGGAAGCCTTAATTCTAATGCTTCAACTAATGGGGATAGGGTAGGTAGGACTAATAGTGGTGAAACTCATGCACTAGAGGGAAAATTGAAATTTTGAATTTTGAACAAAGCTTACAAAATTGAGTAATCCAAATTTTAAGAAAACAATGATTAAACAATTTGAACTTTGTTGGAGGAAGATAATGACACAATTTCCAAAATAATAAATCAAAGGAAATTGGAATTTTTAAATTAGGGCCAAGGGGATACCACTTAATTTTAAAATTGATTAAAAAAACAGAGTTTTTAAAATCGGGGCAGATTATAAGGAACCTCTTAATTTTTTAAAAATTCTTAAAATTTGAAATGTTGAATTTTGGAGATATTTCTTATTTTAGAGGTACCAAAAATCGACAAAAGCAGCCAATCTTCTGGATTTAGGCTATTAAATATAGTCATAACAGTCTCCCAAAATTTTGGGGAAAAAGTTGAAGACCATGGCGACAATGCACAAAGTTTGACCAACTTTTTAAAAAATTCCAAGGATGACTATTATGATGATTTTAAAGCTAATCCCAAAAAATTGGCAGATTTTACAATTTCTAGATAGGCGAAAATAAGGTTCAAATGTGAAAATAGGACCCTATTAGGGTTTTGAAGAAAAAAGGGAATTGAACTGCAAATTTGAAAAAGGTCAAACTTAAAGGGAAGGGATGCCTTGGAGAATGTGTAGAAATCTGAATTTGAATGAAATTGATGGAAATTTGTACAAAATCTAATTAAATTTGAAAATTAGGGTTTTATGACCTAACCACTTAATTTTTGAAATATGAATTTTGGAAAAAGGAGGGGAATTGAAAATTTGAATTGTAGGAATGAAGACAAATCTGAAAAACAGTCACAAATCTGAAAATTGAATGGAAATTCAATTTTTGCACAAGTTCAAGATAATTTTTGAAAATTAGGGTTTGAACAATTAACAACATAATTTTGTAAAGTTGATTTTTCAAATTGAACAAGACAAGGAGGAAATTGAATTTGACAAACAAAGCAATTTTCAGATCTAAGACAATAGCAAGCAAAACACAAGTTCAATTTCAATTTTAAAACTAGGGTTTTGAATGAGTTAACCACTAAGTGTGCAGAAAAATTAAACTTGCAATTTTGTTCAAAGGAAAGCATGCAAGACGTCGGGTTCACCAAAATGTAATGTGGAAAATAGGTGAATGATGGATCTAGAGGAAAGCTTTTCTTCCCTTCGAGGAGAGATAAAAGTTTCACTTCGGGTTTCCCTTCAAACACTTTTCCCGCATTATATTAGAAGAGGGGGGAAAATACACTAGATTTAACCTCCAAAGAAGAAGATTGAATTCTAAGTGATATAAGAATGGTAATTTAATCCCCTCTTCTAGAATGAGATTTGAATTGATCGAATTGTGTACTGATGACCAAGTGGAAAAGAAACAAAGTTCTGATTATAACTCAAGATAGAAGTGTAGGATGAAGTTGTGCACCTGGATCTAGCAATAATATGTCAAGACGAAGCTGCCCTGCAAATTTGAGGAAAAGTTGCCCAAACCGTGGTGAAAGTGTACACGATCCTCCGAAAAAACCACAAAATGAAAAGGTTTTTCTGCCTCTACAAATGGAGTCCAAATCTGAAAGTACAGTTGCACACCTGCAACCTGCATACAAAAAAGAGAGGAAAAGGGGTTGGGATTGGGGTTTGCCTTCAAGTCAAACCCTAGTTTTGGAATTAACCAAATGATGAAAGAAAGTACTTGCAAGTAAATGTAAATGAAAGACTGAAATGTAAATCACCTCAAGGGAGGTTGTGATAAAAATGTTGATAGAATTGCTTGTATGAAGTTGAATGTTGAAGTGAATCTCCTCTTCAATGGTTGAATCCTTGACTTGAATGCAACACCTAGCCTTGAAAGAGAGACTTGAGAATGCTCAATGCTAGAAAGGAATGCTTGATCTCATGCCCACCTTATCGCTTATTGCACTTATGCAAAATAGGAGAGTGAATGCGACTTATATACTTGTCAATTAGGGTTAACTGACTGATTTTCCGTCACAGGCTGACACTGGGGGAGTTTTCCCGGTCAATGCACAACCATCAAAGCACAATTTGAAGGGTCCTGCCCAAAAATAGAGTAGGGAAAAAGGCGCCACACCCCTATCCTACCCTTTTTTTCCAGGATAGGATGTAGTTCAAGTAGTACGAAGGGCATGAAAGATACAGTTTTGAGGTGTTGAGCAAGTCTTTGGTCTCTAACCAGGCTTAGGGGTTTGATTTGCATGGATGAGGAACCTAATGTGGTAAAAAATTGTGAGGGTCACGATTTTATGACACTACAATTATAAATGAACCCCTCACTTAGGGTCAAAAGTGTTTTATCCTTCATCAATAATCCCTTTACCTAGTAATAGGACGAAGGTATGAACTCTTGTTTTCATTCCTTTCTTTTGGTCAATGATGTTATTTTTGTTCAAAATCTCCTCTTGGAGGTAGGTGTCTTTGAGCAAATATCTCTTCCTCCTTCTCCTCTAAAGGATTTCCTTTACACTTGTTGCAAGATATCTCTTTTTACAAGTATCATATCCTTACCTATAAGACTCGTGCCTCTTTAGCTTGGATTTTTATACATTGTTTCTTGAATTATATCTCCTTAGTTATTAAGGTGTGTATCCTTATTTCTAGCTTCCTTAAGACTTCAACATACCACTATGTTGACATCTGAAGAGGGGGCATACATCGCACCCTCCTTGTACCATGTTTTCAATTCAAATTGTGAATTTTCTAGCATAATGTCTTGCTTGCTTGTCCTTTTGTATGTTTTATATGTGTTGTTGCATGCTTGAAACTAGACTTAACTCTTAGATGATATGCTTCATTCTTGAAACCAAACACTGTCCTTTTATATGTCTTATATGGGGTGTACGTGCTTGAAACCAAACCTAACTCTTAGATGACATTTTTTTATTCCCAAAACCAGACCTATTGAGTTTCAATTGCATGTATTATAGAGGTTATTTCATGCTCACAACTATACCTAAAGTCCTAGATGAGATGTTTAACTCCTAAAACTAGATGACAAATTATGTAGTAGGGTGAGTTGACTAGCATAATGCAACTTGTTAGACCTTTAAGCTCTTCCTTTTTCAATTTATTTAAGGTAGGTTGACTAGCATAATACAACTTTCTAGACTTTTCAACCCTCCTAGTGTGACATTTTCGAGATGAGTGGAACTAGCATAACACAACTTTCTAGACTACTTTAACTCTCCTTCTCTACATAATTCATACAACTTAAAATAACTAGTTGTCCTGTGAGTATTCATGTTCTCATGGATCACCTAGCATAGAATATCTTGCTATCCTATGAATTCTATGGTCTCTCTTGTTTTTCTTCTCATGGATCACCTAGAATAACACAACTTGCTATCCCATGGCATCCATTTTCTCTCATTTCTTCTCCCCATGAGCTCATAGCTTTGCTACTTGTTTGATCATGGTTCATCACTCAATGCATGCTCTTTCTCTTTTCATGTGACCAATTGTGTTCTTGTAATAGCACTTTGAGAATGAGATTAGTGGCTGAGACATTTTGACTATTGAGGTCTCTTCAAGTAGTTTGCTTGGAGCTTTTAGTACTAACCCCTTTATTGTGTGTCTTTTGTATTTGTTTGTATTTTTTTGTCTTTGTCTTGTTTTATGTGTCCTTGCATGTGATTGTGTAAGTTAAGATCCTAAGATTAAGGTATTGGTTCCTTGAAACTAGTGATGTTGTATCTCTTTTTGATCTCGCTCCTATTTGCTCCTCTCTCTTCCTCATCTTTCTACTTTACCATGAGTATTTGCATAGGATCATACTAACATTAAAGTGGGGGATAAATGTGTTGTTGTAAATTGTAACATTGTATAATTCACACCTCGTATTTATGCTCCTACTTTAGTGTGTCCTATCTTCATTCCCTCTAGACCTGTTTTGGCCCCTTTTTACTCTAAATCTAATGTCACTTGATTGCACAACTAAGTGGACCCCATATTGGGGCTACTCCTCCTTATGTTTTGGTTTATTTATCCTATTTTTGGAGGATAAGGGCATTGTGCCCCTATCTAGACTAGGGCTCCCTACCACCTTGGTCTTCCTTGAATAAGAACCATTCCAAATATGGACAAGCATTTTCCCTTCCCAATGGATTTTGGTCCCTGTGGCTATACTTGATTGTTATAGGTCGGCCTAATTGGTAATTTACCTAGGGAACCCTATATAAAGACATTGTATCAATTCATTTTAACATCCACACTCTATCCACAATATACCATAGCATTCATGAATTTAACATCAAGCATTCTCAAGCATTGAAGGCAACATTTCATCCCACCATATCCTTCAAGCATCATAGAGAAAAGTCAGATCGCTCTTCATGCAAGAATGTGTGTTTGATTAGGTCATTCATGTTCATGTCTTTGTCATTATATTACATTCAAATATGTAATCACATCTAAAAAGAATTGCATCATCAATCTTCTATCAACCATTATAGATCTGAGGTATATCTTCTAGAATTCACTTTAGTATTTACATTTCCTACTTCAATTCAATTCAAGGTGAATTCCTAAGCCAAGTTTTGACCCAAGGAAAAGCCTTATCCACAACCCTTATCCCTCTCTCTCTGTATGCAAAAAATTGATTCAGGTGCTATGATCAAAGATTCTGACAATAGAAAACAACAAATAGGTTCAGCTTTTACAAGCACGAAAAGCTGAGGACTAGGTAGCCCTACCATCTTGGTCTTGAAACTTTTTCTCAATCAAGTCTAATAGTGGATCCTATGCATCTCCTTGATCCAAAAAACACCTGGCTTGCCTGCTTGAAAGTTGCAAGATTAGGTCACCCTACCTTTTGGTCATGACAATTCGGCCCAAATTTCCAACTACATGTTCTGATACACTCTCTCTTAGATATCTTTATGTGGCTTTGTGTGAAATTTGGAACATTCTATTATCATTATTTTGGTGCAATTCTCCATTATTTTGCCCTAGATCCAACTTTACAATTCAAATCCAATTTTGACTTTCTAAAAGGAGAAACAACAAACAAGAAAATCCAATTAGCATCCTAGCTCTCTTCTCTAATTTAATTTTGGCTACATCTATTGGGTTCCATCATCCTTTTAAATGCAAGGTTGATCTTGTGAAATTGGTGGTTTTACTATCCTAATTGGTGAAACCCTAAATTTACCCACCTTACAAAAATAAAGTTTATTATATAGAAGATATTTTTCATTAAAAGTTATATCACCCTTCTAATCCATCATTTAAATGAACAAAGATGCACGATAGAATCATTATATAATTATGATATAAAAAAAGGTGGATAATATAACAAGGACAAGGAGTGTCACTTAGAGAAAATGTCTAGGCGTTAAAAGTTAAATATACTAAACTGATATTATAATTAGAAAATTTAAGCATTAATATAAAAACAAATGTTCTTAGTTCATCGTGGTTGAATTTTTTAATCAAATTAATTATTTATCTTAATAAATTATTTTAATTTAACCTTTCATCTTTGTTTAAGGTACCCGTGTCCCTATTTTTAAGTGCCTCCCTAAAATCTCTCTTAAAATAATTTTCCTTCATGATTAATACATTATTCTTTATATTAAATGAATGTTAACTAATGTTGAGTTACTAAAATGATTCATGATTAATGTGTATGTCATGCTCCTTGATTATTATATAGATTAAGCTCTCACTATCACCAATTTAGGGTGCCTATAAGAACATTCAACCAAGTATAAATCACACTTTTTTTTAAGTAGCTCCCCTGAAGTTCTTCATGGATTTGATCCATTTCTTGATTTATAATGTGGTTTAAATGTTGGGTGAAAGCATAGATGTATATGACACTTTTAGCTAGTAAAATAGTTTCTAGCAAAAATGTTTCACCCAAAACTATAAAATATATTTTCTCTATTGAAAATTTGTGTCACTTTGATTTACATATAATATTTTTATTGAAAGGGCATTATTTTTTTTCAATTTATTGTTAGTAGGTTTTATAATCAAGCATTAGGTTAATTATAAATTATAAATAAAATATAAAAACAAAAAAATATATATGATGCACTACAAGACAATCCTCTCCAAAAGGATATAGTTTATTTTCTAAAAATGATAAAAAAAAATAGATAGATTGATAAATGAAAATTATGGAATTCTAGTGAAAATAGCTTCAAGGCTACCAATGCCCCTATTTCCAAATGATCCTACTCAATAACCTACTTTGGTTCCCATTCCTATTACATCTACAAGTCATCCATCTACATCTTCTCCATTCTCAAATGAGCTACATGAGGAACTCTATTGTAGATCTTTGATAATGAGTTGGCGACACTGAAGAGGCAACAAGCTCAAAATAACAGGTCCTAACAAGCTCAAAATCAAAACTACCAGTAGAATAGACCACCTTTTCAAGGGAAATATCAATGAAATTATGCAAGACCCTTGAATAATGTGAATTCTACAACTGCAAACAACTCAAAGGCACTTGATCTAATTTAAAAACAATATTGCTAAAGATAATGATTGGTGTCTTTCATGCAATCAACCTCATGATCAAAATGCATGTTAGAATGGAAAGCTTGTCCTAGCTCTAGTAGTGCAAAATGAACCAACAACTTTAAGCCAACATGATTCAAATCAATCAAGTGTTGGAAATCAAGCTCACGTGAAGGGGATTCCACTTTTGTCATTTGGCAATCTAGATAAATTTTTGTGGTCTCAATCAAACAAGACACAATGCAGTGGCATAAAATATAAGAGTGAAAATAATCTAGAATTCAAGAGTGCCACATCTTCTAGGGTTGATCAATATTTTATTGTAGATATGGTGCCAACATGTACTATGTGTCGTGTGTGCGAAGTAGGGTACCTGCAGTTGCAACACAAACACTCAATAGATCATTACAAGCATGGTTAGAAAATTGAAATCAAATGAAAGATAAACCATGGAAAAGCAACCTATCGCCTCCTAAGAGATGCGAGTGTGGATTTTCTCTTAGATATGGATGAGCAATCCCAGTGAATTGACTACACCTAGACGAAGGATTTAAAAGGATATGATATGCAAGCTAGATGAGTGTATGATTATGCTAGATTGATCCAAGAAGTTATTTAAGCTAATGATATGCATGATTAAGCTAGATGAGAGATGGATTAGGCTATATGATTAGACAATTATGCTAAAATATGATCAAATTAAGCTAGATCTAAGATGCAATTGCTTATAATAACAATGCTAAACTAGAATGCTAAAAATGATATGCCTATAGTAACAATGCTTAAATGATATGCAAGATGGGATATGCCTATAATAACAATGCCTGGGATGGGATGCAAGAATGGGATCTTTTGTGCTCCAAAATGGGGGGATTTAATCTGAAGATATCAAGGGTCAAATTGGACGAGGTTGGAGAAGAGGTTGGAGGGAAGGACACTTGTCATCTCTGTGGTGACAAGTGTCAAGGAGCCTTGCTCATGAGAAGGCAAGTGTCCAAGGGAGGAGACATGTGGCATAAGTGCCACGTGTCTCAAGGGGAGAATATCCAACCCATAGGAGGTTAGGATGAGGAGGTTTGGATAGGGTTAGCTAAACCCAGGATTAGGTGGAATGGGTTAGGTTAGGGGATGGTTAGGTTAGGTGGTTAGAAGTTAGGAGGCATGTAGGTGATTTGAATTTAAAAATTTAAATAATAGGAAAAGGCTAATTAACTTTCAAGAACTCATAAATTGATTTGTTTTAATTAATTAGGGGATTAGAAGAAATGAATTAAATGGGGGAGGATTAATTAATTCAGATTAATTAATCAAAGGGGACTATTGAAATGAACTTATTAAATAAATCCTTAGATTTATTAATGAGCAGGTGAATGGGGAAAATTCAATCAAATTGCTAATGAATTCAATTAAATTGGGAAGGGGGATTAATTAAATAATTGCTTATTTAATTAATTATCTTCAGACCATTTTTAGGTGTATACACTTGTAAAGCGGAAAAATCGAACCCTAGTTGTTCTCCCCTCCCCAACTCCAAGGAGAGAGAAGGGAGAGTCACTAGGGTTGATGGTTTTCACTTAGGAGAGACTTTACATTCAAAAGAGGGGTTGAAACCCACAAGATCCAATCCCACGCAATGCAAGATTGGATTCTATATGAGTTTCAAGGGTTGTGATAGCAAGGATACCCTCTTTTGTAAAGAAATGTGGATAGAAAGATTGAACTAGGAATGCATGTAAAGTAGGAAAGATTCGCTTATAAACAGAGATAGGGATATGAGATGAAGCTGCGGACCTGGAATTAGCAGTAAAATGTCGAGACGATGTTGTTCTGCAAATTTGAGGGAAAGTTGACGGGACGATGGCGCCCGACGTGCACACGGTCCTCCGAAAAATCCGCGAAACGAAGGTGGATCTGTTCGTCTCTGCACAAGGATTCCAGATCTTCAATTACAGCTGCGTACCTGCAACCTACACACAAAAAAGAGAGGACGATTGGGGGGTTAGGGATGAGGGGTTTGCCTTTAGGTCAAACCCCGATTTTGGAATTAACCAAGAAATGAGAATGTTGTAAATGTAAATGTTTGTAATGTAAACAAGTACTGATACCTTGTTGTAAGAATGTTTGTATTCTTACATGCGAAGGTGTAATGTATGTAGTATGTTGTATGTTGTATGTGATCTTCTCTTCAACGGTTGAATCCTTGTCTTGAATGCAACACTTAGCCTTGAATGGAGACTTATAATGATTAATTGCTTGAAGGAATGCTTGAATGCTTGAATGCTTGAATGCTTGAATGCTTGAATGCTTGAATATCGTTTCCGCCTTTTGCACACATCTGTCCTTCCTCCCTTTCTAGGAGAGGAAAAGTAGTTTATATACTTGTCAATTAGGGTTAAAAGACTGATTTTCCCGACCTTAGGCCGACCAGGAAATAATATTTTCCAATTTGCAAACTTAAAGACCCGAAGCCCCAAAAGAGACCGGGCCCAAAATAGGGCCAGGGACCAGGGCGCTGGGCGCCATGGTCCCACCTCCAGGGACAACAGGGTGCAAGGAGGATCAGGCCAGGGTGCTGAAAAATGCAGTTTTTGGTGTTATGAACAAGTTTCGAGGTCTCCATTCAGGTTCAGTGTTGCACCGCCATCGTGAAGACCCAAATGTAGTCGAAATTGCAAGTGTCGCAATTTTAGGACGCTACATTTAGCCCCCACTTTAGCGGGAGTATAAGCGTACGCTCATACTTCCGGTAAAGTACAAGGAAACAACATTGAAAAACTTTCACCACGTCAAGGAGGCAAGATACACCAAGCCCCCAGTGGACTAAGGATCTTACAACTTCGATTGACAAAGTAAAAGGGAAGATCACGAGGGAGAACCATGACTGTCAGTAGTAAGGTTCCCTCACTATGAGTCATGCAAGAAAGATATCAAAAATTTTCAAGGCAAAGCTAAATTTGTCAAGAAATTTTCAAGTATCTTGAAAAGATATGAATGGGATGTATGCCCCCCTACGTTAAAGCGATCGCACATGCCTCGTCGGGGGTGATTGCTTTAAGGTAGTGATACATATAAGAAATGAGAAAGGAGCACGTTATCACAAGGATTTAGCCCCCAAGTGTGAGATAAGCCCAAGGATAATAAACACAAAACACAAAGCACAAGGTGACTTCACTTTCCTCGGGGTCAGTATGCTGTATGATAATTCATGTATATCATATGTATATATGCATAATTGTTCTTCATTCCCCAATCAAGGAAGGTCACCTAGAAGAAGGGAACACATGTGTCTTTTGAGTCAACATGAGAGAGACCAAAAGAGATCTCAATGTTTTGCATCGTCCTCAAGTAGACAACACTAAGGACAACAAATAGAAGAATGAGAATAACACATAGAAGAAGTAAAAAAAGAGAGGAGGAGAGAGTCTGCTATGCTAGTGAACTAGTCTAGTACGTCATCTACCCCCCGATCTTGCTAATCAATGTTTCGGGAAGGCAGGGAACACGCTAAAGGAGGAACATCCAACACAGCAGATGGAGCTATCACAAGATCCAAACAAGGGCTATGTTCATGTTCCGAGCCACATTGTTCTTGTCTAGGAGCTAGGATAAGTGCTTTAGAAAATTCGTTAGATAGATGGTTATTAACATCAACATATTCATATTCACTATAAGAATGTACAGGAGTAGCATTTTCATCTATATCATCATCAAGATTTATAAAAATAGGATCTTTAACTCGCACAGGATCAAGACCATCATGCATCTTATGTTTAGGAGATTTCAGCTCAATCGTCGGCTGAGGAGAAAATGGAATAATATTGGTTGAAGGTGTTTTTGGGGATTGCAAAGTTTGAGAAGTAGCTGCCTGAGCTCTAAGACGACGCTTTCGTCGGCGTTCACGTGCAGAACGATTTCGTCTAGTCTTAGTAGGAAATTGAGAAGATTGAGGAGGAGGAATGTTCTCATCCTTATCACTTGGGTGTTTAGGTTGTGGTCTCTTAGGTTGAATAATAGGAGAAGAGGAAGGTCTCTTCTCTCCATAAGAGGAAGGAGGAGGAACTGTTCCATATAAGGGAGGAATATTTGGTTTAGGAAGGAGACCAAGTCCATCATGACGAGGAGGGATAGGTCTACTTTTAGAAAGTTTATTAGATGTAGGCATAGTCACATCCATAGGGATGGGTTGGGAATCTTCTTGAGGAAAGACATTAGTTTTATCTTTCAAAGGAAGAACTTCCTTCTCAAGAATGATAGGGATGTCAAGTTTGGGTGTTCTAGGTTCACTTAGAGATAGGATCATATCTTTTTTCCACTTTTGATAAGATTTGAAAAGATGATCACTTCGTGGAGGAAGAGATTGGAATTGTTTAGGCCAAAAGTAATCAATAGGAACGCTAGAAGTTCATTCAGCTGGTTTAAAGAGACTATGATTGACAGTAACAACTTCACCATTATGGGGAAATTTCAAACACTTGTGAATAGGAGAAGCAATAGCTTTCATGGAAGATATCCAAGGATAGCCTAGCTTCACACGAAATTGTTCGGATGATGGAATAATAGCAAAGTCCACATCAAGGGATTTGTTATGGACCTCAATAGGTAATGTAATAGAACCAATTGCAGGAGAAGAAAATGCATCAAATAGTTTCACAACCTCATTTGTTCATCATAGATCACTTGATTCAATTGCAAAGTAAAAAGAAATTCTTCAGTAATGATATTAACCATACAAGAAGGATCAATAAGCACTCCACGGCAAGGTGTATTCTTGACTTTTGCAACTATGTATAAAGGACCATCAGGTGCCCTGATAGTTTCACTAGAATCAAAGGTGATGGAAGGTTCTTTAGGGATTTTCTGCTGCTCTACAAAGTTAATCACATTCGGAGTCATAGACACAAGATCATCAAGTGAGACAGAGGAATCATTAGTATCAATCGCATTAGAGGTATGAGAAGGTAATGGATCAGTAAAAATCTGAAGATTTTGGTTAGGAGGAGCTACAGATGTGTTGCCTTTATCATTCACACCAGAAACAGAGATAGTATTATTATCAATCAAATCTTGAATTTTACCCTTTAAAGCAAAACATTTTTCAGTATCATGCCCAAGATGACGATGAAATTGACAAAAAGATTTGTTATCAAAATAGGGTGAATTAATCTTTGCAGGATCTATTTGCCTTATAGGAGGAAGAGTAAGCACATTTTTTTCCAATAACTTATTCATAATACTATGCAATGATTCATTCAAAGGAGTAAACTTTCTTTCTTTCCTGAAAAACTTAGAAATAGGAGGCACACCTGATGCCGCATTCACATTGTTGTTGATGATGTTTTCATTAAATTTAATGGACTCTCTGTTCGGTTTAAACTTCCCAAATGGTTGTTGACTACTATCACCCTTATCACCCGGAGCCATAGGATTTGCTTGTTCCATTTGACTCACAGTCAGTTGATAATTGTGAAGAGTTGCACACAACTGTTGGAAAGAAGTAAACTCAGAAAACAAGAGTTTTTCTCTAATATCTTTTTGTAAATTAGAGATAAAGATTCTTTGAATATCATTGTCAGGCACTGGAAAAGAAATTTGAGCATACAAATGCTTATATCTACCAATGAAATCAGTCACTTTTTCTTTAACACCTTGTTTACAATGCATTAAATCAATCAAAGTAACCTTAGGACTTATATTGTTTTGAAATTGTTGAATAAAAGCATTTGCAAGTTGTTCGAAAGAAGTAATAGAATAAGAAGGCAACGAGCAATACCATTGTAGGGCTTTATCTCTTAATGTTCTAGTAAACAGTTTTGCAAGCAACCTTTGGTCATAAGCAAAATCAGTACATATTGTTTGAAAGGTCTTAACATGTGTTAAAGGATCACCCTTACCATTATAAAGCTCCAAATGTGGAATTTCAACATGTTTAGGGGGGATAGCTCGAACAATGTCAAGAGAAAGTGGGCTCGCAACATCAAATGTGGGCACACTAAACTTAGATTGATTCATAGAGGCAATTTGTTGCTGTAAAGAAGAGACAGTTTGTGCAAGATTGTTAATGGTCGCTTCAGTCAAAGAGTTCATATTAGACGTGTTAGATTGTGATGGAGGTGTTATGTTATTGAAAGAAGGTAGAGAGTAAGGTGGTGGGACACTATGATAGTTAGTCATAGGAGATGATTGGACAGGAGGAACACTACAAGGAGGAATGGAATGATTAAATGAATTGCCCCCTTGCGTCATGTTCATTTGTGGTGATATAATAGGGACACTCATTGAAGGAATGAATGAAGAAGTTGGATTGAATGAAGGAAGAGGATTGATTGAAGAAGAAGGATTGCCCCCATGACTGATGATCATAGGAGGAATGTCTTGTATTGAAGTAGTCATTATGTTTGATGTAAAAGTAGGTATACTAGCAATAGGAGTCGTCAAAGGAATAGAATGATTAACTTGAGTAGGAGGTTGTGTATAACCTAAGGTTTTGGCACAACTCTTCATAGGCATCACATTCGAATCCACAATGTGTGCAATACCACGCAAAATATCAATTCCATTCTTATCACTTTGAACCATACGTTTTAGACCCTCAATTAATGAGAGAGCTTCACTATCAGGGTATTCTTGAGACATCCATTGTCGAAAATCATCAAATTGGTTATCCAATTTTGAAAGTTGTTCTACAGAAACCTCATGGAGAGCTTCTTCATCATTAAGAGGATTAGAGGAATTACCCATGTCCTCGTTAAAAAGGCCATTCAAATTAGGTTCCATCTCCTCAGTAATTACACCTTGGAAAGACTTAATTCTAAGGCTTCGTCTAACGGGAATAGTGTAAGTAGGGCTTATTGTTGTAAAACTCATGCACTAAAGATAGAGAGAAGATTTTGAATTTTAGAGGTAGCAAATTTCAATAAAATCAGCCAATCTCCTAGATTTAAGCTGTTAAATGCAATCAGGACAATCTCCCGAAATTTCGGAAAAAATGTCCGGGACCGTGGCGAACGGAGTGCACACGGTCCTTGCAACTTTTTTCAAAATTTTCAGGGATGAAAGTTATGATGATTTTAAAGCCAATTTGAAAAAATTGAGTGATTTTACGATCTGTAGATAGGCCAAATTAAAGTTGCAATCTCAAAATTGAACCCTACCAAGATTGTTGAAAAATGTAAATTTTGAATTTTGAAAAAGAGGGGAAAACTGAAATTTTGAATTTTATGATTTTAGAAGGAATACTAAAAGCAATGCAAGTTTCGAAATTTAAAAGTTGACTCGATTTCATGCAAAATTCGAATTTGAAAGTGGAAATCAAGGTTGTTGCAATTAAACACTTAATTTCAAAAGTCACAAATTGCAAAAATTTGAATAAAACACTGAAATTTCGAATGAATGCTAACACAATTTTCAGATTTAGGACTGTAAGAAACACAATTTTGATACAAATTTCAATTTCAACAATTTTTGAATGATTAGAAGCCTCAATCCAAGCAATCGCTAGACCAACTCCGACTTTAATTTTGAAGGTGTTAAAATTGATAAAATCAGCCAAAATTCTGGATTTTAGCAGAAAAATACAGTAAGATCTAGCTCCCGAAATTTCAGAAAAAATGTCGGGGACGATGGCGCTCGGGGTGCACACGGTCCTCACAACTTTTTTCCAAATTTTCAGGGATGAAAGATATTGTGATTTTATTGCGGAATCCAAAGTTACAGCCGATTTGGAGGTGTTTTGATTAGTGAAATTATCAGTCAAAGGTTGAATCAAGAAGGTCTTAAAAATTAGGGTTTTGACATTTAACCACTTAATTTTCAGAATTAAAGCACAAATATGAATTGACAATTTGCAATAGAAGGGTAGATCTGAAACAAGCATTAACAATTAAACATTTCACAAGTTTAATTACTTAAAAGAAAATTTTAGGGTTTTTATGCAATTAGCCTCTAAAATTTGCAAAAGATCAAACATGGAAATGTAATTAAGGAAACAAAATTTTCAGATCTAACCACGAATAATCAGAATGAGGATGTTCACGTCAGGTTCACCAAAATGTAAAGCGGAAAAATCAAACCCTAGTTGTTCTCCCCTCCCCAACTCCAAGGAGAGAGAAGGGAGTGTCACTAGGGTTGATGGTTTTCACTTAGGAGAGACTTTACATTCAAAAGAGGGGTTGAAACCCACAAGATCCAATCCCACGCAATGCAAGATTGGATTCTATATGAGTTTCAAGGGTTGTGATAGCAAGGATACCCTCTTTTGTAAAGAAATGTGGATAGAAAGATTGAACTAGGAATGCATGTAAAGGAGGAAAGATTCGCTTATAAACAGAGATAGAGATATGGGATGAAGCTGCGGACCTGGAATTAGCAGTAAAATGTCGAGACGGTGCTGTTCTGCAAATTTGAGGGAAAGTTGACGGGACGATGGCGTCCGACGTGCACACGGTCCTCCGAAAAATCCGCGAAACGAAGGTGGATCTGTTCGTCTCTGCACAAGGATTCTAGATCTTCAATTACAGCTGCGTACCTGCAACCTACACACAGAAAAGAGAGGACGATTGGGGGGTTAGGGATGAGGGGTTTGCCTTTAGGTCAAACCCCGGTTTTGGAATTAACCAAGAAATGAGAATGCTGTAAATGTAAATGTTTGTAATGTAAACAAGTACTGATACCTTGTTGTAAGAATGTTTGTATTCTTACATGCGAAGGTGTAATGTATGTAGTATGTTGTATGTTGTATGTGATCTCCTCTTCAACAGTTGAATCCTTGTCTTGAATGCAACACTTAGCCTTGAATGGAGACTTAGAATGATTAATTGCTTGAAGGAATGCTTGAATGCTTGAATGCTTGAATATCGTTTCCGCCTTTTGCACACATCTGTCCTTCCTCCCTTTCTAGGAGAGGAAAAGTAGTTTATATACTTGTCAATTAGGGTTAAAAGACTGATTTTCCCGACCTTAGGCTGACCAGGAAATAATATTTTCCAATTTGCAAACTTAAAGACCCGAAGCCCCAAAAGAGACCGGACCCAAAATAGGGCCAGGGACCAGGGCGCTGGGCGCCCTAGTCCTGAAGGACCAGGGTGCTGGGCACCATGGTCCCACCTCCAGGGACAGCAGGGTGCAAGGAGGATCAGGCCAAGGTGCTGAAAAATGCAGTTTTTGGTGTTATGAACAAGTTTCGGGGTCTCCATTCAGGTTCAGTGTTGCACCGCCATCGTGAAGACCCAAATGCAGTCGAAATTGCAAGTGTCACAATTTTAGGACGCTACAACACTATGTTGTCATTGATTTCAACCCTTAGTGTGGTGTGATGTCCTTTATGCTTGCACTTGTATGCTAATGTTGTGTGTCGATGCTAAAGTTCATTGTTGGATATCATGCATTGTTTACTAAGGTGGTGTTGTGTATATTTGTTATCAGCCAAAAATGAGAATTTCATGATGACATATTAAGATGAGGATTAGAAGTATCATGATGACATATTAAGATGAGGATCAAAAGCATTGAGATGAGAATTATAAGAATTAAGTTAGAAGGATGATGATGAATTGGGTAAGATGTCGAGCATATATTAAACTATTGTTAATTTCTCTTTCTATTCCTAAGTAAGGAATTGATGTTACAAAGATGTTCTAGTCTCTGCATGTTATTGCAATAATGATAGTTTAGGGAGTTTACCAAAGAGTGTCTGGGAGAATTCTCCACATTTCTCCACAGTTGAAGATATGAACTTTTAGGTTGGTAATTAGTTTTCATGTGTTGTGAATGATGTATCTTTCCATTTACAAGACACAAATGTTATCGCAGATGTTTTTGGTAATCACAGTACACAGGCAGTGTAGTTGTGAGTTAGACCAATCTAGGAAATGCTTTGCATTTTTGCAAATTTATATTTTTTCTCTTATGGTTTGGTGGATGAGCTCAAGACAACTATATATGGTCCTAGTTCAAGTTTCAAGTGTTGAAGTGTACCACAACTATCATTACTAATGTTCTATCTCAAGACTATGTTTTTGGGCTTACAGGGGATGAAGTGTTTTGTATGTGTTTTCTTGTTCTAGCTTAATTTGGCATGATGCTATGAAAGGAGTGTATGGGACTGCTATTGAAAATAATTGAAACATCTCTATGTGGCATGTGTTGAACACACCTTAGGATTGAGAGGGGGTTAAATCAATCCGGACCTAATCCTTAAAATTTATTGCTCAATTCACATTTTCTTTAACCTTATTCTTATTAGTAGCAATGAAAGATATAAAAAATAAATACCAAGCACAAGAGAACACTATATTTACATGGAAAACTCAAACAGGAAAAAAACACAGTGAGAATCAACTCATGATATATGAAATGATTACAATATTGTTTTAGGCTCACTGCCAAGCAAGTGCACTGCTCCTTGAATAACTTGTAGGATAGAGTGCACTACCCTAGGGCAAGAAAAAATGCTTGCAATCTAAATAACACTTTTCTAGAGAAAAGTACAATGAATATATAAATCAGGAACAAATAGGCCTTCAACAACACTACCTCCAACAATCTTTAGATACAAAGCTATCCTTGAATCTGTGCTTCAAGCAACTAATTTCACAACACTCACCACAATCTTTCTTTGTCACAACTTAATTTAATGAATTTTTGCAAATAATTTAATCTTGTAGGCATATTACACACAATTATCCATGTACTCATCTACATCATCAACATCAATTTGGTTTTTTATATATGTACCATCTTCTTCATTGCTAACATGAATTACATCAACCAGAACATAAGACAAGCACAAGTCCTATCAAGTCAACCACCAACACTTGATTGTAGTGAATGTGGTCCAATATAAGAGATAGAGAGGACCTAAAAACAACACACCACTTCTTTCTTAGCAATTCAAAATAATTCACATGTTATAATACATCTTTCAAAGGTTGGCAACACGATAACTTGCAGATTCAACAAGCAACATGCCATAAGTTGGCCCAAAACATGTCCTCCAGATGAACAAGCCTAATGAAAATATTCACATGCCAAGGTAGGACCCAAAATCAATGTAACACAAACTTCAAACCAAGCATAAAAATCCAAGGATTCATTGCAAGCTGAGGAACAACACTAGTCGATTGAGTTAGAGCAGTTACCCTGAAACAAAAATTCCAATCCCAATCCACCATTCATACAGAACATCTAACATCATGTGGATCACATCATGACATTCAATTAACATACAACAATATTGGAAAATCCTTCTTTCACCTCTCTGAATAAAGATCATACTAGCACAACATAACTAATGTTGTTAAACACTTCATTTTGGATAGCTAGTCAAACATAGAACACAATATTGTGCTACTTGCAAACAACATCATCATCTAAATTTTGAACTAAGACAAGAAATAGACATTTTAAACATGTATAATCCAAAACACATGAAACATCAATTTAGAGAAATGCAAAGAATTTTTTAGACTAATTCTAACAGAGACTAGACCGCCAGTCAACTGCAATCACCAACCATATCAGCTACAACACCAAGGATTTGAAAAGATAAGAGTGTGGTATTCACAAAACATAAACATTATATCCAATTCCACAAGAGCATGTTTGCAGATCCAAAGGAATGCAGAGCATTCTTCTGGACACCCATCGATACATGCTTATGTACCAACTTGTTTTAGCAGTCTTCCAGAGACCAAACTGTCCCCAAAACATCATTTTCTCTCTTGATACAATTATCTACATTATTTTGTCATGCATCAATTCTCATCTTATATCTCAAACCATTTGACCTTCATCATTCTATCACTACCATTATCCATATTGTCAACAAAATCAATAGTATTAGTACAACATACTTAATATAGACATTAGACACCAAGAAGGTTAACATCCATAGATCATCTTCAACCAATATCCATTTGTTTTTCATATTAACCTCTTCATACCAGTCATACAAATCATGAATACAACTGACAAACAGTAACAAACAATAACCAATGCAATATTATCATCACATCCTCAACAAATGCAACAATACTCTACTCAACCAATCATCATATCATCAATGACCATAATAATCAAGGACAATATATATTTCCAGACATTAGGTTGACATAAATGACAACACATATTGCCAACAATCTCCCCCTTTATCATTTATAGAAACACTTACTGATGTATACATAATACAATGTTCTCTTCTTACATATATATATTCTCTCTCCTTTCATTAGTATCTATCTTACAATATCTCTCCCCCTTCGACATCAAGGAGAAAGAGTACATGTCATTACTTGATTCAAAATTCAAAATATTATTGCATAGTCTCTGATTTATATTCTTCCATTTCAACAACTACTAACCAATCATCTACTCCCCTTGAGAGCAACAATCAACATCAATCTATGGCAAGGGATATCCCTTGAAATCCTCCCCTTGGATAAATGCACAATATATGTATATTAGTTGGAAGATGGAGGTGCAATATTCCCTAGCTTTTGTCTAAGATACTCAAAAGTATCCTTTGAGAGAGCCTTAGTATATACGTCTATAATCTGATCCTTGGTAGGTACATACTCCAATTTGAACTTCTTTTTCTATCACTTTCTCCCTTAAGAAATGATGCTTGATAGAAACTTGCTTAGTCCTCGAATTCATCACCAAAATCTTCAAAAAATTTATAGCAATTGTGCTATCACACATGATAGGAATAGGTTCATCATAAATCATTTTAACATCTTTCAATGTCTACTTCATCCACATCACTTGAGTGTAGTAGGATACTGCAAAAATGTATAATCCTTCTATAATGGATAACAAAACTAAATATTGCTTCATATTGAACGAAAAAACCAATTTTCTTCCCAATTAAAAAAACACTTCCATTGGTACTTCTTTTGTCATAAGCACAACCAGCCCAATCAGCAATGATATAATCTTTCAAAGAGAAACTACTATCCTTTTTGTACCATGAGCCATATTCCTGAGTTCCTTTCAAGTATTTGAACATAATTTTGATAACCTTATCGTGAGATTTCTTAGGATGAGCTTGATATTTGGTAACCATTCATATTGCATGCATAATATCAGACCTAGAAGTAGTTAGGTATAACAGTCCACCAATCATAAACCTATAGTGAGTGTGATCAACTTTCGAAGATTCATAATCTTTTCTCAAATGACAACTTGTAGCCATGGGGGTACTTACTGGTTTAGTATTATCCATACCAAACTTTTTCAACATCTCCTTAACATACTATGCTTGAGATAAAAATACCATTATCCAACTGAGCAACTTAAAGACCAAGAAATAAAGATAACTCACCAATCATTGACATTTCAAATTCTTTTTTCATTTTCTCTACAAACCTTTTGCATACCTCATCATCTCCTCGAAAGATAATATCATTGATGTAACATATACAACAACTATCAACAATTTATCATTCTCAATCTTGAAATAGAGATTACTATCTATAATACCTTTTCTTGAAGCCTTGTTGAAATAGATACTTGTCCAACCTTGCATACCAAGCCCTAGGGGCTTGATTGAGACCACACAATGCCTTTTTAAATCTACATACCATATCCAAATCTTTTGCCAACTGAAAACAATCGGGTTGTTCTATATACACTTCTTCTAATTCTCCATTCAAGAAATTTGACTTGATATCCATCTAATACACCTTGAAATCTTTGTGAGACACAAAAGCTAGAAACATTTAGATTGCCTCCCTTCAAGTCACCAAAGAGAATTTCTCCTCAAAATCAATTTCTTCAACTTGAGAGTATTCCTTACATAGCAATATTGCCTTGTTTTTTGTTACTTCTCATTCTTCATTCAATTTTTTTTGGAATGCCCACTTGGTTCTAATAACATACTTGTCTATAGGTCTAGGAATGAGTTCCCATGTTTGATTTTTCTCAATTTCATCAAGTTCTTCTTTCATATCCTTTATCCATCCTTTATCATTTCTTGCATCAGAAAAGGTCTTGGGCTCTACTTTTGACAAAAGACAAATATTTACTTGTACACTTATCTTGGCAAGTCTTCTTCTAGACTACACACCTTCATTCTTATCACTAATGATTTTTTTTAGACTGATCCCTTTGAACATACTTTTCTAGAGTCTTAGGGGTCTACTCAGATTCCTTTTCCTTAGTTTCTTTTTATTCATCTTCTCCTTTTGTAGTGCAAGACAGACTTTCTATTTTCCAATCCACAAGTTCTTCAATGGTCTAGTCTCAATCTTCATCTACTTTGACATTTGAGCTTTCAACTATTTTCTCGAGTCATGTCTATAGGCCTTGCTTCTTATTGAATATCCCAAGAGAATTCCTTCATCATATCTTGATTTAAACTTTCTAATATCATCTTCATCTCTTCTAATATAGCACTTGCTCTGAAAAATTTGAAAGTACTTTACAGTGGTAGTCCTTTAATACCACAACTCATAGGAGGTCTTTAAATAGCCTTGTGTAACCCACACTATGTTAAGAATATAAATAGGAGTATGCACAACCTCTCTACAGTAAACATCATGTAAGTTAAAATCCTTTAACATTGTCCTAACCATTTCTTGAACTATGTTGTTGTTCCTTTCTACCACCTCATTCTATTGAGGGGTCCTAGGAGTAGACAAATGTCTTCTAATACCATGATCCTCACAAAACTTATTAAATTTATCTGATTTAAATTCACCTCCTCTATTAGACCTCAAACATTTGATCTTAATGTCCATTTCATTCTCAACCATTGATTTATATATCTTATAACTTATCTAGTGCTTCCAATTTTTCTCTTAGAAAAGCAACCCGTGTCATTCAAGAGTAATCATCAACAAATATCACAAAGTAACTTTCACCATGTAGTCTTCTTGTGATGGTTGTAATGTGGTGAAAAAGGAGTGACAAAAAGATCAAGATGAAAACTTTTCTCTCCTCAAGAAGAGGAGTGAAAGTTTCACAAAAGATTCTCCTCAACCCTCTCACGCACATTACATTTAAAAGAGGGGGGGGGGGGATTCACTAGATCTAATCTCAAGAGAGAGATTGAATGCTAAGTGAATTAATAATGAATTTGGAAAGTGAAAGTAACCCTTCTTTTAGAATGCAATAGGTTGAATTATGCGATTTAAGACTAAGTGTAAAAGAGACAAAGAAATGATTATAACCTGAGATAGGAACGCGGGATGAAGCTGTGCACCTGGAATTAGCAGTAAAATGTCAAGACAAATCTCCCCTAAAAATTTGGGCAAAAGTTGTTGGGACCGTGTTGAAAGTGCACACGGTCCTCCAAAAAATCCACGTGCCAAAAAGGATTTTTGCGCCTCTGAAAATGAAGTCCAAATCTGCAAATACAGTTGCGCACCTGCAACCTACACATAGAAAAGAGAGAAAAATTTTGTTGGGACTGGGGGTTTGTCTTTAGGTCAAACACCAATTTTGGAATTAACCAAATGATGAAAAGTGCTTTCAAATAATGAAAGTAAATGACTGAAATGGAATTCACCTCTAGAGAGGATGCAATTGAAATGTTGATAGAGTTGTTTGAAAGGATATGTAGAATTGTATGTCACAAGAGATCTCCTCTTCAATGGTTGAATCCTTGACTTTAATGCAACACCTAGCCTTGAAAGGAGACTTGAGAATGCTCAATGCTTGAATGCTTGATTTCACTTAGGATCACAATTTCCACTTCATGTATCTATCTTCTCTTATGCAAATAGGAGAGAGGAATGCATCTTTTATATTCGTCAATTAGGATTAATTGACTGATTTTTTGTCATAGGCTGACATAGGGAAACTTTTCCCTCTTTCCAAATGAAAAGAACAATACAAAGTTTGATCGGGAGGGGCCCAAAATAGGGTGAGAATAGGGTCGCCACATCCTTGTCCTGCCCTAATTCAGGACAAGAAGCAACAAAGGAGAGTGCGAGGTGCAAGGAAATGCAATCTTTGGGGAACATGAGCATGTCTTGGGTCTCCAGTCAGGCTTAGGGATTTGATTCACCAATGTGAAGACCCAAATGTGGACGAAAATTGTAAGGTCACAATTTTATGATGCTACAATGGCAGGTCTACATAGATCAATGTGTATCAGCTCTAAGGGTTTTGAGGAAGAATATTATTTGCTCTTGAACATTGTATCTGTTTGCTTTCCCATCAAAATCAATGTCTTCAACTTGAGAGTACCTCTTACATACCAATCTTGCCTTTTTTCATATTACTTCTCCTTCTTCATTCAATTTGTTCTAAAATACCTACTTGGTTCTAATAACATACTTGTCTATAGGTCTGGGAACAAGTTCCCATGTTTGATTTTTCTCAATCTCATCAAGTTCTTCTTTCATAGTCTTTATCCATCCTTTACCCTCACTTGCATCAAAAAAGGTCTTGAGCTCTACTTTTAATAAAAGACAAATATTCACTTGTTCACTTATCTTGGCATGTACACCTTCATTCTTATCACTAGGGGAGAGGAGCCAATACGTGGGCAGAGTTCTAAAGGTGCGATAGTAAATGGGTACCCTATGCTCACCCAGTACATGTCAACAAAGTATTCAACACATGCCATATTTGAACACATTCAATATTATAAACAAATAATAACAATTATATATCCAAGTTTCATATAGATATATATATTAATTTTAAAATTACCATCAAAATATAACTATCAAACAAGTGGGATTACATCGATCAAATCTTGTCCAAATCACTGACACATCCTACCATGCCCACTAATGCATTGTATGGTGTTGGCATAGGTGTCTATTTTAACCAAAAACAACCAAAACATACAACAAGACATGTCCTTCGCCACCCTACTAACACAACTTAATAAAAATAACACACTACCACGTCAAATCCCATTGACCCAAAAGATGACCATCACATGTCCCTATGTGCTTACTACCCCATGATCCTTTCACAAGCTATTGAACCGTGTGTCCCATTTGTCCAACTTTCATCAAACACCTACTAGTCACCTCAACTCACATCCCACCTGCATCCACAACAAGAAGTGTGTAAGGTCACAAATCTCCATTGATATGCAATTAACTCAAACCAATTTGTACAAGAAGATTCAAATTCAAAAAAAAAACTAGTACCAGACATTTATGAGCCCACTTTGTTGGTATTTTGGTATGGTTTTGTCATTGATGTCAACACCTACTAAACCTTATCAATTCTAGCACTTTGGAGAATCAGGTAAGCAAATGACTTATGCACAGTCATCGGTATCTGGTACACCGATAGGATATAATGATCACCAACACTTGGAAGGGCATGGAAAACACTTGGTTATATCGAAGACATCGTGTGGACACCTTGTCTTGGAGATTTGTTTATTGGTATATTCATATTTGCATATTTGTTGTTACCGGCAAATAGGTCCAGGTTATACACTGACAGGTTTATCTTTTCCAGATCAGCATGGCATGCTATGGAGATGACTTATTATTGTTGTAAATGCATTAAGCCAACATGTTGAATCAGTTATTGCATCGGGCATTAATTTATTTGTAAATTGATTTTATTGTAATATCTTGTAGAGCCGACCTACTAAAATTGGTCCTAGGTTATGATATAAATGTAAGGTCTTATTTGTAAGATCAGTGGTGGAATGCGAAGAAGAATTGTGTGAAGGTATATGCGAGATTAAGCAGAGCTATACACGTAGACATCATTTGAAGGTGAAGCAAGGTTTTTGTGAAAGCATATCAGAACTACATTGGTACTAAATCCAGCATATGAAGATGCTATTTTGAGTAGTACATCCTTATTGGATTTAACCATCCAATTGTAGTTAGTGTGACTCCTATTTTGTGTTTGAGCAGCGAGGTTTAGGCGCTTGGCCTTTCTGCATGTGCAGACCCCATTTGTATACACTTACTATCTGTAGTAGTATCATCTGATTGTGGGTAAGGTTTCCCACCGTGGTTTTTCCCCTTACAGGGTTTCCACGTACAAATATTGGTGTTATGTGTTGTGGATGACTTTGTCTTTTTGTTTCATGCATTAATCTTTACCGGCATTGCAATTATCTGATAAAACTGTTCATCGGTATAAAAGACTGGTTCACTGGGATTAAGCAGTAAGCTGGTTAAGTTGTTTTGTTTTGAATTTATTTTGACAACTGATTCACCCCCCTCTCAGCTGCGTCCAGGACCTAACAATTGGTATCGGATCATAGTCCTCTTTTGCAGAAGTTTAACAACTTGAGGAGATCCAATGTCTACTAACTATTTCAGGAAGGATAGTCCTAAACTTGATGGAACCAACTATGGCATATGGAAGATCAGAGTGGAGACACATTTAAATTACATTGGAAAGGACATCTGGGATGTTACAAAGAATGGCTATACTGCTCCTACTCAAAACCAACCTAATCCACCTAACTTGACTAAAGATGAAGAAAATGACTACAAAGCAAGAGAAGCACTTTTGAGCACATTAACAGATCAGTAAATCATGGGATTATTAGACAGATCAACTGCTAAAGCTATTTGGGATCATCTGGAAACACTGAATGAAGGAGATTCCACAGTCAAAATTGCAAAGCTTGAAAGCTTCAGGGTCAGGTATGAAAATCTAAAAATGGAAGAAGATGAAAGGATTTATGCTTTTATGGAAAGAGTTAATGAAATTGTTTTGGGTATTAAATGTTGTGGAGGAAACTTAAGTGAAGATGAAATTTGTTTCAAAAGTTTTAAGAGGATTGCCACCAACATATAAAATGAAGGTCACTGCTATAAATGAGTTAAGAACAATGCCTAATACATCAGTAACTAGAGATACATTGATTGGAAAACTTTCAGCATTTGAAATTGAGGAATTTGGTCCTATTGCTACTATAAAGATAGATTTAGCCTTTAAAGCATCAACATCATTTGCATCATTTGAAAAATCTGATTGGAAATCCTTTTATGCAAGAGAACTTGAAGAAGGCAGGAAAGAAAATGAAGAACTTGAAGAACTTGAAACACTATTTGCAAGGAAAATGCCTAAAGGTCTAGTTGGAAGTAAGTATGAAGGTAAAGCGCCCTTTAAATGTTTTAACTGTAATAAGATTGGTCATATGGCTTCAAGATGCCTTGATAGACATGCTAGACTAAGAGAAGAAGCTAGAAGGACATACAAACCTAACCTTGAATATCAGAGATACAGATTTAAGAAGAATAAAGACAAATCTTGTTATCTTGCTGATGAAGGTGTGACTGATGATTCTGATGAGGATCCAACAAACAATGGATGGGTTTTTCTTGCTATAACAGAAGATCAACCAACACCTATAGTCCAACCGGTAGTGCAGGTCTTGGCAGCTAAAATTGAAGTAAAGGATGAATGGATCATTGATTTAGGATGCTCACATCAAATGACAAGAGATAAAGGTAAATTCTTGAACTTTCAAGAATATAATAGAGGTCTAGTGAGATTTGGAGATGATAAAGCTTGTCTGATCAAAGGTAAAGGTACAATATCTCTTAATGGTAAGTATAATATTGACAATGCTTACTATGTTGAAGGTTTAAAGCATAATCTTTCGAGTGTTGGTCAATTAGTTGAGAAAGGATTTCAGTTACAATTCAAGAATGGAAAATGCAAAATCATGAATAGAACTGGTTTAGAAATTGCAACTGGTAATCAAACTAGAGGAAATATCTTTCATTTGAATAATAGTGAAAAGACATGCTTGATTGCACATATTGATGAAAGTTGGCTATGGCATAAGAGACTCTGTCATGTAAACTTTGATTTCATGGTTAAAATCAGTACTACTAAGGCAGTTAGAGATTTACCTAAAATTGTCAAACCTCACAATACAATATATAAGGAATGTCAATTTGGAAAAAAAGTTATAACTACCTTTAAAAGTATTCCAGAAAAATCCAATAATGCTCTTGACTGAATTCATACTGACTTATGTGGTCTAGCTAGAACCAAAAGCTTGCAAGGTGATAGATATTTCATGCTAATCATTGATGACTATTCTAGAATGTGTTGGGTTACTTTTCTAAGAGAAAAATCAGAAGCACTTGGGAAGTTCAAATTGTTCAAAGCAATGGTAGAAAATGAAATCGGTAAGAAAATCAAATGTTTAAGATCAGATCAAGGAGGAGAATTTACATCTAAGGAATTTAATGCATTCTGTGAAGTGAATGGAATCAGAAGACAGCTATCGGCACCTCTGACACCACAACAAAATGGAGTTGTTGAAAGGAAAAACAGAACCATCTTGGATGCAACTAGAAGTATGTTATCGGAAGCAAATCTACCACATGTATATTGGAGAGAAGCAGTAAGTACTGTGGTCTATACATTCAACAAAGTTCACATCAAAGGTGAAATCGATAAGACCCCTCATGAACTATGGTTTGGTATTACTCCTACTCTAAAATATTTCAGAATATTTGGAAGTAAATGCTATATTAGAAGGGATGAGTATATTGGCAAATTTGATCCTAGAAGTGATGAAGGAATATTTCTTGGTTATTCATCTAAAAGTAAAGCATATAGATGTTTTAACAAAAGATTGCAGAAAATTGTTGAGAGTACAAATGTGAAGATTGATGAACAATTCAGAGGAAATTCAAGGTATATAGATTCTGAACTAGCAACAAACATTCTAACAAATGAACCTACACTGAACCCACCAGTACAGAATGAAGATCTAGTTACACCGGTAACATCTGAAAATTCCACTGTGACTGAGGAACAACAACAAACAAAGACACCCCGGTATGTAAGACTAAATCATTCTGAAGATCAAATAATTGGATACAAGCATAAAGGAGTTATGACAAGAGGAAGATTGGCAAACAAAGAGGCATGTCTTATTTCTCAAATTGAACCATCATCAGTTAATGAGGCATGTGAAGATAAATATTGGATTAAAGCTATGGAAGAAGAATTAGAACAAATTGAGAAGAATAACACTTGGACATTAGTTCCCCGACTTAAAGATAAAAATGTAATTGGAACCAAATGGGTATTCAGAAAAAAACTTAATGAAGATGGTAAGGTTATCAGAAATAAAGAAAGACTAGTGTGTAAGGGATATTCTTAGAAAGAAGGAATTGTTTACAATGAGACCTTTGCACCGGTAGTCAGAATTGAGGCAGTCAGATTATTTTTGGCTTTTGTAGCACACAAGAACTACAAAGTATATCAAATGGATATTAAATGTGCATTTCTGAATGGAGATCTTGAAGAAGAAGTTTATATTGAACAACCTGATGGATTTTCTTTGATAGATAACAAAGCTATGGTTTGCAGGTTAAGGAAAGCTTTGTATGGATTGAAACAAGCTCCAAGAGCTTGGTATGCAAGATTGGATAAGTATCTTTTGAAGATTGGTTTTTCCAAAGGTAATGATGACAACAACTTATATTATAGTGACTAATGATGACATCTTGGTTATAGAAGTTTTTGTTGATGATATAATCTTTGGATGAGAAGATGGACTATGTAAAGAATTTTCTATTGAAATGCAACAAGAATTTGAAATGTCTATGATTGGAGAAATAAAATTCTTTTTAGGATTGCAGATTACACAGACCGACAAAGGTATATTCTTGAGTCAATCCAAGTACTTAAAGGAGTTACTAAAGAAATTTGGGATGGAGAACTCTAAACCGGTAAGCACACCTATGACTGCAAATGACAAACTATCACTAAGGGATGAATCTACACCTATTAATCCAACTAGGTACAAATCTATGATAGGAGGTATACTGTATTTGACACAAACCAGACTTGATATCATGAATGCAGTATGTATTGTTTCAAGATTTCAGATTAATCCTAGAGAAAATCATGAATCAGTAGCAAAAAGGATTTTCCGGTACTTACAAGGCACAACAAATCTTGGATTATGGTATCCTAGAGATGAAAACTTTGAATTATGTGCATACACAGATGCAAATTGGGCAGGAGATGTGGATGATAGAAAAAGCACCACTGGAGGAGCATTTTTTCTTGGAAACAGACTAGTTTCTTGGTTAAGTAAGAAACCAAGTTGTACATCCTTATCAACAGCAGAATCAGAATATGTTGCAGCAACAACTAATTGTACATAGGTACTATGGCTTAAACAAATGTTGAAAGACATAAAGGTAAATGCAAGGAACCTATTACTATCTATTATGACAACACTACAACAATTAATATATCTAAGAATCCGGTACTACATTCTAAAACCAAACATGTTTCTATCAAACTAAATTTTCTAAGGGAGAATGTTGAAGCAAAAGAAATTAAACTAGTTTATGTAAATACTAAAGAGCAAATTGCAGATATTTTCACTAAACCTCTGCCTAAGGAGACTTTTGAATATCTTAGAGATCAACTTGGGGTCATTCCCCCACCGGTAGATACTTAGGAAGTTGATATCTATCATCAACCGACAGAATTAATAGAAAAACTTTTACTCCGGTCTTTGATGAGGAAGCTACTTCTCAGGGGGAGTAGTTGGTATACTATATTGATTGGTATTTTGTATATGAACTTGGCTTGGTAGTAACTTTGGCATTTGATGTCAAAGGGGGAGAGATTGGTATGGAAAAACACAAGGAAACACATGTTACTCTCAGGGGGGAGATTGATAATTATTGGTATTTTGGTATTTGGCATTTCTGTTTTGGCACTTTGATGGTTTTTCCATCTTGTGTTGCCATCAATGCCAAAGGGGGAGATTGTTGGTATTTTGGTATGGTTTTGTCATTGATGTCAACACCTACTAAACCTTATCAACTCTAGCACTTTGGAGAATCAGCAACATTCACTGGCAAGCAAATGACTTATGCATAGTCATCGGTATCTAGTACACCGACATGATATAATGATCACCGGCACTTGGAAGGGCATGGAAAACACTTGGTTATATCAAAGAAATCATGTGGACACCTTGTCTTGGAGATTTTTTTATTGGTATATTCGTATTTGCATATTTGTTGTTACCGACAAATAGGTCCAGGTTATACACCGGTAGGTTTATCTTTTCCAGATCAACATGGCATGCTATGGAGATGACTTATTATTGTTGTAAATGCATTAAGCCAACATGTTGAATCAGTTATTGCATCAGGCATAAATTTATTTGTAAATTGATTTTATTGTAATATCTTGTAGAGCCGACCTACTAAAATTGGTCCTAGGTTATGATATAAATGTAAGATCTTATTTGTAAGATCAGTGGTGGAATGCGAAGAAGAATTGTGTGAAGGTATATGCGAGATTAAGCAGAGCTATACATGCAGAAATCATTTGAAGGTGAAGCAAGGTTTTTGTGAAAGCATATCAGAACTACATTGGTACTGAATCCAGCATATGAAGATGCTATTTTGAGTAGTACATCCTTATTGGATTTAACCACCTAATTGTAGTCAGTGTGACTCCTATTTTGTGTTTGAGCAATGAGCTCTAGGCGCTTGGCCTTTCTGCATGTGCAGACCCCATTTGTATACACTTAATATCTGCAGTAGTATCATCTGATTGTGGGTAAGGTTTCCCGCCATGGTTTTTCCCCTTATAGGGTTTCCATGTGCAAATATTGGTGTTATGTGTTGTGGATGACTTTGTCTTTTTGTTTCATGCATTAATCTTTACCGATATTGCAATTATCTGATAAAACTGTTCAGCAGTATAAAAGACTGGTTCACCGGTATTAAGCAGTAAGTTGGTCAAGTTGTTTTGTTTTGAATTTATTTTGACAACTGATTCACCCCCTCTCTTAGTTGTCTCTGGGACCTAACACACTTATTCAAATTCACAAAAATCACAATAAGTATACGCATAATGTTATCCATTTTAGTCAACAAAGAAGATGTAGCAGGCATCAAAGAGGAGAAAGAAAACATAATAGGCATCCAAGAGGAGAAAGAAGACATAGCAGGCATCCAAGAGGAGAAAGAAGACATCCAAGTATTTAGTTGTTCCATGATCTGAGACATACATGTTTAATTCATTTTATTTTCTTGTTCTTTTCCTTCTCAGTTTTCTATACCCTTACTGTTTTCTAGTTTAATAAACCCTTACTATTACACATTCTTACAACCCTTTTTTTTTCTTTCCAGATGTTCTTATCCTTCTCTTTTTTCTAAACACTTATTGTTTTTGACTTTTATAAACTCTTACCATCTTCCACTTCTATAAACCCTTATTGCTATACATTCTTATAACCCTTTCTTTTCTTTCCCTAATGTTCTTATTCTTCTCAGTTTTCTAATGCTTACTATTTCCCACTTTTATATACCCTTACCGCCATCCACTTTTATAAAACACTACTGTTATACATTCTTAAAACCTTGTATTCTCTTTTATTGATGTTCTTATCCTTCTCAGTTTTCTAAACCCTTAATGTTATACATTCTTAGAACCCTTTCTTTTCTTTCTCTAATGTTCTTATCCTTCTCAGTTTTGCAAACCCTTAATGTTTTCCACTTTTATAAAACCTTACTATTATACAATCATAAAACCCTTTCTTTTCTTTTCTTTTCTTGATGTCCTTATCCTTCTCAGTTTTCCAAACCTTTTTGTTTTCCACTTTTATAAACCCTTATTGTTATGTTGTTCGCAATATATGTATACTTGTTACTCTTACTATTTTTCTTGATGTTTAAGGTGTATACATATTTGGCAGTGTATATGTTGTTCACAATAAATGTAAATTACACTATGTAAGGGAGAGTGTAGGGTGATGGTGGAGTGTAAATGCAGACAAGTGTGAGAGATGGGTGGCCAAGTGAGTCTATGAAATGGCCAATTTATATGTTCTAATTTACTTTGTTTCCCATACCGTTACTGTTTTATTGTCCATGCAAAAGTGTCCATGCAAATTGTAGAGCAAATTTATAAATAACCCACTTATATAGCCTTCACAGAGAAACCACTGATGATTAACATATTGTAGTGTTTAAGTTTTATAAATAACCCACATTCTTTCAAGCTTCAGTGTTATTCTGTTCAAACTTCAGTGTTATTCTATTCATGCTTCACTATTATTTCATATTAATTTGTCATATAGATTGACCAACTTTGCTAGTTTTATAAACCTTTACTGTTTTCCAGATTTATAAACATATTGTCATTGCACTATGTAGACACCTAAAAGTTGCACAACAAATTAAGTGATTTTTATTCATTTAATTATCCCTAATCCTTCCAATTAATTAAATCAAGATTTAATTGATAATCCTATTCTTCTATTTTGACCATTAATCAAAGTAAAGATTTGGTTAATATTTCCCTTCTTCTATCTAATCCATTTTAATTAAATTCATATTTAATTAAATCCCCCCTCTAGCCATTTTAATTAAATTCACATTTAATTAAATCCCCCCTCTAGCCATTTTAATTAATTTCACATTTAATTAAACCTCCCTTCTAGCCATTTTAATTAAATTCACATTCAATTAAAAATCTCCATTTACCCCCTTTCCCATTTTAATTATATCTACTTTTAATTATAAACCCCTTTACATTTAAATAAATCAAAACTTATTTAAAAAGTTCCCCCACTTGCAAAATCCTACAAATGCAAGTTGCATCCCCTATTTTGGCTAAAATAAATCTTTTATTTACCAAAATTACCTATTTTTCCTCACCCACTTGGAAAATCCTACATCTCCCACTTGCCTCCTAATTCCCCTTCTAGAAACCTCCTAATCCCATTCTAATCATGCCATTTCCCTAAATTTGAGGAGGTCACTTCTCAAGTTTGGAAGAAAGTCTTCTAAATGCATTTAAAACTTTATCTCTTCAACAAGTTAACTTGTTGAGTTGCCCAAATTTGGAAGGACTCTTACAAATTTTTCCCCCAAAGTCCTATTAACCATTAATGGTTAATTCAACCTCCCCTCATGGTTAGAGACTTTATCTCTAACTCAACCCTCATCTAACCCAAGGGTCTTATCAAGCACTCATGGCTTTGACCTTGCTTATCCTATTAACCCTTGCACAAGAGTTTACCCCTTGGGTAAAGGCTTTATCCATTGGTTATCCACTAACCCAACCACAACCTTACCTCCTAAGGTAACCATCATGTCTCCTCAGGCATTTAATGCCTCTTACATCTCCTCTCAAGCCCTCTTAAGGTGGCATTTATCAACTTGGAATTGAATTGAATCCCTCACATGGATTGACAACTTTCAATCCTAGCCCTTATTGAGATTACTCAATCTCAACCATCCATTTCTCTATTTCCCCTATAAATAGAGCCCATTCCTTCTTCGAAATCATCCAATCTCTTTGTGCATCTAAATTATAGTCATTTTGTAGGTTAAGGAGCTCATTCAAGTCATCTTCAAGTATTAACATTAGCATTATAGTATTTAGCATTTGCATCATGTTTTAGGACATCATCTAGTTTAAATGCATCTCTTTTCATAGCTTAAGTAACTCATCTAGCATCATTTAATCTTTAAATTTGGAATCAATCTAGTTTCACTATCTTCATCATCTTGAGCATTTAGTCTTGCATCTTGCATCCTAGCTCTCATTATCTCCATCATCTTAGTATTCACTAGGATCTTAGTTGCATCCATTTTGATCCTAGAATCATTTAACTTATTCTCTAGGTTGTCATCCAAGAGATCAAGTGCTCTTCCAAGTGAGAGGCACCTTGAATCTTGAGGATCTTTAGATATAGAGGAGCATGGAATGATTTTAAAGAGTTTGGATTCACTAACTTGTTTTATTGATTTCTAACCTCTAATGCAATGTTCCAGGTGTGCGTTTGAGTTGTTTTCCTTGCAATGCAGGTTGACCCCACATTTCCAACACACATTTTTGGCACCCACTGTGGGGCTGGACTCCTAAAATTTCAACATTTCTAATTTTTTCCGCAGGATTCACGCCTACAGTTTTCAAATATAGATTAGCGCATACAACCTCTGTTATCGCACATCTGACAGATCTTATAACTCATTTGACAGATATTTTCTTGCATCTGACAGATCTTATAGCACATATAACTTTTCTTCTAGCGCATATAACATATCTTTTTGCATATTTAACAGATCTTATAGCGCATTTGACTGATATTTTTGCGCATAAAATTGTTCTTTTAGCACAAACGATCTCTGTTTTTGTGAATATAAAGCAGAGACAAAAATTTGTAACCGAGATTTGAAAATTAGGCTTGTAGAAGACCACCTAAGTTTTTGGGATTTTCAGTAACTTCTTTCTTTGCAGGTTTCTAATAGTTTCTTGCAGATTTGGAGGAGTTAATTTAGGATTTAGTGATTTATTTTCTCTCTTTTTTTAAAGTTGCTTAAAAATAACTCAAATTTCCTTTTGGGTAAAAAGAACTTCATTTTTCAATTTGGTATTCTAAAAAGTACCTCACTTATTTTTTGGGCTCTAAAAAAAATCACATTTGCAAGGTAAAAAGAGCAAATCAAACATTTACTTTCTTGCAAAGTTGCGATTCACACCTCAAATTTTGGGCTCTAAAAAGACAACAATCTTTTATTTTCTTGCAAAGTTGAATATGTTAATCTTAGAGGATCTGGTTAATACTGAGAGGTGGGGGGGGGGTGTGAATTAGTATTAACAACAATTGAAAAACTGAAACTTAGACTTATAAAACTTTCACCAAATCAAACATAAACCAACATTAGAGTCATTTACCAGTACCGGTATCTACTGATAATCATATGCTAAACTAATATATCAATGTTGCTAATTAAGTGTTCATCAACCATGCATAAACTGAAAGTAAATCATAACATCACATCGAAACATTCACCACATGAACACCATGATTTTCACGTGGAAACCCAAATAGGGACAAACCATGACGGGAATTGGTACGCACAAGAATTGTGCACTCTTTTAGAATGCACCCTCTTAGGAGCCTAGCCTGGTTAGGAGCTTACAAAGATGCCTTGTTAGGAGCAGACCCTGTTAGGAGTCACCTGGTTAAGGGATTTACCTTAACCCTTTCAGGAGCTTTGACCTGTTAGGACCAACCTCGCAAGAGGATGTAGAACTCAGATGATGAGTCACCCTGTTAGGGGATTTGCAATATAAGGCCTGTCAGGACCTACCCGGTTAAGGGATTTTGTCTGCTGCAACTGTTAGGAAACAATAGTGAATGAAATGGTTTTTGCACTTAACTACTTGCTTGATCAGATCAAATTAAGCTCTTAGTCTGCAACACTCTGGCATATCTTATCACACTTTGGTTTGACTTCACACTCTTCTCAAGATCACCAACTGACACAACAAACATAATCTATACTAACATAAATAACTTTTACAACTAGGTCGACAACTAAAACCCTAGATACATTAAGATTTTACAATACAGATCATCAAGGATCATATCAGATCATTACAACATTTTACAAGATAATATCAACCATAGAATGATCATAAGTCGTCATAGCAAGTCGATCTGATAGGCTGTTAATCCACAAAATATTCTTCCAAGTGCTTCACTGATTCCCAAGAAATTCCATCTTCAAACACACCAAAACAACAATTCAATTTTTCATGTGGGTTGTGCCACACCATCTTAAACATTTAAACTTGATGTAGATCACCGCCAAACCAAAAATCATCACCAGTTAAGAGAATTCTTTACCGGTCCTTAAACCCTTCTTAAACCCCAGCAAAAACTCAACATAAATTATAAACGTAACTTCCGGTTGTCACAACATGATGCGGTTCTAGTTAGATACATGTTACAATGATACAAACTTACATTCCAAACCGCAAAGTCTCAATCATCACCAATCGTCAGATACAATCAAAATATTTCCCTGTTTATCGGTTAAGGTCCTAATTCTCAGTGTCCCGATTCTTTACCGGTAAGCTCTTTCCAGTAGACAAAAAAGACTTAGATGACAAAATAAAACACAAGTAAACATCAATTGTCATGAATAAATATCAGTTGCCATAAATGACAACATTGTTAGACACAATGCACCACTGAGAGGGGGGTGAATTAGTGGTTCTCAAACTTTTCCCTTTAACTATCCCTATGAAGGTATACCCATTAATAGATCTAGCTGAATGCAGACTTACGAGTTAGTGAGGAGACTAAACACAAATTCACTCACACAAAGGGACATCACATAACACCAATATGCATGAGGAAAACCCAAGATGGGAAAAGCCTTGGTGAGAAATGCTACTTGAGACTAATGCTCCAATCTAGCCTCACAATGAAAACTCTGTTACAATGTTTAGGGCACCAACCCAAGGAACAAAAACCTCCAACAGATTTATGGGCTACAACCCAAAGGAGCTACAACCCCTGACTTAGGGCACCAACCCAAGGAGCACCAACCCCTAAGTGATTTATGGGCTACAACCCAAAGGAGCTACAACCCCTAGACCGAGCTACAACTCAATGATCTCAATGATAACTTCACATACAAAATTAATCATATTGTTACAAGTGAATCTTGTAGCCATTTCATATACCTCACTCTGCCAGTGAGACACCTTCTCTGCTACACCAATACACCTCTCTCTGCTTTTGTTACTGCTTTACTAGTTTAAATCTCTCTTTTCCAGTTCTCACTTCTTTCAGTTGCTCTGCTGCTCTCCACCAATACTACACTCAGTCAGTTCTATGCCTATCTTCTTTGTAGTTATATTTTCTTCTTCTCTATCGGTATAAACCCTACCGGTTCTGCACTTCTACTAGTTGAACTCTTGAACGTGGTTCTCCCTCACACTTAGTCTCTTCTCTATCTCCTTGATGAGCACTTGAGTGATCTAATCTCACATGAAACATTTAATCACTTCGCAGGAGCCCTATCTTTCTTTCTTCAACAACACTTAACAATATCTTTGGCCTACATATTTATAGCCTAGTTTTCTCGCCAAAATCCTATTCAAATTTTAGGCGATTAGGGTTTCCTCATCGACATCAAGGCAAACCAAATCCAATCAGATCTTATTCGATCTTATCGCCCAACAAACTATTTGATCATCATCGCCATTAACGCGCCTTCTAATACATGTTTTCAAATATAGAAAACACAACCCTGTATCTCAACCTGCATCTGTCAAAATGCCATTAATATCTCTGTTGTTTCCTTCTCGAGGTCTTCTCACAATCCAATTTCCTTGCTTCGATCCAGGCACCAATAACTCCCTGGTTTTTCTCTTTCGTTCATTCTTCCTCGAGCCACACTCCTCTGATCCAATCCATAAATCACAGGATTCATATTAAATGCATACCTACAAAAACACCTATCTCTACACGACACTTCATTGACCTTTGCAAGTTTGCCACATCATCTCTACATGGCATCCACGTCGACCTCTACCTCTGCTAGATCATCTATGTCGGTATGAACAAGATCATCGACCTACCACACAAACCAGTTCTTCTTTGCTGCCTATTACTAATCTTGCCGGTATCTCACATTTTACTGGCTAACTCCTCATGTCTTCTCTTTGTTGAACTGTCGATGGAATACCTTGACCGATCACCAGATATGTTTATCCATAGCATTCTCATTCTCATCAGGTAGAAGCACATCTCTTAGACTCTTTGCTTCCTTACTAGTTCTCATGTTTACCGGTAGCCATCCTGATGACATCATGTCATCAACCTTTAGTGGTTTCCATCTAAGGCATCTGCATGTTGGTTTCATTCTTTATTTTTCAGTTGCTCCACTTTGCCTTCTTCATTATTAGACTGAATATCATCTCATCTGGTTTGTCAAGATGACAAACACATCAGTCCTTCACCTGTCCCGAAAACTCAACATGCCATCTCTATCGGTCCAGTGCATATCCCCAATTTCATGCACTTGAGGCATTCCTTTGTTTCACTGGTAGATCCGATGTGAGCCTTCAAACACTTGCCTTTACCTCTTCCTTCTTATCTCATAGAACTATGATGCACACTATGCATAATAGGAGATAAGCTCCACTTATCGGTGGAGTGACACCTTATCATCTGCATCTTGCAATGTACCCATGTGGCTTCCCTATTTGTGCAACATATCTTCAAATAGGGACATGTGATCCGGTGTTGGCACTTTCACTGCCATTCATCTCTTCACATGGTGACTGCATCTTCATCCGGTGGGAGTCCTATTGTTTTGCAACCTCACAATATACCGGTGAACAGTTCATCCTTCTCCTCTAGTGTTGAAGTGATTTAGGTAACATTTTGCCTCTTTATCACAAACAACATCTCAAGCACCTTGCTCATCCTGCTTGTTCATTAGTCGTAATCTTGCTGGTTGACAACCACTCACTTGGTTGATTTGTCTTCTCCATGTCAACATATCACTTACCAATTGACATCCTTTCCTTATCGGTGATACATTATACCGGTAACCTATCCATCTCATCCACACAAGTCAGGCACAAACTTGTGTACCAGTGACTCCTGTGGTCATTCCTCTGAATGACATTCTCTTCTTTACCTTACCGTTGTTCTGCAACACAAGGTGATATCAAAGATATCTCATCTTGTACTCCTGCATGATAGTGTTGCACAAACATCTCCTCTACCAGTAGCCATCCCATATCAGTTGATATCAATGACAAGAGAGTGCCAACAATCTCCTCCTTTGGCATTCATGTCAACTGATGTAGTATTTGACATACTACATAATCTCTCTCCCCCTTTGTATGATCTAATGGATTCTCACTCATGTAGTATGTTGTATACTACATGTAGTCACACAAATCTGTCCATTTTAATTAAATGAATATTTCGTATTTATTTGATTAAAAATCCACTAGCCATCAGTTAATTAAATTAATATCTAATTAATTCATCCCCAAACATTCTTCTATTAATTAAATAAATTATTCAATTTATTTTAATTAATTCATTAAATCAAATTTCAATCAATTAAATAAATAAAATCAATTTATTTAATTAAATCCCCTTTTCCTCTTTTAAATAAATTAAATAAAACATTTATTTAAATCATTATCCCCACCCCACTTGCATTTTCCTACAAATGCAACTTGCACACATTTATTGAAATAAATGAATTTTTATTTTAAATAAAATCCTATTTTCCCTCACCCACCAAATCCACTTGCAAAATCTAATCCCCTTCTAGATTCTTCTAACCCCTTCCTAATTAGCCTAATCCATCCCCTAAATATTGTCACATTCCTAAGCAAAATGGAGTCACTTCTCAAAGCCTCAAAGTCTTTGATAACCATTAAAGGCTTCAAGTCTTCAACCACTAAATGGCTCAAAGTCTTTGATAACCATTGAAGGCTTCCAACTTTCAACCACTTAATCCCCAAAGTCTCCAATAACCATTAATGGTTAATTCAACCCTCCCACATGGTTAAAACATTTGTTTTGACTCAACCTCTACCCAACCCAAGGGTCTCATCAAGCCTTCAATGCTTTGACCATGATTATCTCTTAATCATTTGCACAAAGGTTTATCCTTGGATTAACTCCTAATTTAGTGGGTAATCCTAATTTAGACTTGACCCTTAGCCTTTAGATAACCATGAGGTCTTCTCAGGCCTTTAATGCCTCCAACCTCTTCTTTCAACCCAACCCTATGTTGACATTTGTCACCATTTCATTGGTGCAAATTGTGCACATGGATCCCTAACTTTCAAGCTTGACCCTTGATTAAACCTTACAATCTTGGCCATCCATTGCTCCATTTTTCCTATAAATAGAGCCCATTCCTTCATAATCCAGATCCTGAAAACTTGTATGCATTTAGACTATAGCCATTTTAGAGAGCATTTAGCATAGCATAACTAAATCTTGTCTTTTTGGTTAAAATACATCATTTTAGCATAAAATAGCTTTTTCATTTCATGTTTGGAGCTATACTACAATCTCAATCCTCCATAAGCATCCATAGTGCAAAAAGCTGCTGAGAGCTACACTATTTTGGAACTTGGAGAGGAGAGGAACAAGGGAGAAAGAACTAATATCATGTTGAGAGATAGTTGGAGATATCTCATTGTCTTACTTCTTTAGTTAGATTCATTAGCATGTTTTTAGTGTCTCCTTTGGAATGCCTTCATGTGTTTGGTTTTTTTGATTGACTAACGCTAACTTCTTGTGTGTTTTGTGTTTATTGATCATAGACTAATCTTGTGCCATTTAGGAGGGCATCATTTGGTGAACCCGACGTGAATCGAACACGCAACCTTCTGATTTCATTTTTTTTGAAAAATTAACATTTTGCTTGTTGAAATTGTCACACAGGTCGCGCTTCGGCGCTATTGAACGCGTTTTAGCGCTGTTGCTAAATTTCTTTTAGCGCTATTGATCTTAAGATAGCGCTATTGAAAATGTTTCAGCACTATTGACAACATTCCAGCGCTATTGTCACCGTTTCAGCGCTATTGACACAATTCTAGCACTTTTGTCTTCTCGGGATTTTCTTTTCTTTCAGCGCTACTGTTTAAATTAGCGCTTCTGCTCACGCAGACTAGCGCTGTTGTATTAATCAACGCTTTTGTAAAAACACAGAATAACGCTATTGCGACAGAGTGTCGCCCAAATGGACTTGTAACCCAAAAATCAGAATTTAGGCTTGTGGAAGCCCCCCTCTTTGAGCATTGATTTTATTAACTTGTTTCTTTTCTTTGTGCAGGTTAAACAACACAACAAAAATCACAAAATTTTTCATTTAGTGCTTAAAAAGAACTTAAAAACACAAAAAAGAGTTTTTCATTGTTTTCTAGTTAGGCCTCATTTTATTTGGTGCTTAAAATCAACAATTCCATTTTCTTGCATCAAACTAAAGAATTTACAATCCAGACTTCAAATTTTGGGCAAGTAAAAAGAACAATTCACTTGTTTTTGATTTTTTGCAAACAAATTTTCCTTCAAAGCAAAACGTGTTTTTCATTAAGTTGACCAGGACTTTCAACTTCTAGATTACAAAACATATTGCTTCGAAGTTAAAAAGAACACCATGGCTGTTGGAGCAACATCTCCAAATAGTTAGATCATCTTTGCAAATGTGGGATTAAAAAGAACAAGTGAATTTCGTGTTTGGCATGCTTGTGCACAAAAGTCAGTCGAGTGGTCCTACCTCTAACACACACTATCCTCTCCCTTGGCTCTCGTGGTCCTAGGTGCAAGAGAAAAGTGTTAGTAACACTCAAAAATTTTATTTTTTAAGAGAGGCCTGCCAAGGGATTGATACTCTTGGGAACGACCTCGAGCGGTAAAACCTTCGAGCCGCTATAAAAATCAGGTGAGAGCGAAAGCTGTAGCCTTGGGTATAGCTGTTCCTACAGTGTAACTGGCCGAAAGGACAAATGGGCCCCACCACCAGTTACAAGGCTCTTAAGTGAGTCACTGCAGAATGAACTTATGTCCAAAAACATCGAACATGACTAAACACCTTTAAGTAGTAGCCCACCTGTTCTATTGATTGAGGATATTTGAGATACAATTTAGTGCAAGAGCATAGAAGGTTTTGCTCCCAAGATACTCATCATACATATTTCCTTGAGTAGAAACATAGCTTTTTGAAAAGTCACTTGTGGCTTGATAAAAGTGGTGACTCCCCCATCATAGGGATCATCTATTTGTTATGCTCGTGCAAGACTTAGTATATCACATCCTTACCTGCCACGGCAGGATTCATAAGGTATGTAGTACCAAAGTCGAAGAAATATCAAGATGTGGGGTAAATTTATCACAACTGGCCATTTGACCTTAGGGATAAAGAGTGTTTGAAGTGTGTTCATTTTGCAGACCTAGTGCGAATTGAGCCGACTTCAGGCTTTGGAAATACACCTTAAAATAAATCTAAAGGAAGGGTCAAAAACAAGTCCAAGAATTGGGTTGATCTAGACCCATACTCATTTGTGCCTTTCAGGCAACATTCTTGTGTTTGTGTGCTTGCTTTGTTTTCTTGTCAAAGAAAAAAATCAGAAAATCACTTCCCAAAAACGCAGTATTCATCCAACATTTCTCAAAAACAAACAAAAATACCAAAAACAAAGTACAAACAACAAAGAATCACATTTTATGACCATTCTTCACATCTTGCGAAGGAAGAAGTGTCATCAGAATATTACCTTGAAAAGAAGACCATTAAGCTCAAAGGCTTTGATCAAAAGGAGGAAATTCTTCTATCTCAATAGACAAATCTTTGTCTCACATAGAGTCTTTCTACATCGCATGCGTCTCTATCTTCAAGGTAAAACAAACGAGTTTGATTCCAAATCATTGAACCACAGAGCTTTTATGCAATATAGAGCTCTGAGTTATCACAAAAATCAAGGAGGAAAGATTAATCCCAACTTCTTCCCAAACATCTGTATCACCTACAACATAGCTCGAGAAGTGCCACCAACGCCTGAAAGGGAAGAAGTAGAGTTTGTTCCATTTGTAACACAAATTTTTTATTGAAGTTGAAAACAAAACATCCATCATCTTACTCATTCATCATTATTCCATCATCCATTCATCCCAAAAGTCTCAAAACATTAAGAGGTTCTTGTCCCAAGTTCTCTTTTAGATATTGCTTGAAATCAAATACATCACATCACTTTTAGATTGTTTCTACATCTAGGATAAGCTCATCCTAAGAGACACATCTACGCAGGTTAAAACTAGTTCATGAGTGAATCCTCTCATTGCTAGGTAGTTAAATCTGTAACACATCTCAGATTTCTCTGCACCTTATCATATCAAATCTTATCAAAACAAACAAGCAATTCAAAGGAGGAATTTCAGTTACATCTACCTTAAAGTGCTAGAGATCCCCATACAACACAAATCACCAACCAATCAATCTTTCATTTCATCACCACTCATCATCATCTTCAATCAACTTCAAAACAAACTTGCAAACAAAATGGCTCAAACCCGATCACGATCAAGGCAACGATAAATAGAAATTGAGGAAGAAGAGGACAACCTCAATGAATTTCAAGAAGCACTTGGAGGAAATGGGAATGATGAAAACCCAGGTACACCCACTCCTTCAACAATCGAAAGGGTTCAGCATAATCCTCATTTTAACAGATTATTTGATGAAATACTAAGGAGCAACGCAGATGCTCACTTCTTAAAACTCGCTCAAGAAGGAGCCAAACTCCCCTCAGACTTTGATCTTGCAGCATCAGAAAGACAAAGTCGCCATGAGGAGGAAAGGCATAGAGATCCCATCAGATATAACATCCCTCGAGGTAACCCACCACCTCCTCCTCCTAATGAAATAGAGATGTTGCGGCAACAAGTTGAGAATCTCGCCCAACAACTTCATAGTGGTGTTAAGACCAATCAATTCTCACTTAACGACATCTGTCCCTATCCATTTGATAGGAATCTTTATATGCCACCCTTTCCACGTGGATTCGAAACACCAAAATTCGAAAAATATAGAGGAAAGGGAGATCCCCACGATCATGTCCGAGAATTTCATTCCGCCTGTCTCGAAGTTGCATATGAAGACACATACTTAATGCGCCTTTTTCCCCAAAGCTTGGGAGGAACAACCACATCATGGTTTTCCCGACTACCAGGTGGCATTAGAACATTTGAGGAACTCATCCAGAAGTTCCTATCTCATTACTCTTATAATATTGAACACGACATCACCATGGCTGATCTATGCAACACCAAACAAAAACCAGGTGAATTATTCTCAGTATTCCTGCAACGATGGCGCCAAATGTCTAGCAGACGTTCTCTTCAGTTACCTGAACGAGAACTAGTGGAAATTTTCATTTCCAACTTAAATGAAGAAATGGAATTTCACCTGGATGTCAAAGATACAGATTCTTTTAACGATATGATCACCAAAGGTATAAAATGTGAAAGGGCACTCATCAAAAAAGGACTTATCAAAATCTTTAATGAACCCAAAGATGGTCCTCGCCCGCGCTTCAATAGCGATAAACCGAACTTCTGGAATAAGAATAAGAATATCGTCAATGATGGAGTTGTGGATGCTCGGACAGTCCAAAATACACAACCTGTGGTTCGGTTTGCAGGACAAAATCCTCCACCTCAAAATAACACAAATGTTCTTCCTAATCAAGGTTGCATCACATCTCATGATGAACCAAGACCCCGTCCACAAAAACAAAAACGCACATACACTCCCTTAGGGGAACCCATTGAAACAGTGATGCGACAACTCATTTCTCAGAATTTGATCACTCTACCTAAGTTATCAAATTATGAGCCTCAGGTCAAACCGGCATGGTGGAGAGATACTGAACATTGTGAGTTCCATCAAGGAAGAGGACACAAGACAAGTAATTGTCACCAATTGAAAGATCTCATTCAAGATCTTATTGATCGAGGAGAAATTGAGATTGAAGGGCATGACCCAAAAACAACCAATAATGATCATCAGATGTTCAAGAATCCACTTCCATCACAAGATCGAAGGGGTCCTTCCACTTCCAGACGAGGTCCTGATACCACTGATTATACGCAAGCTGCGTATAATTACACTGTCAATCACCTGTATGATGCCAGTGAACAAATTGCAACCATAACCTTCAAAAATCCCACCTCAAATTGCAATGTTGTTACACGTCGCGGCAAAGTTACCATAAAGGCAGCTCCACAAGGCACCACCTCCATCCCAAAGCAGTACAATCTTGTGGAACAATTAGACAAAACCCCTGCACTTATATCCATTTTGGAGCTATTACGCCTATCACCATCTCATAAAACAATCTTGGATCAAGCACTCCAAGAGGCGTCAGTCCCTGCAAACCTGAACACGGACCAATTTCAAGCCATGGTTGGAAATCTAAAGTCATCACCTTGTCTCACTTTTTCCGAAAGTGACAACTCTTCTTTCCAACAACCTCATAATGCTTCGCTACACATTGAAGGCTTTATCAACCAACACAGGATCAAGCGAGTCTTGATTGATAATGGAGCAGGCCTAAACATTTGCACACTACAGTTGGTCACAGCATTGGGATATGCAATAGAATTAGTGGATCCTCGCAAGAAGATCACCATCAAGGCCTATGATGATGCAGAGCGTTCATCCAAAGGAGCTGTGGTACTACCAATTCGGGTTGGCCCTGTGGTAAAGCACATAATTTGTCAGGTTCTGGACCTTCCTCTGCCATATAATCTATTATTAGGGAGACCTTGGATACATTCCATGTAAGCTGTGCCATCTACCTACCATCAATGTATCAAGTTCCCACATAATGGTGTAGAGATCACAATCCTGGGCGATGCAAATCCCTTTGCATTTTGCTATAATATCAGCCATCAACCAGAAATTACTGTTCCTAATAATAGGGAAGCCATTTCCTCCACATCATATGTAAGTCCCGCCTCTCTTGCCAGTTCGAACACCCCTATACCCAAGCAAGAAAAGCTTAAGATGAAAGTAGCAGAGGAAGGTCCTGGAGAATATAACTTGAGTCAGCTCTTTTGTGTGGGACAAATGCCCACTTCTCCTAGAACACATGGTAAACCACAGCAGATACTCCAGCAACCACTAAACATACCAGCATGTGCCTTGACGCCTTTTGTTCTTGGAAAGAGTCAAGAGGAAGAAACACAAGATGAGGACCTAGCGGACTGGATCTATAAAGATCCCATCACCACTGATAAACCGCGAGTTACACTTCCTACAGAACAGTATGGCAAAGGCCTCCTCATTATGCAAAGAGTGGGATATGATGGTCAGAGTGCTTTGGGATACTGCAAACAAGGACGACACGAACCGCTGCTACCAGAATTCAAACCCAAAGGTAATACAGGCCTAGGCTTTGAAAAAGAAGTCCTTCCTAAACTCAGATTCAAAGGTAAACCCAGCAAACCATTTTGCCCACCTACTGCAAAGAGGACACCTTTCATAATCAAAGCACCATCAAGCAATATTCCCACTGCCCCATCGAGGCTCACGACTCCACCGCAACAATCACCAGTGCCAAACATCCCACCAATCGAACTAGTAATCCCATCCACAACAGTAATCCCATCAGCAAAACCATTTGTAGCAACAACTATATTGGAACCCGCGGTAGCATCTATGGCACCAGCCATTCCAATAGAAGCCACTAAATCAACACTGCCGATACTTCCAGTGACAAATTCTTTTATCCCCATCACAGTTCCTGCAGCACCGACCACCTCAAAGGTACATAAACCAATCACACCTGCGGTATTCAACCCCAGTGACATCCCAGTATGGTATAGCAATCGGATGCTGGAAAGTGATTCAGAGACCGACTCACATGAGTGGGAATTTGATTCAGTGCAACTTAACACTTCAGATGAGGAAGACACATCACCACCTCCGCCATGCAAAGACATTCCTGTTTACGGAGAAGCACAGATAAAGACCACTTGGGTACCTGAGCTGGAAACATCTTCCACAGACCCTACGTCTCATCCTGCGCCTGATTCTGACAGGGAGAGTACCATCAACGACCTTCACCACACTGTCTTAACCCTCACCGATACCTCTAACGAACTTAACTTAATCGATGAGGTAATGCCCATTATCCACCCGGAACTCATCGAATGGAACCAACCAAATCCCCCATGTCTTGACCTCTTCCAGAACGATGAGGGTATCATTGACTTTTTGGAATTAAGGGATAATTTACCAAGCGGGGATCACAAAGCTGGATTCGCCATTGAACTTAATAGCGCAACATACTTCGGGGCGGATGCCAAACCCTTCAGCTGCAAAAATATAACATTAAAACATGGATCTTCCAGTGAAAACCACACTGTGGCACTGTTTGATCCAACAACAGTAAAAAGAAAGAGCGTATCCAACGGTGAAAACCTTTCTGAGGCGCCTAAGGATGAAGGGTTTGACATTCTCCCTGCTAGTACACAACAGGAACGATCAACGATTCTTATCGAGGAAACCAAAGAATACAATGTGGGGACTCCTGAAAACCCTCATATCATACATCTGGCATCTCTTCTCACTCTAGAGGAATAGCCTCAATTCATAGAGTTCTTCCAGAAGCGTCAGATCAACTTCGCATGGTCATATGCAGACATGCCTGGGCTTGATCCTGATTTAGTCATGCATCACCTCACCGTAGCAGAAGGAGCCAAACCTATCAAGCAGAAGCTTCGTAAAATGCATCCTCAGATTGCCGTGCTAGTCAAAACAGAACTCAAGAAACTCCTGGATGTTGGTTTCATTAGACCAATTGATTATGCAGAATGGATCTCCAACATTGTGCCAGTCGGCAAACCAAAAGGGGGCATCCACATTTGTACTGACTTCAGAGATCTGAATAAGGCATGTCCTAAGGATGACTTTCCCCTACCAAATATCGACATCATAGTGGATCTAACAGCAAGACATGCCATGCTTTCACTCATGGATGGCTTTTCAGGATACAATCAAATAAAGATCGCACTAGAGGACCAACATAAGACAGCCTTCACATGTCCATGGGGCACATACTATTGGAATGTAATGCCTTTTGGTCTAAAGAATGCAGGAGCGACCTATCAAAGAGCAATGACCACCATCTTCCATGACATGATGCATACCATGATGGAAGATTATGTTGATGACTTACTAGCAAAATCACTTATTAGAGAAGGACATCTCCACATCTTAGATCAAATCTTTGATAGACTGGAACAATATCATGTTCGACTCAACCCAAAGAAATGTGTCTTTGGAGTGACCTCCGGGAAACTTCTAGGATACATTGTCTCAAGCAAAGGTATTGAGGTCGATCCAGCAAAGTAAAGGCAATAATGGACATGCCACCTCCAAAGAATATCAGTCAGCTAAGGACATTACAAGGGCGGCTTCAATCCATCGGAAGATTCATTGCACAATTGGCTGATAAGTGTCACCCATTCACACACCTGCTACACAAGAACATCCGCTTTCAGTGGGATGACAAATGCCAGCAAGCATTTCAGGCACTTAAAGACTATCTCATGAATCCACCATTGTTGATGCCACCAGATCCAAGTAGACCGTTGTTACTTTATATCTCAGCGACAAATACAACATTAGGTGTACTACTGGCACAACATAATGCAGAAGGAAAAGAGTGTGCTGTTTACTACATCTCTCGCACATTGGTAGGCTATGAACTCAATTACACACCTATTGAGCGAGCTTGCCTAGCAGTAATCTTAGCAGCCACTAAATTGCGACACTATCTATTGACACACAAGGTACAACTCATCGCAAAGATTGATCCACTCAAGTATTTACTCAGCAAAGCAGCATTGACAGGCCGCTTGGCCAAATGGGTGATGATTCTAAGTGAATTTGACATTGAGTACGTAGACCGTAAAGCTATCAAAGGTCAAGTTATTGTAGATCAGTTGGCCGATGCACCACTCATAGGCGATCATCCCCTCATTTCCAATTTTCCAGATGAAGAGATATTCATGATCACAACAGCACAGCCATGGAAACTATATTTTGATGGTTCATACACTAGGCATGGCTCGGGGGCAGGCATTCTGTTTATCACACCTCAAGGTGATAGCATCCCGAAGTCTTACAGGCTCACATTTCCATGCACAAATAACATGGTAGAGTATGAGGCTTTGATCACAGGACTCAGATTAGCCATACAATGGAAATTAAAAGAACTACAAGTATATGGCGACTCCCAACTAGTCATTCGACAAGCAACAGATGAATATCAGACCAAAGATGATAAACTCATGCCATACAAGCAAATGGTGGACACTCTAAAGACATCATTTACTACTATCACCTTTGAGCAGATACCAAGAGATCAGAATCGAGCTGCTGATGCTATGGCTACTATCGCATCTCTCCTAGATCTTCCACAGAATTCAACACGCTATGAGTTCTTGGTAGAACAGCTTTGGATCCCCGCTTATGATATCCCCGAATCTGAAATGATATGTCGCCTTGTTGGTTCCGAATCCCCATGGTACGGTGAGTTCTACACCTATCTTCGCGATCATACCCTTCCTCCCAACCAATCAAATAACCAACGTAAAACCTTCATTCGCCAAACTGCTCGATATACCATTATTGCCCAAACCCTATACCGACATAGTCTTGGTGGTACTCTCCTTCGATGTCTGGAACAGGATGAGATAACAAAGGCTTTGGAAGAGGTACATGAAGGAATTTGCGGGACTCACTCAAGTGGTCCGTCACTAGCCAAGAAACTCATGCGAGCTGGATACTATTGGCCATCTATGGAAAAGGATTCCTACTACTTTGTTAGGAAATGCAAGAAATGTCAAGTTCATGGCGACCTGATACATGCACCGGCCCAGGAACTGCAACCAATCACGACACCATGGCCTTTCTGTCAATGGGGCCTTGACCTTGTGGGTAAGATTCATCCATCTTCATCCAACGGCCATAAATTCATTATTACCGCCACCGAATATTTCACCAAGTGGATCGAAGCTGTTCCACTTACCCAAGTCACCGGCAAGAAGATCGCCTCATTCATCCTCAACTACATCATCTGTCGGTATGGTGTACCCATGTCCATCGTCACAGATAACGGTCTTCCTTTCAAAAATCAGGATGTCCGTGAGCTTTGTGAGAAATTTCATATCCAACACCGCTTTTCCACTCCCTATTACCCACAAGGCAATGGTCAGGCTGAAGCATCCAATAAAAACATACTGAGGATCCTAAAGAAGACAGTCAATGATGCCGGTCGTGATTGGCATGTTCAATTGAATCCAGCATTATGGGCATATCGAACTAGCATTCGAACTCCTACAGGTGCAACTCCTTATTCATTGGTCTATGGTGCTGAAGCTATCTTGCCTATTGAGGTCGAGATACCGTCACTACGGGTTTCCTTGCACAATCTCATCGATGATGAAGCCTACAGAGTATCCCGTCTTCAGGACTTAGAGTTACTTGATGAAAAGCGACAAGCTGCATACAATCACCTCAAAGCCTATCAGCAGCGCATGAGCAGAAGCTACAATCACCGAGTTAGACCTCGTACATTTGAGGTAGGTGATCTTGTTCTACGAGAGAATCCTCGCAACCAACCAAACAGAGAACATCAAGGCAAGTTTGAATCAAACTGGCTGGGCCCATATGTTGTCACTACTGTATTCAGGTCCGGGGCATATCAATTGGCTACATCAGAAGGAGAACCGCTTGTAGATCCAATCAACAGCATGCACCTCAAACGGTTTTATACCTAAGGTGTACAAGGCATCAAGCTCCCCTGCATATCAGAAAACTACCAAAAACATTCAGAAAATGTCCTGAAGAAAATACAAAAACATTCAAAAAAGTAAAGAAAAATCATGCATCCAAACGGTGAACAAACACTCCGGTGGCACCTTGGGTAAGTACGATGGTGAAAACCTGGCAAACAGGCGCCACTCGTAAAGGCAATGGCTCCAGTATCTTTCAGGCTCATTGCGATCACATTCATGCACACATACATCCATCCATCCCAACCATGGCTTGTTATTTGATCTACAATTAAGAAAGTACTCCATGCATCTAGCATCCCACCTTTTCATAGTCAGGTCTACAAACTGGGGGCAATACCCTTACCCTAGTGATGGAAGTGGATTCTACATTATCTTGTATATCATTATGCTCTTCATTCAGGCAATCAATACAAAATCCAAAAACATTCAAAAATGATTCACAAAATCCAAAAACATCAGAAAACATCAAAAATCACACAAAAACATGGCAACACCTTGTACATATTTATCCGATCAGATACAAAATAAACATTGACAAACTACTCACACAATGACCATTTACCAATCAAACCAAAACAATCGACATCAACAATCCAAACCTGTCTTTAAACAAGGATGCATCCTTCCTTATCAAAACAAAGACAAGATGACATTTTCTTTGACAAGAAAATTATGTTAAGCTATCAAATGCTTGGTTGATTCGTGAGTACAATCGTTCGTTTATCTGTATCGGGATCTTTTCAGCATTGTTTTGTATCGTTTGCGCATTATTTCCGATGAAGTTCTGGGGCATGTACTAATGGTGTCTACGTGGGAAGTTCACTAAGCTACGTGATCTTATGCAAAAAGCAGTCATAGATCGCTACGGCTTGCTGACTACAGCGTATACCTCGACCATATGGGCATGAACCATTACCAAGGATCCTTATTCTTTATTCTTTATGTAAATATGCTATTTGTTTACAGATACAATGCTCATCCTTTGGTTCCTCTTCCTCCAGATTGGATAAAGGTTTTATTTCTTAGTACGGTATGCACTTGTCTCAGGATCTGATCAGCCTAAGATCAAGGAGGACGATCCAAGTCATGCACGAAAGGAGATAATCCTTGTCTATTCCGCAAGCAATACTCTGGTCGACTTGACCCTTATATCAAGTCGTTTGTATTAACTTGCTATATTAAAATCCATAAAAGAAATACTCAGGTCATCTTGAATTATTGTGTCAAGATGCTTGTATTCTCTTCCAACATTTTAAAGCTCAATGATGAAAATAGAGCACTATGGATCGTCATTTCACCTCATCTGTTTATATCTTGCATTCCGTTGCATATCACCCATCCACTCATTCATTCATATGTAGGCTTTTACATGCAAAAATGACTAATAAAAACTGGTCTTGGATACAATCACGACCGAGTACTCTGATACATCATCAATGCATCATGCAAAGTCTTCAAAACCTTGCATTCCTCATGATCATATCATCCTTGCATTTAGGTGCATCTTGCATTACGTCCATTCATGTCATTTTTCAAAAACATTGCATATAGTTTATTATTGACATTACTTTTCATTTAAAAATCATTTTCATCAAACATAAATAATTAGATTCATTCATGGGATCAAATTGTCTTTGGTTGTATTGCATCATTTAATAAGCATTCATTTCATATCAATTATCCATTATCATTTTATTAAACTTTTCATCATTTATTATTTGCATTCATTTCTTTATAGTAAAACAATGCATTCATTCATTACTAAGTATCTTATAAAACTCATTTTAGGATTCATTTCACATTACATTTATTATCAATACATTTAAAAGGTACAGTTATTATATCCATTAGTTATTGTATCATCCCATTTATCATTTGTACTTACAAACATATTTAACACATTATAGATTCATAAGACCATTTGTTTACAAAACATTGATTCATTTACCACATTATCATATAAACATTGGCACTTTACATTTTATTTATCCATATTACATTCATCTAAACACATCTAGATGCATATCCATGCATAAAATCATTCATCTAACCATTGCATTAACATCGTCACATAAATCATCTTATCATTGCATCACAATAAGAAATACCATACACCCTATTCATGCATCAAGCATAAGCATATGTCCTCATCATGGCATTCCATACATAAAGCATTACATCACAAATCAAATACATCATACACATATAAACCTGCATTCATATGTCAGTATCCAACATCATACATCATCATAAAAACATGCATAAAAGAAACATCTCATCACATGCATACATGTACACATATACATCTAAGCAATAAATCATCATCATGCATAAACATCCATCCATAATCACATGCATAATCATCACAATATGGGATCTCCTCATATATATCATCTCATATATCAGAGTACAATGAAGTCTACAAAATCGGCTACCAAAGAGCCATCCAAGATACAGTCCAAAAAAAATAGACAAAGATACAATACATATATGCAAAGATGCTCTCTCAGATGCCGCTCTGGCCAGATGCTGTACCACCACCACCCCTACCTACTCCACCACTGGTACCTGCACCACCTGATCCATCTCTCCGTGGAGGCCTCATCGAACCCCCACTCCCTCCTGCATCCCCTGATCTCTCCTGCCGTAGAGGACCCATCACACCCCCACTGCTCTGCATCCTCTGCGATCGCTCGGATCTGGCCTGCCGCATCTGTGAATAGCTGAGAGCTCGCTGGCTAATCGGTACCACCTGCTCATATAACCCACGCCAGTACTCTATCTCCGCCTGTGCTCGCCGAATCTCCCTCATAATCTCCCCTGAAGGCCCCTGTGCACCAGTCCGCACTCTCTCCTGCAGCTCCGCCAATCTCTCCACCGCCGTATCTCTCTCCCGCAGCACCACTGTCAGCTCTGCCTCCCGTGCAAATAGATGCACATCCCTAGCTGCTACCTCCGCCTCTAATCTCTCCACCCGGGTCTACAAATAACCTATCATGTGCTCCCGCAGATCCCCAGTAGCTCCCTCCCCCATGTCCATGGCTGCCGCACCTGTATCACCCCCTCCACTAAGTCCCTCCCCTGCACCACCCTCCCCTGCACCTGTAGCCATCGGGATCTCTCTCTCCATCCCCCTCCCACTCAGCTGCACTCCTCCCTGCATCAAAGGTCCCTGTGATATCTGAAGAGGTAGTCCACCTCTCCCTCTCCGCTGCCTCGGCATCCCCAATCCTCCTCCTCCTCCTCCACCTCCTCCTCCACCTCCTCCTCCACCACCTCCATCTCCACCTCCTCCGCCACCTCCATCTCCACCTCCTCCTCCTCCTCCTCCTCCTCCTCCTCGACCTCCTGCTCTCCGTCCTCGTCGCCTCTCATCCTCAAACGCTGGGATCGCCTCAGCTGGGTCTGATATCCGTCGGATCGGGTGCGCCGCCCGATACTGTGTATACTCTGCTGTCACACCTGCATCCACGACCCTCAGTCGTAAGTCCCATGGCCTCGCCTGCAGTGTCCGGAACTCTGCCAGTGCCTGATCATACGGTAGCACTGGACCCCATGCATACCGCTCTCGGATCACTCGTGCATACTCCCCTGATCCACTCGGCAGTCCCTGCTACCGTCCAAACTGCCTCATCACCCGTCCCGGCACCTGTCTCTCTACATGATACGAGGTCCTCCCAATGAGGAATCGGGTCATGAAGCAATACGGTAGTGCCTCCGCATCATCCTCCCATGGCTCACACTCCAAGTATGGCCGCCAGATCACTGCATCCAAATCATCTAATGCCCGCCGCCACCACTCTAGCTTCCCCAAGTGGGGCTGGCTCATCATACCACTATACATAAACATATAGGGCTGGTCCACGACTTGGAATCTCAGACTCACTGGTCGAGTCATTGGTAGATGCTCCCATGCCCACACATGCAGCAGTGTCATGCCTACTGCAAGCGAACCTCTCCCCCGGTACACTACCTCGTGTAACTCCTGATACATGTGCGCTAACACGCACGGCCCCCAGGCATATCGGGTCCCCTCAGTCACCATCATCTCTATAACCTGTCCCCACCCGACCGCCAATCCATGTGACCGCCTGTCTGGACACAGAAGTCCTCCCACGATCCCTGACAATACTGCTGGAAGGGGCTCATATAGTGCCGCTATATCCTCCCATGCTATCGAGCCATCATCAATATATACGTCCTCATCAAATATCCTCTGGCAAGACACCGTCCCCCAAGATCGATCATATGTCACCAGCTGCCCCCGAATCGGAATCCGAAGGATACGCCACACGTCCTCTAAAGTCACCGTCATCTCGCCCTGGGCCAGATGGAACGTGCACGTCTCACTATGCCATCACTCTGCCAATGCTGTGATCAGGCCGTGATTCATCCGAATCACGGGCATATGCATCACCTCGTAGAGGCCAGTAGCCGCAATACAATCAATCTCTATCTGCGTCAATCGATCCCGCAATCCCTGTGTCGCGGGGTGGCGCTCGCGTAACTGCAACACGCGCAGATCCTCCTGCACATAGACATTCATCCAACCACCATCAGTTGTTTTGTTATCAAACTTTCTTAAGTTTAAACCTAGACTATCATCAGATACTTTGATCAAGTATCTTCGGGTCTCAACAGGTAAGCAATCATGGCTGCCTAGACTTCAACATGCATTTATCCTAACAAATGACCTAAGTCTCATCGGGCTGCTATGGTTCAAAACAACTCCCACTGCACCTCGCCATCCATCAATCGTTAGTCATCCGGAGATTTATTTTGTCCGAAACTGGGGCATCTCGTTATCCTAAGGCAAAAGCGCTATTTTATCTACAATAGCGCTAGTTATACACAATAGCGCTACAATCACATCAATAGCGCTCAAACCTTTCTACAATAGCGCTACAACACCAAAAGCGCTAAAAACGCTATACAATAGCGCTATTACCCATCGATAGCGCTCAATGAACCATACGATAGCGCTAATTTGTCAAAAGCGCTAAAACTTGCCTACAAAAGCGCTAATTAATAGCAAAAGTGCTCAAACTAGCTTACTAAAGCGCTATTGCGGCACAATAGCGCTACTTCATGGAGCAAAAGCGCTAAAAACATAGTTCCAGCACTCTTGCTCCGACTTGACTTTGACTCAGCTAAAAACATATTAAAAATGCCTGAAAAGTGAGTTTTCGAATTTACGTACCGCTGGTCCGTAGTTGGCTGGGCGCTGGAATCGTCGCACTCGCTCAAATCGGTGCTCGGTGATCGGAAACGACATCGTAGCTCCTCCTTGCTCCTCCAAATGTCACTGTCAGAGCTATAGTTTTCAACTGGTCGCGGTCACAACTGATCCTATTTTCACCCCTTTCACCCCATTTATACCCCCCGCTGTCACCGTAACTTCGCCCTGCTCATCGCCGTGGTCCCCATGAATTTCCCGAGCCTCCCATTTCTCCCTGTTTCCCCCGATTTCTTCTATTTTTCACCAGTATGCCTAACTTCTTCTCTTCTACCACCCTGCCAATTTTCGTTCTTTTTCGAGAGATTGCCCGATTTTTCAAAATTTTTCGGCCCATCTCTCGAGGGGGCATACCACCCATTAAATTTATATTTTATGGGGCATTTCTTCACACCAGTTTTTCTTTCTTTGAAACGATGCGATAAACTGCACCGTCTCAAAGAGGGGCAAATGTAGTCACACAAATCTGTCCATTTTAATTAAATGAATATTTCGTATTTATTTGATTAAAAATCCACTAGCCATCAGTTAATTAAATTAATATCTAATTAATTCATCCCCAAACATTCTTCTATTAATTAAATAAATTATTCAATTTATTTTAATTAATTCATTAAATCAAATTTCAATCAATTAAATAAATAAAATCAATTTATTTAATTAAATCCCCTTTTCCTCTTTTAAATAAATTAAATAAAACATTTATTTAAATCATTATCCCCACCCCACTTGCATTTTCCTACAAATGCAACTTGCACACATTTATTGAAATAAATGAATTTTTATTTTAAATAAAATCCTATTTTCCCTCACCCACCAAATCCACTTGCAAAATCTAATCCCCTTCTAGATTCTTCTAACCCCTTCCTAATTAGCCTAATCCATCCCCTAAATATTGTCACATTCCTAAGCAAAATGGAGTCACTTCTCAAAGCCTCAAAGTCTTTGATAACCATTAAAGGCTTCAAGTCTTCAACCACTAAATGGCTCAAAGTCTTTGATAACCATTGAAGGCTTCCAACTTTCAACCACTTAATCCCCAAAGTCTCCAATAACCATTAATGGTTAATTCAACCCTCCCACATTGTTAAAACATTTGTTTTGACTCAACCTCTACCCAACCCAAGGGTCTCATCAAGCCTTCAATGCTTTGACCATGATTATCTCTTAATCATTTGCACAAAGGTTTATCCTTGGATTAACTCCTAATTTAGTGGGTAATCCTAATTTAGACTTGACCCTTAGCCTTTAGATAACCATGAGGTCTTCTCAGGCCTTTAATGCCTCCAACCTCTTCTTTCAACCCAACCCTATGTTGACATTTGTCACCATTTCATTGGTGCAAATTGTGCACATGGATCCCCAACTTTCAAGCTTGACCCTTGATTAAACCTTACAATCCTGGCCATCCATTGCTCCATTTTTCCTATAAATAGAGCCCATTCCTTCATAATCCAGATCCTGAAAACTTGTATGCATTTAGACTATAGCCATTTTAGAGAGCATTTAGCATAGCATAACTAAATCTTGTCTTTTTGGTTAAAATACATCATTTTAGCATAAAATAGCTTTTTCATTTCATGTTTGGAGCTATACTACAATCTCAATCCTCCATAAGCATCCATAGTGCAAAAAGCTGCTGAGAGCTACACTATTTTGGAACTTGGAGAGGAGAGGAACAAGGGAGAAAGAACTAATATCATGTTGAGAGATAGTTGGAGATATCTCATTGTCTTACTTCTTTAGTTAGATTCATTAGCATGTTTTTAGTGTCTCTTTTGGAATGCCTTCATGTGTTTGGTTTTTTTGATTGACTAACGCTAACTTCTTGTGTGTTTTGTGTTGATTGATCATAGACTAATCTTGTGCCATTTAGGAGGGCATCACTACATAATATTTCTCCCCCTTTGACAACAATGACAAAGGGAACTATCAGGATATCATTCCTCCTTGTTTTTACCGGTCACTGACATAATTATTTCTCCCCCTTTATCTTCATTCAATGCATCTCCTCCTTTGATACCACTTGTTACATCTTCTCAAGTCACAACACTTGAGATAGAGGAATCAACCATCAATTGACACCAATTGAGCAGGCAAATTTGATACTATTGGTTAAAGCACCCCATTGCAGAAGGGTGTGTCAGTGAATACAACTTACCTATAGGTCAAACTGCATCACTTCCCATTTGATCCCAATTTTCTTTAGAATCAAATGTGATTGTACTATGAATACAACCAACCAAATGACAAGTAGATACCCATAACCATGAAATTCTCCTGGGTAATCCTACAACAATTTCCATCATCTATAGTTTGGGCAGTCAATACACTTACACGTTGAAGTTCAAGCATGCCGACTCAGATTCAAAAAGACTTGAACTCCCCCTGAGTCATACATCTCAAGTCCTCATCTCCAGTTAGGTCCAATATCGAGACTCCAATCTTCACCACATACCGATTGAGCTGTGTAACTGTTATCATCTAATAATCCTTGAGCTTCATTATTTCCACCACAGCCTATGACAAGATTCTAGATGTACATAATGCCATACTATGACATCATCATGCCATAAATTAAACTGGTTAGCCCAAAAACATGCATGCCTGCATGATCAACAATCGAGCCAACATATACCATTCAGGTCATTTCCAATACCACCCGAGACATAAAATTCACATCCCATGCTACCGGGGATATTGCAATGATCTCTAGCCTCATTTTTTTACATAACCTACAAGTACCTATTAGCATTCATGTCGATAACATCCTGCACATACTGGTTTCTTGTATCGGTCCATTATTACTGCCAGAGCACCTTCCCATGACTTCTCACATTTTGTGTCACTTGGCATCTAATTTCAATTGTTAATCTCCATCCATTGACACATGCAGTAGTGATCCAATCACTGATCTATAGGTGTGTATTCAAGGCAGCCCCTACACACACTTATCATCTCATTTTCTTCCTTCATACCGGTCGTAGGTTATCCTTCCATGTGTCCTTCTTCACTAAGGGGGTGAATGATCTAATCAATATGTTAATCCCCCTAAGGCCCTACATCTCCTTTAAGTCTTAGGAGATATCACCTGTGCATTGAGTTCACAGTGTCGGTCCATGGTCTTCTTCCTCCATACCTACTTGGTCTCATTCTCCTTCCCATTTTTAGTCTTAGGGGCATGTCTTTCCTTTTTCTGCTGATGGGTCCTTCCATTTCCTAATTCTATCTCACAACTAGAAGTAGTGCTATAGTAGCACACATCATCCATCCCAACTTCATGATTGGGGAATCTCTTAGCATACAGATTTGACCATCTTCTCCTGGTCATGTTATTGTGATTGGCATTTGAAACCTGTGGGCCTCTAGGTCCTATAGGGACATTCCTCCTTTGGTTCCATGCAGGTCTCTGACTTCAATATGCTCTAGATCCATTTATAAGTTGAGCATAGTTGCCATACCAACTTCCAGGTGACTGCACGTTCCTCTTCCTGCATTCAACCTCTCTATGGCCAATTCCATTGCAATTATAACAAATAATATTTGCATAACCGGGAGAGGGGACATGCATGTATCTACTCTTGGATACATTTTGCTCATATGCATGAAAACTATGTGATCTTAGATTATTCCTTCTAGATCCCTTTCTACATTCTTCTGCCCTATGACTATAACCATTACATGCAAAGCAATAACAGGTAAAGGATGGCATATGACTTACAAATTTATTATGCCATGCATGGGGAGATCTTACCGATCTAGCATCTCCATTTCTCATTCTTTGAGGATGGATCCTGCGTTGTCCGTTCTTTGCATTTCCTTCATTTGATCTCTTCTTCTCCCACACTTTCTTTGTCTTGTGGGTGGTAGCACTTCCTTGTCTTCTACTAGTAGGAAGTCTTCTTTGTTGTATTCTCATTTTTCTGCTTCCAGTGAGGCTGTCTTCTCCCATCTTCCGTTTACCTTTGGGATTTGCATTATTCCTCCTTCTTGCAGCACTGGTCTTCATTCTTGTCTGCAAGTCTTCACCGGTTGTATTTAAGTCAACCTTCTTCCAGGGAAAATTTTTCACTGTGAAGGTCTGTCCCTTGTTTTCTCCATTTGAGGAGACAAACATAATGTCATTGTGAGGGACATTCTTGCTAGTGGAGTATTCACTGACACCACTTCCTAAACCTTCAATATCCTTGGCATGCTTTTGCTTCTTCAACATTTTGTCCAAGGCATCACTGCTGCCATCAAATTGGATTCTTACCTTGATCTCATCTTGACACTTCTCAAGGTCATTTCAAGGAATCTTCATTTCTCCAACTAGCTACATATATTCTTTATCTCTAACTTCTAGCTTAAATGCTAGATCACTACACCGACACTTCTAGGTGCCTTCTTCTCAAGTCTTCAACTCTGAGATACATTTCTCAGATTCTTCAAGGCATTTTATCAACTGGTTCTACTCCATAATAGCAACATTCTTGAATAGCTTGTATTCCTTTCTTACTCTACTGAGTTCTTCAAGTGCATTTACAAGCTCTCCTTCAAGATCAACTTATGCTTCTTCTTTTTCACTATCAAATAGACTTGTTGGCTAGATCTATCTGCCTTATCTCTTTCTTCTTCATCTTCTTCATTATCACTTCCAAACACATCATACTGATGAGATCTGTCTTCATTAACCTCTTTTGATATGTGATTCTCAATATCTATCTCATGGGCCATGAAGAGATGAGTATCCTCATCACTATTGCTACTGCAACAATCTGATATGCCTTTGTCATCTGTGCATGTGTCTGTTGTATTGTTCTTCTCACTCTCACAAACCGATCCAGTGGTGCAGGGTTAATTTCATACAACTTCTTCAATCTATCCCATAGGCTTTTTGCCAAACTACATTTATCCACCTATGAGGGAACATCACTGGTAAGCCCACTGAATATGGCCTTCATGGCTTCTTCATTACACATGCATCTTCTTTCTTCTTCAAAGCCAGTGGGAGGATAGACATTCCTAGGGAGACCATTAACAACTGACATCCATACATCAAACCCTAGAGAGGACAAGTAGACTTCCATTCTACAACTACAAATGGAATAGTTTGAACCATCAAAAAATGGAGTTGGGATTGACACTAAATAGACCATTGTGTCCTTAAGATAGAATCTACCCAAGCGAGAGAAAGCTTGATAAATAGGATACCTAGGCTCTAATACCAATTGTTAGACACAATGCACCACTGAGAGGGGGGTGAATCAATGGTTCCCAAACTTTTCCCTTTAACTATCCTTATGAAGGTATACCCATTAACAAATCTAGCTGAATGCATACTTATCAGTTAGTGAGGAGACTAAACACAAATGCACTCACACAAAGGGAAATCATATAACACTAGTATGCACAAGGAAAACCCAATATGGGAAAAACCTTAGTGAGCAATGTTGTTGGAGACTGCTGCTCCAATCTAGCCTCACAATGAAAACTCTGTTACAATGTTTAGGGCACCAACCCAAGGAGCACCAACCTCCGACAGATTTATGGGCTACAACCCAAAGGAGCTACAGCTCGTGATTTAGGGCACCATCCCAAGGAGCACCAACCCCTAGCTGATTTATGGGCTACAACCCCTGGATCGAGCTACAACTTGGTGATCTCAAAGATAACTTCACATACAAAATTAATCATACTATTACAAGTGAATCTTGTAACCATTTCATATACCTCACTCTGTTGGTGAGAAACCTTCTCTTCTACACTAGTACACCTCTCTCTCTATTGTTGTTGCTTTATCAGTTCACCTCTCTCTCTGTCGGTTCTCGCTTCTTTCAGCTTCTCTGCTGCTCTCCACCAGTACTACACTCACCCAGTTCTACGTCTGCCTTCTCTGTAGTTACCTTTTCTTCTTCTTTGTCGGTATAAACCCTACTGGTTCTGCACTTCTACCGATTGAACTCTTCAACTTGTTTCTCCCTCATACTTAGTCTCTTCTTTATCTCCTTGATGAGCACTTGACTAATCTTCTCTCACATGCAACAATTAATCACTTCGCAGGAGCCCTATCTTTCTTTCTTCAGCAACACTTAACAATATCTTTGGCCTGCATATTTATAGCTTGGTTTTCCTGCCAAAGGCTATTCAAATTTTAGGCAGTTAGGGTTTCCTCATCGACATTGAGGCAAACCAAATCCAATCAGATCTTATCCGATCTGATCGCCCAGATAGCTGTTTGTTCATCACTACCATTAATGTGCCTTCTAATACACATTTTCAAATATAGAAAACACGACCCTGTATCTTGACCTGCATCTATCAAAATGACATTAATATCTCTTCTATTTCCTTCTTGAGGTCTTCTCACAATCCAATTTCCTTGCTTTGATCTGGGTGCCAACAACTCCCTAATTTTTCTCTTTCGTTCATTCTTCCTCGAGCCACACTCCTCTGATCCAATTCATAAATAACGAGATTCATATTAAATGCATACCTGTAGAAACACCTATCCCTACACGACACTTCATCAACCTTTGCAAGCTTGCCACATCATCTCTACGTGGCATCCATGTCGACCTCTACCTCTACTAGATCGTCTATGTCAGTATAAACAAGATCGCCGACCTACAACACAAACCGGTTCTTCTTTGCTGCCAGTTTACTAACCCTGCTATTATCTCACATTTTACCAGCTAACTCCTTGTGTTTTCTCTTTATTGAACTGTCGATGGAATACCTTGATCGGTCACCAGACATGTTTATCCATAGCATGCCCATTCTCATTAGGTCGAAGCACATCTCTTAGCCTCTTTGCTTCCTTACCAGTTCTCACGTTTACCTGTAGCCATCCTGATGACATCATGTCATCAACCTTCAGTGGTTTCCATCTAAGGCATCTGCATGTCGGTTTCATTCTCAATTTTCAGTTGCTCTACTTTGCCTTCTTCATTATCAGACTAAATATCATCTCATCTAGTTTGTCAAGATGACAAACACATCAGTTCTTCACCTATCCTAACAACTCAACTTTCCATCTTTGTCGGTCCAGTGCATATCCCTAATTTCATGCACTTGAGGCATTCCTTTGTTTCATCGGTAGATCTAGTGTGAGCCTTCAAACACTTATCTTTACCTCTTCCTCCTCATCTCATAGAACTATGATGCACACTATGCATAATAGGAGATAAGCTCCACTTACCCGTGGAGATGACACTGCATCCTGCAATGTACTCATGTGGCTTCCCTGTTTGTGCAACATATCTTCAAATAGGCACATGTGATCCAGTGTTGACACTTTCATTGTCAGTCGTCTCTTCACATGGTGACTGCATCTTCATCCGGTGGGAGTCCTGTTGTTTTACAACCTCACAACACACCGGTGACTAGTTCATCCTTCTCCTTTGGTGTTGAAGTGATTTAGGTAACATTCTGCCTCTTCATCACAAACAACATCTCAAGCACCTCGCTCATCATGCTTGTTCACTAGTCATAATCTTTCCGGTTGACAACCACTCACTTGGTTGATTTGTCTTCTCTATGTCAACACATCACTTACTAGTTGACATCCTTTCCTTATCTATGATACACTATACTGGTAACCAATCCATCTCATCCACACAAGTCAGGCACAAACTTGTGTACTGGTGACTCCATTGGTCATTCCTCTGAATAACATTCTCTTCTTAACCTTACTGGTGTTCTACAACACAAGGTGATATCAAAGATATATCATCTTAAACTCCTGCATGAAAATGTTGCACAAACATCTCTTCTACCATTTATCATGCCATACTGGTTGACATCAATGACAACACAATGCCAACAAACATAACTAACTGATTAATGCCATCAAGCCAATCAATCTCAATCTCTTCATCAGAACTCAACTATATCATCACCAACAGTCATTTACCGGTTCAACCAATATTCTCCATCTGCATCATCAGTTATGTCAATAATGTCAACATTCTCCCCCTTTGGCATTGATGGAAACACCAACACCACCACCAACACTAAAAATTCTCAACTCATACTACTCTTCTCTGATCTGGAACTTCTCTACAACTCTTCTTTGTTGCATCTCATCTGCCTATTCATATTTATCTTCATTTCTTCTCCCCCTTTCTGATAGTTTCCTTCTCCTGGTTATATTACTTCTCCTTGATCATGTCTTCTTCCTAATCATATTACTTCTCCCTGATCATATGTTTTCCCCCCCTTTGACAACAATACCAAAGGTGCATATGCATCACCAGTCTTCAAATATGCTGCCGCCAATATCTCTGCTAACCATATCTAAGTTGCTCTCCCTACAGAGTAGCCTACATCTCATAAATCCACAGTCAAGAAAAGACATTAAGTCCACTGGATTGATGCATCTCCTGCATCCTAGTTCTTCTTGTGTAGGGGTTTGACCCCTAATTTACCTCTAAGGTACTCAAAGGTTATCTTCGGCAATGGTTTAGTGAAAATGTCTGCTAGCTACTCTTTGCTTGTCACATACTCCATTATGATTTGTTTTTCCTATACTGTCTCCCTTAGAAAGTGATATTTTAATTCTATGTGCTTAGTTCTTGCATGTAATACAATATTTAAAAAAATATTAATTGCACTTGTATTGTTACAGTAAATAGTACCGATTTAGACATATCAAATTTGAATCCTACTAACACATGTCTCATCCAGATTGTCTGCATGCAATTTATTGATGCTGCAATATACTCTGCCTTTGCTATTGACTGTGAAACACAAGTTTTCTTCTTACTTGTCCAAGCAACCAATTTTCCTCTAAGAAGAAAAGCTCCACCGGTAGTGCATTTCTAGTCATCGACATTGCCTGCCCAATTTGCATCAGTAAACACATTCAAAGAAAAATCTCCTTTATAAGGATACCATAAACCATAATCTATCGTGCCTTTCAAGTACCGGAATATCCTTTTCACTGCTACCAAGTGAGTCTCCTTGGGATCTTTTTGAAATCTATCAACCAATCCAACATCATGTGCAATATTAGGCCTGCTATGAACAACATAATGCAACTTACCAATGATTGACCTGTATTCCTTCTCATCAACATATGGTGAATCATCTTGTTTAGACAATTTGCATCCTGTCACCATCAGAGTTCCAACCGGTTTACAATCCTTCATGCCAAATGTTTTCAACACCTCCTTAACATACTTACTCTAATAGATAAATATTCCACCATCCAATTGCTGGACCTGCAACCCAATGAAAAATTTAATATCACCAATAAGAGACATTTTAAATGCTTTCTTCATCTCCTTAACAAAATCCATGCATAAGTCATCATTACCACCATAGATTATATCATCCACAAACACTTCGACTATCAACATTTTGTCTCCATCAGTCTTAAGATATATGTTACTGTCCTCACTGGTACACTAGAATCCTATCTTGATTAGGTGTGCATGCAATCTTTAATACCATGCTCTCGGTACATGCTTCAATCCATACAATGCCTTATGTAGCTTGGAAACCATATCTTTATCCTCAGACAAAGCAAATCCATCCAGTTGTTCTATTTACACTTCTTCTTCAAGGATTCCATTAAGAAAAGTTGATTTAACATCCATCTGGTAGACCTTAAATCCTTTAAATGCAACATAAGAAAGTAACATTCTTACTCCTTCCAATCTTGCCACCGGTGCAAATGTTTCACCATAATATTCTCCTTCTTCTTGTGCATTGCCTTTTCATACCACCCTTTATTTATTCCTCACAACCTTTCCTTCTTCATTTAACTTGTTTCTAAATACCCATTTAGTGCCAATCACATTCTTATCTTCCAGTCTAGGAAAAAGTGTCCAAGTAAATTTTTTTCTCTATCTGATCTAATTCCTCATTCATTGCATTAATCCAATCATCATCCTTCAATGCCTCTTTCACTGTTTTAGGTTCAATAGTAAAAATCAGACAAGAATTTTCTCCGATTTTCCTTCTTGTTTGTACACTAGCATTTTTATCTCCAATTATTTGGTCTTCAGAATGATTCAGTCTGACATATCTTGGTATTATAGGTTCCAATGTTGTTCCTTCTGCTTCATGTTCTTCAACTTCTTCATTTCTTTCTTCATTTACTGGTTGAGCACCTATTTCTGCATTTTCCTGCTCAACATTCTTTTGCACTTCTAGTTCTATAAACACAAGTTTTCCTTCATCATTCTCAAGTTCAGATCTATTGGTCTCATCAGATTTCTTAGAGAGTTCATCTACCTTCACATTTACATTCTCAATGATCTTCTTAGTTCTCTTGTTATAACATTTAAATGCCTTACTCTTTTTAGAGTAACCAAGAAAAATACCTTCATCACACTTTGCATCAAATTTTCCAGTGAAATCATCACGTTTAATGAAACATTTACTCCCAATTTTTTTAAAATAACTTACATTACGAGTCTTTCCATGCCACAATTCATAAGGTTTTTTGTTGTTACCTTTCTTGACAAGTACCTAGTTCAAAGTATAAACAATAGTACTAACTGCTTCTCTCCAAAACATCTTCGGTACTTCACCTTGAATCAACATGGTTCAAGCAGCTTCAACAACTGTTCTATTCATTCTCTCTGCTATCCCATTCTGTTGTTGAGTTCTAGGAGCTGGCATCTGCCTCTTAATTCCTTGTTCATCACAAAACTTCACAAATTCATTAGAAGTAAATTCACCTCCCTAGTCAGATCTCAAACATTTCAGATTCTTCCTAGTATCTTTCTCAACTAAAGCTTTAAATACTGTAAATTTACTGAATGCCTCATACTTTTCTCTCATAAAAGTTACCCACATCATCTTGGAAAAATCATCAATAAAGATCATAGAATACTTATCACCAAAATAACTCTTAGTCCTCATAGGACCACAAAGATCAGTATGAACCAAACCAAGAATATTCTCTAAAGAGAAAGACTTACTCTTACAAGATACCAAAGTCATCTTACCCATTTGACAGTCCTTGCATAACACATTGTCCGGTTTCACAAGCTGGGGCAAACCTCTCACAATACCTGACTTACTAACCTTTATCAAATTATCAAAATTCACATGACAAAATCTCTTGTGCTACAACCAGCTGTCTTCAATCTTTGCCACCAAACAATTATTCACATTAGTATTCAGATGAAAAAGATTACCTCTTGTCTGGTTTCTAGTAGCAATCAATTCTCCATTATTTCCAAGAATCCTGCACACTCCACTTTTGAATTCAAGTAGATATCCCTTACCATCAAGCTGTCCAACACTCAAAAGGTTAAATTTTAATCCATCAACCCAAAAGACATTATTTGCATTACTCTTCTCATTTAATTAAATTGATCCTTTACCTTTTACCATGCAGGGAGAGTTATTACCAAACCTTACAACACCTCCATCAAGCTCTTCAAGGGATAATAACTTACTTTTGTCACCGATCATGTGGTGTGAGCAACCACTATCTATTATCCATTCATCACTGCCATCCACGTGAGACACCGATGCCTTTTCATCAGTCAAATCTTCCTTCACAACAACAAACACTATCTCCTCATTGTCATCTTCTTTTGATTCTTCATCAGTTACACCTTCATCCACTGCAACATAACAATGTTTCTTGCCTTTTCCTTTGTATTTTTTGAACTTATCTTTCTTATCAGTATTAGGGCAATTAGCAGCTATGTGTCCAATTTTACTACAAGAAAAACACTTCAAGGGTAATTTACCTTTATACTTGCCAGTGCCTCTAGGGAATCTTTTAGCCAATAATGGCTCGAGTTCCATTATATGATCTTCTTCATCACCATCACCTTTTCTACCGCCATGACTAGACCTACAGTCATGATTATGGCAAATGTCCTTTCCTTTCCTCACAGATGTACCGGTTACAAAAGACTTAAAAGAAGCTTCAGAAGGTTTAGAAACACTATTATCAAAATTGTTTAACTCAAATGCAGTCAATTTTCCAATAAGAGAATCAACAGTGACTTTATCTTTAGAAATAGATCTCAGTTCTTGAATTGCAAAAACTCTAATAGAATACCAAGGTAAGAGAGTTCTAAGCATCTTACTAATAATAGTATCATCTTAAAGTTTACCTCCAACACTCTTAATACCACCTACAACTTCCTTAATCCTTTGTCCATATTGTGCTATGTTCTCACCTTCAATTATTTTCATATCATCAAACTTGCCTCTTAAACTTTCTTCCTTTGCTCTTGGTACATGTTCATCTCCTCCATAAATTAATTTTAATTTCTTCCATACCTCATTTGCATTCTCTAATCCATGAACATAAATATATTCAAAATAAGACAAAGTACTTACAATTGCTTCTAGGGCTTGAATGTTTTCTTGTTGTTATTTAAGTTCATCCAGTGTTAAGGGGCTGGTAGTAGGAGCAACATACTTGGTTACGACATGATTCCAATACTGAGAACCCATTCCTTTAATGTATATCTTCATCCGATCACTCCATATTTGATACTTATCCTTGGTAAACTTGGGACCCTCCTTCATCACCTTTCTTCAGGATCTTTCCCTCAAGCTGTTAGGATTTCTGCACATAGAGGACCAATGCTTTGATACTAATTATTAATCTTAGAGGATCCAATTAATATTGAGAGGTGGGGGGGGGGGGGGGGTGAATTAGTATTAACAACAATTGAAAAATTGAAACTTAGACTTATAAAACTTTCACCGAGTCAAACATAAACCAACATTAGAGTCATTTACCAGTATCGATATCTACTGATAATCATCTGCTAAATTGATATATCAATGCTGCTCATTAAATGTTCATTAACCATGCATAAACTGAAAGTAAATCATAACATCACATCAAAACATTCACCACATAAACACCATGATTTTCACTTGGAAACCCAAATAGGGAAAAACAACGGTGGGAATTGGTACCCACAATAATTGTGCACTCTTTTAGAATGCGCCCTCTTACGAGCCTAGCCCGGTTAGGAGCTTACAAAGATGCCTTGTTAGGAGCAGACCCTGTTAGGAGTCACCCGATTAAGGGATTTACCTCAGCCCTATTAAGAGCTTTGACCTATTAGGATCAACCTCGCAAGAGGATTTAGAACTCAAATGATGAGTCACCCTGTTAGGGGATTTACAATATAAGGCCTATCAGGACCTACCCAGTTAAGGGATTTTGTCTGTTGCAACTATTAGGAAACAACAGTGAATGATCTGGTTTTTCACTTAACTGCTTGCTTGATCAGATCCAATTAAGCTCTTGGTTTGCAACACTCTGGTAGATCTTCTCACACTCTAGTTTGGCTTCACACTCTTCTTGAGATCACCAACCAACACAACAAACATCATCTATATCAACATAAATAACTTCTATAGCTAGGTCGGCAACTAAAACCCTAGATACATCAAGATTTTACAATATAGACCATCAAGGATCATATCAGATCATTACAACATTTTACAAGACAATATCAATTATAGAATGATCATATGTCATCACATCAAGTCGATCTGATAGGTTGTTAATCCACAAAACATTCTTCCAAGCACTTTGTCGATTCCCAAGAAATTCCATCTTCAAACACGCCAAAACAACAATTCAATTTTCCATGCGGGTTGTGTCACGTCATCTTAAACATTTGAACTTGATGTAGATCACCGCCAAACCAAAAATCATCACCAGTTAAGAGAGTTCTTTACCGGTCTTTAAACCTTCTTAAACCCTAGCAAAAACTCAACAAAAATTATAAACATAACTTTCGGTTGTGACAACATGATGCGGTTCCGCTCAGATACATGTTACAATGATACAAACTTACATTCCAAACCAAAAAGTTTCAATCATCACCAATCATAAGATACAATCAAAATATTTCCCCATTTACCGGTTAAGGTCCTAATTCCTAGTTTCCTGATTCTTTATCAGTAAGCTCTTTCCGGTAGACCAAAAAGACTTAGATGACAAAATACAACACAAAGTAAACATCAATTGTTATGAATAAACATTAGTTGCCATTAATGACAACATAAATAACTGGCCAGTGTCATCAATCCAATCAATCTCAAACTCTTCATCACAACTCAACTATATCATCACCAACAGGCCTTTATCGGTTCAACCAACATTCTCCATCTGCATCATCAGTTATGCCAATCATTCCAACATAATAGATGATAGAAAATGATTTCTTTGGAAGGATTAAAAAGAACACCATGCTTGTTGAATAGAGGATAAAAAATTATTGCTTTGGAAGGATAAAAAGAATGCTTGGATTCTGCGTCTCGAAAGTGGTAGGCATATGCTCTCCTCTTAATTGGGTGATCAAAAATCCAAACCCACTCTTTTATGATTTATTTTACTTCAAGTATTTTATATCCTTTAGAGGGCATGCCTTCCCAAAGCCTTGAGGGGGCTAGTGAGAAGGGTACGACCCAAGTGAGTACGGCTAAAGCCAAGTAATCTAACTCACTATAATCAAATCACCTTTTGAGATAAAAATCTTGGGGGATGGAGCATATTTGAGTTATCTCATATCGAGCACTTTGTAAGGCCTTGAGGTCTCAATCATGCTTGTGTGACTACATCTTGTTAGATACTTTGTTTGGCTATAGGCGTCAATCACGCTTGCTCGAATTCAAAGGATATCTTCAAACGAAATCCTTATTACGAACTATAGAATTAGAAACTTGGAGCCGAGTCACTTGCCATACATTGGCAATATCATAGTGCAAGGGTGGGGAAGAATCCACCCCCAAGATTACTCGCGATATATCTCCCAAGATAACTACCCAATTGTGAAGCAATTCACTTTGGGTTAATTTATGGAAAAAGGCAAAAAACGGGTGCCCTCTAGGGGTGACAAGGTTGTTTGAGCTAATAAAGTATTGAGACTAGTGGGATATTATATTGTTGATGACCCTTGAATAAAGTGTCTATCTGATGTGTCTTTTATTGTTAATCAAACCAGTGATAACATCGGGATTTGAAAACATCCTCACAAGAACATACACTCAATGTTTAGAATAGGGATGGCCATTGTTTTCGTGTGTGCTATGTCTTCTTGTCATGAACATTGAAACTTCTTGAAAGTTACAAATCAACCAATACAATAATCAGTTTCAAAAACAAAGAGAAACCTTAGAGAAAAGAGAATTTCCAAATCCAACTAGCACCTTTGGAAGGGGTATCAAATCTTCAACTATCTTAAAAAATAAGATTTCATCCAACGAGATTAAGGAGTATCAAATAGAGTGATCAAAGGTTCTATCATCACACAAATATTATCAAATCAATACCAAGTTAAGTTCTCAAGTTTCCAAATTAAGTTTCTACATCGTGAAACTTGACTCATATCATTTGACACACTTTGTCATGGGGGCGAATCAAAATAAACCTCTACTTGACAAGTAAGCTTGAGTATCCAAAACAAAGTATCCATATCAACCATCAACATGAACATTGATCATTTTGTATGAATACTCCTCGTATTTTGAGAAGAAGAAGTATTCATCAAAAGACTAAGTTGAAGAAGAGACAACCTAGTCCTAGGACCCTCACCAAAAGGAGTTAATTTCTCTACATCAACTGTCAACTCTTTAAATCACATCATGTTTTCTTTCATCATACGCGGTTGTATCTCCAAGGAAAGATTAAAAAATTTGACAAGGAACCTTTGAGAAGTAAAGCTTACATTCAGAAAGCAACATTTAATCAATGCCTTAACAAAGGGGGGAATATTAATCCTGATTTCTTTCTAAGAATTTGCATCACTTACAATGAGACTAGGCCTAAGCCACCAACTCCACCAAGAACCCTAATAAAAGAGGAATAATTCACAATATAAATCTATTGATGCCCATTGGCATTCAATCTTGAAAAGGCAAAGAATTGGATCCACAACCAAAATCTAGCATGAGTCATAGGGAATCCAACCCTTTTGATGAGTATGCAAATGTGGAAGAAGAAGAGATCATCAAGGAACTCGTCCAACAATGCCAAGAAAGCGCCGCCTTCCAAAAGCTCATGGAAAGGCTTATAGATGCAGACAAACAAAAGTATCTCATGCTAAATAGCAAAGGAATCCTAATGCCTAAGGATTTTGACATATAAAATTAAGGAATGAAAGAATCCCAAGAACCAGGTCAAGGGCCTACACATTCAATCAAAATCAAGAACACCTAAGAGGTGATGAAACCTAAGACGATACCCGCAACTAAGACGATACCCACAATCATGATGACATTAATGAGAAAGGGGATACCCATCATCAAAGATCCAACAAAGAAAATGTGCCCCTGGCTCTTATTACACAACAACTCCAAGCACTTTAATGACAAATGCAAGATATGAAACAAGGGTCTACAACAAGGTATTATTTGGAGGACATTTGTCCTTACCCTTTTGATAGGAGGCTAAACATGATACCTTTCCCATCCAATTCGAATATACCAAAGTATGATAAATACGATGGTAAGAGTGATCCTTGTGATCACGTTAGGGAATTTTGTACCATGAGCTTAGAGTTTTCTCATAATGATACATACATGATGAGGCCATTCCCAAGAAGTTTGGGAGGGCAAAAAATGGAGTGATTGTCAAAACTCACACCTCCCATTAGATCATTTGATGAGTTGGTGAATAAATTCATTGCACAATACTCCTACAATATCCAACATGAGATCACTATGCTTGACATATGAAACATGAAGAAAAAGAACAATGAAACATTCATGGTGTTCTTACAATGATGGAGACATATGGTCTCAAGGTACCCATGCGATGTACTTGAAAAAGAAAAGATGGAGATCTTCATAGACAATTTAAATAGTTAAATGAGTTATCAACTAAAACTACAATGTCTACCTACTTTTACAAAGTTGATCAGAAATAGCATCCAAGTAGAGGAAGCCTCCATCAAGAAAGGAACCTTGAGGTTGTCCAAGGAAGGTGTTAGTTCGTCAAGAAACAACACCTATAGCAATCACAACAAATCAGACAAGTCCAAGTTTTGGACTAGAAACAAAAATGTTGTTAATGATGGTGTAGTCGATTCCAACAATGTAAAGTCTAAACAACCAGTGTTGACTTTATTAGGTAACACACCATCCAACAATGATCAAAGAAGTGCCAATCAAGGCACTACCAACCAAGGAAACAACAACAACAACAACCAAGGAAACAACAACTATCGAGCCAACAATAACAACAATAAGGGGAACAACAATAACCAAGGGGGAAACACTAACACTCCACCTCCCCCACACCGAAGAACATATACACCTTTGGGACAAACCCTCAAATCTGCATTTCAAGAACTATTGGCAAAAAAGATCATCACATTGCCAGTCATAAGCAACTTTGAACCCCAAGTCAAACTACCATGGTGGAATGTCTCATATTATTGTGTTTATCATCGAAACAAGGTGCATAGAACAAATGATTACATGAGGTTGAAAAACCTGGTTCAAGATATGATAGACAAGGGAGACATAACGGTCGATGGACATAAAACCAATGGTGAGCATGAGGCTTTCAAAAATCCTCTCCCTAATTATGACAAGGGAGGAGCATCAACGTCAAACAAGAACAAAGGAGCCCACATCAATCACATATACAAAAACACCATAAATCACATATCGGCATGTGACAATCAAGTTGATGAATACTAAGAGGCGGGGTGAATTAGTATACCAAAAAATAATGAACTTAAACACTTAAACAGTCTAGTAGTAAACCGGTAAAACAGTTTAACAAACAAATCGGTTGACACACATGCAAACCAAATAGCAAATAAGGCATTCACCCACAAGAGTAGTAACACCATAACAAAAGATATTTGACATGGAAACCCAAATGGGAAAAACCACGGTGAGATAAAACTCACAAGTAACTATCTGCAAAATAGAAACCAGACCGGTTAAGGTCAGACCAGTTAAGGTCATACAGTGTTCTTTACTAGAATAGATCCTGTTAGGAATCTCAATCTCTGTTAGGAGATAAGTTCGATTAAAGACTGCCTTGCTAGAGGATTTTAGATCCACAGATGTGAATCACCTTGTTAGAGGATTTACAAAAGGCTTGATGGACCTACCTGGTTAAGGGCTTCAGACTTGTCGAAGATGTCAGTAATCAACAAGTGAGTGATCTAGCAAATAGCACAGATTGCTTGGTTAGATCCTTGATAGCTCATTCTTAATGCATTCCAACATTACTTCAGTCTTCAACACATTCACACTCTGCCTTCTCTCGCAAACCTAAACTTCTCTTCTCTGATCACACTTACAAAAACTCATCAACCACTTTCAAAAACCCTTACAACCACCTAAAACCCTAGACATGATGTCCTTATAAAGGAATCTGATTTCATGTCAGTCCAATAGGTTTACAATACAATTTTCTAGGTTCAGTGCATCTAGACATATTTGGTAACATGACACAAAAAGCACCGCTAGAGTGTCGGCACCGCCAAACAATCGGTGGATGGTAACTCATCACAAAATGTTGGTTGGTAACTCATAACAGAGTATTACCAGTTTACGCAAAATACTGGTTGTCGATTTGTTGAAAATGAAGACTGGGAAATATGTGTTCTGCCGTTTTGATCCTTCGTGCCACTTGAGATCCTCGAACCGCTTGGGGTCTTCATACCACTTGAGATCGGTAAACACTTTCTGCAAAACACCGATAGTCTAAAGACTAACACATGATACCGGTTTGGAACAATTATAGGTTGAGCACAATTCATACATTCTCAAAGTGATCTCATAGAAAGTGTGTGTCCATTAATGACAGTCACAACATAATCATCAAAATGCCAACAATCTCCCCCTTTGGCATTGATGGCAACACTTAGGAAAATTTTGACATCTAAGTGTTTTACAAAATCATGGCATAAACAAAATTACTCCCCCTAAGCATATACACTATCCCTTTTGTAGAAAATACAATGTATACTACTCTTTATCAGAGATAAACATGAAAGTATACATCAAAACATCAAAATTTATATACTTCTCCCCCTTTGCCAACAATGACAAAAACATTGCAGACTAACCCCTTTTTCATTAGTATTTAAAATAATAAGTGTTTATGACAGTAAAGAGTAAAACTTGTAAAAAACTGATTTAAACTCTTGCAAAAAGTGCTTCATGGATAAGGGCCATGACTCAAGTAGGGAGGTAGCCACCTCTTTCTCTGTCTGCATCTGGGGGACCTGTTATTCCATGGCATCTATCGTGCTCATCTCTTGAGTGACCATTAGGGCATCAAGATTTAGATAGCATTTTTGGAGAATTTGTAGTCATGGCAGTAGGATCAGTTGAAGTTCCTGCAAATTATGTGTCCGGTTGCTTATCTATGCCTCTATTCTTGCAGAATGGATTTGGAGCTGGTGAACAGTTTGACCATATGTGGAAAAACAATCATATGGCATCTTGAAGGTGCTAATAAATGACTGCATATCAGATTGCAGTTTGTCCTTCTGAGTGAGCACATCATCACAAAATAGATGAGGTTGACATATCTTGCTGAGTAGTAGATTGCCCTCATCCATTGCATCTCGAATGTTCTTTTGTGTCTTCTAGAATTCTGACTGAAGCTCATTCAACTTCTTCACCAGGGCAATGTTCAAAGCCTTTTCATGCTCCTTTTTGGCATTTGATTCTGCAACTTCTTCCTGGCTTTGGACTTGGTCATCCACAACTGTACATAGAAGCTTTAAATAGGCAAGTGAGGAATCGATACTGGGGAGGTTCATACCAAGTATCAAATTGGTAAGTTTTTTCACCGTAGTTTGGATAACATCTTCCTTCTTTTTCCTCCTTAGAGCATCCAATCGCTCTTGAGAAAGCTTAATGCTCTGCAATAGCTCCGATTCATTTGCAGACTGGAGGTCAATAGGACTGGTAATGTCAGCCGGTTTGGCTTGACTACTGGTTGACTTTGGAGTCTCCATCTGAGTGCTCTGTGCTGCTTCTTTTTTCTTGTCTTCTTCTGCCTTCATTTTCTCCTCTTCTTTCCGCTTCTCCTCATCTTCATCCTTCTTCTTCTTCTTCTTCTCCTCTTCCTCCTTCTTTTTCTCCTCTTCCTTTTTCTTCTTCACTTCCTTTCTCTTCTCCTCTTCCTTTTCCACTTCCTTCTTCTTCTTCTCCTCTTCCTTTTTCTTCTCCGCTTCCTTTCTCTTCTCCTCTTCCTTTTCCACTTCCTTCCTCTTCTTCACATCTTCCTGTTTCTTATTTTCCTCTTCTTTTCTCTTTTCTTCCTCTATCTTTTTCTTCTCATCTTCTTTCTTTTTCTTCTCTTCCTCTTTCTTTTCTTCCTCTTTCTTTTTCTTCTCTTCCTCTTTCTTCTCTTCTTCTTTCTTTTCTTCCTCTTTCTTTTTCTTCTCATCTTCTTTCTTTTTCTTCTCTTCCTCTTGCTCCTTTTCTAGTTCTGTCTGTTTTGTCTCTCCATTCTCCTGTTTCTTCCTTTCTTCTTCTGCTTGTTTTCTCTTGTCTTCCTCCTATTTCTCCTGACCTTCTGTTTCTACTTGTGCATCCGGAGTAACATTGTCACCATTTAAGGCATCAACATCAACCGATTCCATTTGAGTGGTGACCGATTCTCCTTCACTGTTGTATACTTCATTCGGTTGAGTGATTTTCGATTCTTGCTCTGCTTTCCTGTTGGCTTCAACCACTTCATGCAGTCTTAAAGTTGATTGAGCAAGGGAGTGGGTATCTTTGACCACTTCCAGAACTTTTCCTTCCAATAACAAGAGTCTTCTTCTTCTCATGAAGAAGAGGCCCTTATATTTCTCCACCACTTCATACAGTTCTGTTTTAGGTACATCAAGAAAGTATTGTGCAAATACTTCCTCTCTTATTTCTTGTTATTTTTCTATGGCCATGCACCACTTGTTGTCTAAAGAATTATACAAAGAATCAGGCACCTCAGATTTAATTTCTGATGGCCACCGGTCATTAATGATTAAATAATTGATAACTTCCTATTCAACTTCTTTCTTTTCATCATCATTAAAATCATCAAAGCACTCTTTTAAATCACCAAGTACTTTTCTTCTAATATTCTTAATTGTTCTTTGACAATGTGTCAAAGGTTTGTAAGAGGAAATATTAATATTTACCGGTGCAGATGATGCCGATTCACTCTTTGTCTTTTTCCTCGCTTAACTAGTCTTCTTAGGCAGTTCTTCAGAGATAGTGTCCTCTGAGACTGGTGTATTGCTTTTTTTCTTCCGCTTCCTCTCAAAGACTTTGGCGAGTGCTGCTTCCGGTTTCTTCTTTGCTAGTGACCGCTTGGTCACTTTGGGACTTGTTGTGGTAACCAGTGCCGATGCTGAAGGCACTACCTTTCCCTTCTTTGCTGAGGGTTCTTCAATTAGTGTAACCCTTTCTAGATAGGTGCCAGTTCTCTTTGCCTTTGGATCAAGGGGTGAAGCGATTAGGGTAGAGGCATACCCATCTAACATGTCATTCATTACCTCATATCCAATTGGTTCCACTTCTTCCTGTCTAGGCTCAACCGCCTCCATTATGCACTCATCAACTTCGATGGTGAAGTAGATGTCTTCCTCATACTTTTTGACTATATCATCGAATATTCTTACTCTTTGGTTCATTTTGCATCTGAACTCATCAAAATATTTGTTCAGCACTTTCGAATAGCCGGTTCCAACCGCTTGTAGGCTTTCCTTGATTTGTTTTGTCACCGGTTGGTCAGCAGACCACTGAATATCACCTACTCCTGGAAAGTAGCCTTGAAAGTAGAAGAACAACCCAACCAATAGTTGTCCAAACTTAAATTTTAGGGCATTGTCCTGTTTGATTGACTTGAGGTTCAACAGGAGTTGTCTTTGCATACCAGTGCACATATCAAACGATGCATCTTCCTTTATCATCCTGTAGGTGGCATTTACCTCTGCAGCAGAGACAGAGTTGATTCTGCTCGCATGGAACATTTGGTATCCTATCACCATACATGCATATTTGACAAGATCATCCTTGATTGAATTGACAGTCATTCCTCGTGAATCGCTCATAGAGCTAGTGAGCTTAGTCATTTCTATCTTGCTAATCTTTCTTAGGACTGGCACTTCACTGACATTGTAGAAACTGGTGATGGTATGAATTGCTTTAGGTGTGATATCATGCATCTATTCCAAGTACATCTTATCACCGTGTACCCTACTCAGAATAATTCGAATGTGATCATCCAAAAATTCTTCAAGAAAATAGGTTGCGTTGTGAAGTTTCTTCTTTTCCAAAATGCTGAATTTCGGTTTAATCTTCTTATCCTTTCCGCAGAACAGACTCAACTGGGAATGGATCATCAGAGATCCTAGGTCTTCAATCTTGCAGTCAATGAAATCTGAAATGCCTTCTTCCACTATGACACCAGTGAGTATTTGAGATAGGGCATTGTATTTTGCCTTCCGTTGAATGAAGTCTATAGAATCAATGGGTGCACTAGAGCTAGCATGTGATGTTGAAGCCATGATAAACATGGAATTTTTAAAAATACCTTCATAGATCAAAATTTAGGGCTTCGCAATTTGAACTTCGCTTCACACTCCTTCGGTTATTGAAATACTGCTTTGCATTCTACACTTCTCCAACAGATGTTTGCTTCAAATTCTTCTTTAGGTTTTTGATAAATTCCTTGAATCACAATGTAAATCGCTTTTCTTCACTCTGCACTTGAAAACTTCTTTTCTCAAGAAAATGATAGTGAGAAATGATTTGAAAATTCCTTTTAAACAGATTCTCCACCTACCATAATAAATGCTCCACTATTAGGGCATAAACCCTAATTTTGCCTTATACCATTTCTGGTCTTCTGCTAATCTGACATGTATCTCATATCGGTTAAGGTCTTTTACTAGTGTCAACCGAGGGTTCGAGATATTTCACTATTTGCTCCCCCTAAGCTTTTTTGATGCTTAGTTTGCCGGTTCAGCGACTTCCACACCGGGTGCAGAAACCGGTTCTTCTTGAATCACTTCTTCAGGCTTCTTCTTCCAGGTTTTCTTCATGTCTACCTGAACAATTTCAACATCAATCTTTCCTTCCGGAGTGACCGGTATATCATCCAATATACTCTTTCTACTTCTACAGAATCTTGCTGAATGACCCAGTTTGTTGCAATGATAGCAAACAATTCCAGGTGCTCTCCAAGGTCCATTATTCATGTTTCCATTCTTCCTTCTGCATGTTGTAGCAATGTGACCATGACCATGACAAATCCAACAGTTTTCTCTCCATCCGATTGCTGCTTGATAGCCACTGCTACCTGACTAATGATTATAGGTATTAAACCGGTTTGGGTTCCGGTTCCCAAATGGTTCAGGAAAAACTCCTTGATTCCTTTGAGGATACCTTCTGGTATTGTGCATGACAGACCTGCATTCAAATGCTCTATGCCCAAACTTGTTGCATGCATAACAATTACCATTGAATCTATTGGATCTAGGCTTATCGTTTAGAAAATAAGGAAAATTATTGTAAGCCTTACTTCTACATACATTAGCAGTGTGTCCTTCCTTGAGATAGTTAAAGCAAAAAGGTTTGAACTTTTGCTTACCTTTATCCTTTGATGCCGGTTATTTCTTTGATGCTCCACTTTTTGTTCCAAAGGTCTCACCTTTCTCATAATCAGAGAAACCAAGTCCATTGGTATTCTTTACTAGTTTAGCTGATTCAAGCTTCTGCTCTAGCTTGATAGTGCTCTTATTGAATTTGGCAAGTATTTCTTTTGACTCAGTGAGTTCTTTGGAAATGGCAGCATTGGATTCCTTCAAGGTTGCATTCTCAGAGATAGCCATGTTTAGTTCACCTTGCACTTCTTCTTTTTCCATTTTGCTTTCATGAAGACTAGCGGTAAGTGCATTGATCTCTTGCTTCAGCTTGGAGATCTCATGATCTTTTTCTTTTACCATATCTTCAGCTTTCCTCCGGTTCTCAAGTTCTTAGCACATTCAGATAGTCAGTCCTTCCAATTCTTTTCTCAGGTTGGAATTGGATTCATTCAACTTTTCTACTTCTTGAATTAGGGCTTCCATGTCCGCTTCATCAGAAGAACTATTTTCAGATAGCTCCATAAGTTTTTCAGCATGCTCTCTTCTTTTTGCCTGAGAGGCCTTATATTTGACCATAAGTTCATCATAGGCTTGCTCAGACTAAGTGAGCCGATGAGTAAGTTCCCTCACAGTGTATTCCCCTATATCTCTTTCCAAGTGGTTAGACTTATAGAAAGGTTGGCTCTGATACCAATTGATGAATACTAAGAGTGGGGGGGGGGTGAATTAGTATACCAAAAATAATGAACTTAAACACTTAAATAGTCTAGTAGTAAACCGGTAAAACAGTTTAAGAAACAAACCGGTTGACACACATGCAAACCAAGTAGCAAATAAGGCATTCACCCACAGGAGAAATAACACCATAACACAAGATATTTGACATGGAAACCCACATGGGAAAAACCACGGTGAGATGAAACTCACAAGTAACTATCTGCAGAATAGAAACCAGACCGGTTAAGGTTATACAATGTTCTTTACCAGAACAAATCCTGTTAGGAATTCTCAATCTCTATTAGGAGATAAGTTTGATTAAAGACTACCTTGCTAGAGGATTTTAGATCCACAGATGTGAACCACCTTGTTAGAGGATTTACAAAAGGCTTTATGGACCTACTCAGTTAAGGGCTTCAGACTTGTCGAAGATGTCAGTAATCAACAAGAGAGTGATCTAGCAAATAGCACAGATTGCTTGGTTAGATCCTTGATAGCTCATTCTTAATGCATTCTAGCATTACTTCAGTCTTCAACACATTCACACTCTATCTTCTCTCGCAGACCTAAAATCCTCTTCTTTGATCACACTTACAAAAACCCATCAACCACTTTCGAAAACCCTTACTACCACCTAAAACCCTAAACATGATGTCCTTATAAAGGAATTTGATTTCATGTCAGTCCAATAGGTTTACAATACAATTTTCTAGGTTCAATGCATCTAGATATATTTGGTAACATGACACAAAAAGCACCGCCAGAGTGTCGGCACTGCCAAACAATCGGTGGATGGTAACTCATCACAGAGTATTACCGGTTCATACAAAATACCGGTTTATGCAAAATACCGGTTGCCGGTTTGTCGAAAATGAAGACTGGGAAATATGTGTTCTGCTGCTTTGATCCTTCGTGCCGCTTGAGATCCTCGAACCGCTTGGGGTCTTCATACCACTTGAGATTGGTAAACACTTTCTGCAAAACACCAATAGTCTAAAGACTAACACATGATACCGGTTTGGAACAATTACCAGTTGAGCACAATTCATACATTGTCAAAGTGATCTCATAGCAAGTGTGTGTCCATCAATGACAATCACAACATAATCATCAAAATTCCAACACAAGTAAATGTCATAACGATGAAAGATAAACAAGAACATGCGCCGGTAAATGTGACAATGAGGGCTCATAAATATGTCTTGAAGGGGATCACATCAAAAGCAACAACTATCCCCAAGACTCATTATAACTTGGCTGACCAACTACAAAGGACACCCACTCAAATATCAATACTTGAGTTGCTTAAAATCTCACCAAAGCATAAGGATATCTTGGAGAAAGCTCTTGTCGAAACAACAGTTCCAACCGATCTGGATGTCAATCTGTTCCAAGCCATCATGACACATATGACAATCCTAGTCTACAAACACTGGGTGAGAAGAGTGCTAATAGATGGAGGAGTTGGTTTCAATATATGTACCTTAAAGATTATCCATGCATTGGGCTTCTTTGAGAAAGCTATTGACCCTAAAAAGAAGATCATGATCAAAGACTATGATGATGAAGAAAGGTCATCCTAGGGAAAAATGGTACTACCCATTCAAGTAGGACCTGTTTAAAGAGACACATTGTGTCGTCTTGGACATAGACTTGATTTACAACATACTATTAGGTCATCCTTGGATCCATGAAATGCAAGCGATACCTTCCACATACCATCAATGTCTCAAGTTTCCCTACAATGGACAAGAAATTTCAAAATCAATAGATACTAACCCCTTTAGTACTACAATGCTATGGGGGAAATGAAAAATGTCCCGGTTCCACACAACAGGGAGGACCAAGCTTCCTCATCATCCAAAAATCAAGAAAAACTCAAATTGTTGTCCATAAAATTTGAGCAAAAGATGAAGATAAAGGACCAAGGCATGGGGGAGTACTCTTTTGAACCCCTATGTCTATCTAAGTTGCCAACTTCACCAAGGTCTCATGGACAACCTTCCACATCAAGACATGAATCAACACAACCCATCAAGAAGTTTGATGGTAAATTTATCCAAATGGGCACATTGGCTGAAGAATCTGATGACAAAGACATCCTCAACTGGCTATACAAGGATGAGGAAGAAATCAGAGTTGCTATCCTAGAAGTGGTTGTTCCAACAAAACATTATGGCAATGGGTTCAAAATCATGCAACACATGGGATGCAAAGGAAAAGGACCAATTGGCAAGCATCAAGAGGGCATCCTAGAACCCATAAAAGTCCATTCACAGCTTGCAAAAGACAAATCAGGACTTGAATATGGCCAACATATTCAACATGTGCAAAAGAAAGATCACCATAAAAAATCCCAATGGAAAGAAAAGGTGAAATATAACGAAGACTCATGGCAAGAGGTTCTACACCACATAATAGAAAAGACAAGAAAATAACAAGAGCATGAAGAAAATGAGATGCAACAAGGTGAGCTCGCTATCCAAAGAGAGGAGGCATCTTATAAAAAAGTACATCATGTACAAGCACCTAATCAAACCAAATGTGAGCCACAACCTGAGGAGATTACTACTAAAAGAGAGGAAACTGTGTATGAGAAAATTCAAAGAGTACAAGAAAGCACCAAAATTGAATCAGAACAAGCTACCAAACTTGTGTCAATTATCAGTGATCTTTCTCGTCCTATAATATACTTGTCAAATTCAGTGAAGTAACTTGGGATAGTGATTCTAAAACAGGTTCCAATGAGTATAAGTGGGACACTTGTTCTAATACTACTAAGGATATTGAGGTGGATACAATCCACACATACAGACCCATTCCTTATGAGGGGCAAGGATCGAGCTCTACATCATTTGAATTCAAACAACAACATATCTATGAGGCTAGTGAGAACGAACAACTTCCATACAAAAGAGGCAATATCAACGAGAGTACCATCGAAAACCTTGAGACTCTTATAGACCTTACCCATGTTGTGGACAACTATGACAATATCTCTATCATGATTCTCATAGCGGATGACCTTGATCCACCAAATAACTCCCTACCTCTAATATATCCTGACCTCATAGACTGGGAAGAACCTGAGCACAATGATATACCCATATTCCAAAATGATGAGGCCATTGTTCAATACCTCTGCTTTGTTAACCAAGAAACATGCTCCACCAATGAATCACATAATGATATCTGCAATCAAAGGAGTGCCAAGTTTCTCAGTCGCAAAAATAACAAAATCAAAAATCGATCTAATGGTGAAAACCATCTAATGGCAGTATTAGATCACAAAAAAGTAAAAACAAAGGACACATCTAATGGTGAACACCTCTTTGGGGCACCTGAGGATGGGAGACTTGACACTCTTCCTGAATATTACTAGGAGAGATCACCAATCTTGATTGAGCCAACTCAATCAATAAATATTGGCACTGAAGTAGCAGCCAAAACCATACATTTGGCGGAATCACTAACATAAAAGGAAAGACCGGACTTTGTCAAATTCTTCAAGGAGAAGCAAATCAATTTTGCTTGGTCTTATGCAGACATGTTGAGGGTAGATCCAAATCTTATCATGCATCACATTGTCCATCGCTCCTGGAGCTAAACCTGTCAAACATAAATTAAGGAAGATGAACCCACATGTGGCCATATTGGTAAAAGCAGAGCTAAAGAAGTTACCTTATGTAGGATTCATCCGACCCATCATTTATGCGGAATGGATCTCTAACATTGTGCCAGTTTCTAAACTAGGTAAAAGTATCAGAATCTGTATAGACTTCAGAGATCTCAACAAAGCTTGTCTGAAGGATGAATTTCCTTTACCAAGCATTGACACCATTGTCAATCTAACCGCATGACATGCTATGTTATCCCTCATGGATGGCTTTTTTGGCTACAACCAAATCAAGATAGCTCCTAAAGAAAAGATAAAATGGCATTCACATGTCCGTGGGGTACATACTGTTGGAACGTCATGCCTTTTGGCTTGAAAAATGCTGGTGCAACTTATCAAAGGGCCATGACAACAATCTTCCATGACATGATGCACACTTTTATGGAAGATTATGTGGATGATCTTCTAGCTAAATCATTCACAAGAGTGGAACACCTGGACATCCTGGATAAAATCTTTCAAAGACTGGAACAATTTAATGTAAGATTGAATCCTAAAAAAGTGTCTTCGAGGTAACATCCGATAAAATTTTGGGATAAATAGTCCCAGTCAAGGAAATCAAGGTGGATCCAACAAAGGTACAAGCAATCATGGAGATGCCACCTCCTAAAAATATCAGCCAATTGAGATCTCTATAGGGCAGGCTACAATCCATCAGACAATTCATTGCTCAAATAATAGATAAATGTCTCTCATTTAACCATATGCTTCATACGAATGCACCTTTCAGATGGGAAGACAAATGTGCAGAATCAATCCACCAACTCAAACAATATCTGATGAGTCCACCAGTTTTGGTACCACCAATAGTGGGCAAGCCACTCATCCTCTATGTATCAGCAACATAAGTGTCATTGGGGGCACTGCTAGCACAAGAATATCCAACAAGAAAAGAAAGGGCTATCTACTACATTAGTGGGACTTTGAATGGATATGAGCTCAACTATACATTCATTGAAAAGGCTTGTTTGGGAGTGGTGTTTACCTCTCAAAATTTTCACCACTATATGCTAGCCCATGCAAACAAGCTAGTAGCAAAAATCAACCCTCTAAAATATGTCCTTAGCAAAGCCACTCTCATAGGGAGGTTAGCTAAATGGGTTATGATCCTAAGTGGATTTGACATTCAATACATAGAACAACGGGCCATCAAATGACAAACAATTGTAGATCAACTGGAAGAAGCACCTTTACCAAAAATAAACCCACTATAGGTGGTATTTCTAGATACAGATGTTTCACTATCACACCCAAGAAATGGACCCTATACCCAACATGGATTAGGTGCCGAAATCTTGTTCGTCACTCCGGAGGGACACACAATTCCAAGATCCTACAGATTGATGTTCCCATGCACCAATAACATTGCTAAGTATGAAGCCTTGGTCATTGGTATTAAAATAGTTGCGGAATGGAGAATCAAAGAATCAAAAGTCTATGGAGACTCTCAATTAGTTATCAATCAAATCAATGATGACTATCAGACGAAAGATGATAAGCTCATGCCCTACAAGTGAATGGTGGATGATTTCAAGAAGTACTTTGTGGACATCACCTTTGAGCAGATTCCAAGGTTGGACAATAGAGCTATTGATGCAATGGCCACTATTGCCTCACTCCTGCAAATTCCAGATAAACAACATCGTTATGAATTCCTGGTTAAGCAATTCTTTTCCCCGACTTATAACAATTCAAAATCCCAATTTATCTGTGCTCTAAATGGTTTTGATTCCCCTCCTATATGAAAAGATCTATGCCTATCTCAAAGATAATACCCTGCCACCCAACCTATCTTGTAACCAAAAATGAATCTTTATCTGACAAGCCACCCACTATGCCTTAATTGCTGACACACTTTATTGCCGAGGTCTTGATGGTACTCTTCTTTGATGCCTCAATTGTCAACGAATCTGACTCTGCCTTACATGAGCTTCATGAATGTATTTGTGGTACGCATTCAAGTGGTCCTACTTTTGCCAAGAAAATCCCGTGGATGGGATATTACTAGCTGACAATGGAGAGAGAGTCCTATCAATTTGCTAGGAAATGTCCTAAGTGCCAAATTCATGGTAACCTCATACATGCACTGACACAAGAGTTGGAATCATTCACTATATCTTGGCCTTTTTGTCAATGGGGACTCAACCTAGTGGGAAAGATCCATCCTTCCTTGTCAAATGGACACAAGTTCATCATCACGGCCACCGAGTACTTCACCAAATGGATTGAGGCAGTTCCATTGACTACAGTGACCGACAAACAAATCGCTTCCTTCATTCTGAATTATGTCATATGTCGGTACACCATCCCTAGTTCCATTATCACAGATAATGAAAGACCTTTCAAAAATCAAGATGTACAGGAGCTTTGTGAGCGATTCCATATCCAACATTTCTTTTCGACACCTTATTATCCACAAGGGAATGGCCAAGCAGAGGCCTCAAACAAGACAATCTTGAAAATCCTCAAGAAGACCATGAATGATGCTGGTAAAGACTGACATGTCTAGCTCAACCCTACACTTTGGGCCTATAGAATGAGTATCCACACACCTATAGGAGCTACACCATACTCATTGGTGTATGGATCAGAAGCTATCTTATCTATTGAGGTAGAGATTTCGTCACTCCGGGTATCCTTGAAAGGCCTCATTCCAGATGAGGAATATCGAGTCAATAGGTTGCAAGAGCTAGAGATACTAGATGAACATCGCCATCATGCCTTTGATCATCTCAAAACATATCAAAAAGGAATGTGTAGAAGATACAATCACAAGGTCATCACAAGATCATTCAAAATCGATGATCTAGTACTAAAAGAAAATCCCAAAAATCAGCAAGATCGAGAAAAGAAGGGGAAATTTGAACCTAACTGGTTGGAACCTTTTGTCATCATATCGGCTTATGGATTAGGAGCATATCAACTATCAAATTCAGAAGGGGATGCGCTCAACGAACCAACCAACAACATCAATCTGAAGAAGTTCTACACTTGAGTCGTCCAATGCACGGATCAAGCAAAAAAGCAAAAAAAATTAAAAAGTGTCAACAATCGTCACTAGGGTGAAAACCTGGCAAACAGGTGCCTTGTGACACAAAAAAATAAAAAAATACAAACAAATAAAAAACAAATAAAAACGTGCAATAAAAACAAGTGGTGAAAACCTAGCAACAGGTGCCATTTGTGAGAGAACAACTCCTCTATCTGTTCATACTCAGATCATATCTTATCCATCTGATCTAAACCCATAGCCATCATAGAACATTTATACACATAGCTTTATCCCAAATATACTTAGCGTAGTCACTATCCTTGATTATCTAAAATAGTTATCCATATCATATCCCACCATGGCTTGGTGATCAGTGTAAATAACCATATCGAAGTAGTATCGACAACAAGGGGCAAAATCCTGACCTCGCTGGGGACATTTTGCCTTAAGGGTTTTTAGGCATAAGACCAAACACATAGCAACACAACCAAGATCAAGACAACCAACAATGACCACAACAAAGTAAGAAGGCTAGACATCAAGGATTGAACTGATTTTAACTGGGCAAAAGGATCTATTTACAAGATGTTTTATTTTGACAAGAATACTTTTCAGATGGCATCTTGCTTACATATGGTTGTTGATATTTTTTCTTATCATATCTCCTAAGCGATTAAAGGATGTCTTACGACTAGAGAAGCAAGGAAGGAATGTTGTGTTTTCTTTTTCTGTTGTTTGGGAGTGAAGTCTTCTACTATACAAATTTGTCTTACGATGTGATCAAGTAACATATCATTGAAGAAATTTTGGATTTGTATAGGACAAAGGTTAACTCTTGTCTGTTTTATGCAAGCAACACTCAGGTCATCTTGGTTCAATTATACCTCGATGTTTGTGCCATCTTGCAATATCAAAACCCATGTAAGTTATACTCAGGCCGTTATAGTCCAATTATACCATAACGCTTTTATCAACTTTCAACAAATCAAGGCCCGATAATGAAAACAAAGGAAGCACTGACACTTTGATCAAAATAGATGGCAACATGTGTGAACAAGAATACATTAGTATCATTTCATTATCATATTAATCTTGCAATAGGTTGCATATCATTTTTATTTTTCATTAGTATCATTTATCATCTTTAAGTTTCAATTACGTGACATTTATATGCATATCATTATCATTTTGCATTAGCATCATTTCATTATCATTACCATATTAATTTTGCATTAGGCCACTTACCATTATCATGTTAATACTGCATTTAGGTGCATTCACATTATCATTTTCAAATTACATTCGATTGCATTAACATTTTCATATCACATTTTAGTTGCATCAGTATCATTTTATTATCATTATCATATCATGTTAATATTGCATTAGGTTGCACATCATTATCATCTAAAAGCTTGCATTAGGTTGCACATCATTATCCTGTTAATGTTGCATTTAGGTGTATTTGCATTATCATTTTACAATTGCATTAGATGCATTAACATTATTCATATTATTATCACATCATACATCTCATTTTTAAGATACATATCACATCATACAAGATACATCTCACATCATACATCTCATTTTCAAATCATTATCACATGTTACATCATAATGCATATCATATAATTTTTTTTCGGCATTCTAGATTGCATTATCCGAAGCACGTAAAAGCAAAAAAACATGTTAGCAACATTTGCACCATCATCTACATATCACCTTCCAAAAATATAATATTCATTAGACATACATTACAATCATCATATAAGCATATAGATCATAAAAATAAAAAAACGCACACATCACATCATCTGCAAAAGACATATAGATCAAAAGCATATCATATAGCTCATCAAAATCAAAGTAGTTGCATCCATAACTTATCATCATGCATATGTGTGATCACATGCTAATCCAAAGGAAAATCAATGATACAAGTCAAAACCAATTGTCAGTGAAGCAAGAAAATGTCCAACGTCCCTGGATATATATCAATAACAATGTCCATCAAATCAAGCAATACCAGTATCAAGGAAATTATTGAACATCAATAATCTATGGAATCAATATGCATCATATCCATGAGATCATTAGAGTATCATATCAATAAAACCATCCACAAAGTACCATATAAATAGGATCAAAGAACAACAAGTATCATAGCGAGAGGTCATCAAAATAAAATAATGTTTGTATCAATAAAGTACATCAAGGTACAAATACAACATTTGTGATCATGATTAAGGGGCAGGATTAGCCTCGCCACCTCTAGCACCTGTTGGCTGAGAGCTCGAGCTAACCACACCTGTGCTACTGCTAGGAGAATCTCTGCTAGGTCCCACAACCCCCTCACTGCCCCTATGTCTGCAAGATCCACCCCGTTGAGAACTAGTTGCATAGCTAGGAGCCCGTTGAGCTGTTGGCACCGCCACAAAGTAAAAAACCCTGTAGTAGGTGGCCCTCTTAGTATAATAAATAAGAGTCTGAATTGTCTCTCCTATAACCCCCTGTGTGGCTTCCTACTGCAGAGTCTGAACCATCTCATCAGCCCAACCCCGATGCTGTATCTTAGTATCCCACTCTATGGTAACCTGCATGATATGTGCATAAGTAGCCTATAAACCTTGTTGTGCTATGTCTCTCTTGGCCCGAGAGGTATCCCACTCTAGTGACACCTTCACCACCTGTCTATGCAACTGTATCACATATGCCTGGGCCTGTGTAAGATAACCCTATACCCTATGCAGTAGGGCCTATAATGCTGCTATCTGTGTCTGTTGTAGATGTAGAGGCACTCTAATATGTACCCCCTATGGCTGCGACAACTGCGGATCCTGGATATCAACTTGTTGAGGGGAATGAGGGGGCATATCAATCCTCCTCCATCGAGCCAATGGTTGTACATTCTTCTCCTCCTCCTCCTCCTCCTCCTCAATCGCTATCCTCACCAATCCCATCAACCCTATTCCTCTACCAACCTCCTCAAACTCAATCTCATCATCAGAAGAATCATCAGCCTCCTCCTTGGATTTGTCATTGTCTGATCCCTCCTTGACCTCCACTGCAGCAACATCCTCAGCCTGCATAGACCCTCCTCGTCCTAACCGTTGACTCCATCCTCTTCCTCTCCACCTCACTCCTCATCCACCACCCCTCCCATCTCCTCCCTCATCTCCTCCTCCACTACCTTCCCCCCGACCATGCCCAATCGCACAACCTCTAGCAACTCTCCCACTCCTCCTTCCTCTCCCCCATCGTCTCCTACCACCTTGGTGACCTCTGCCTCTGCTCTAATCATGATAGTCATCAACCTCCTCCAGTGCAGGAATGTGCTTTCCTGGCTTTGTCAATCATGGGAACCTATGTGTAAGAGAATACTATGTATACTCCACAGTCATCCCCACATTAGCTACATCCTCTAGCATGCTCTATACACAAAATGGAAAGGAGTAGAACTCGGCCCGAGCTATAGAAAAATCCAATGTAAGCCCCCAATCTATCCTCTCTTTGTGTATCCTAGCATACACAATCATCCCCTGCGGCATAGGCTGCACATGACTAAAATTCCGGTATACCCATGGAAGAACAAACCGCTCTATCACATAAGGGGTACGACCCAAGAGAAATCTACTAAAAAATAAATAAGCACCTTGAAACCATCCTTAGGCCAAGGCTCACACAATTGATAAGGTCTCCACACCACTGAATCCATGTCATCCAGAGCCCGCCTCCAATACTCTAACTTCTTGAGCATCAGTTGGGAAGAGACCTAGCTATACATCATAACAAAAGGTGCCCCTACTAGTCTAAACCTCTCTCCAAGTGGACAGGTCATTTCTATGTGCTCCCATGCCCAAATTTGTAGCAGAGTGCACCTAGATGCTAGACTAGCCGCGTCATCGTAGACCACCTGATGGAGCTGATGATATAGATGGGCAAGCCAACATATACCCCACACATATCATGTGCGTGATTGAACCATCTATCGTAGAACTTGGCCCCATCCAACTGATAACCCATGCAACCTTCTGTCTGGAATCAGGAAGTTGCCAATCAAATTTGCCAACACTGAAGGGAGAGTGGCATAGATATCTACCATGTCCCATCATGCTACTGAGTAGCCTGTAATCTGTGGATCGACAAATGCCTCTCATAGAGAATCTATTCCATCGACCTCCTCCACATTGTACTCGACCAACTCTCCTATGATCAGAATCCACAAAATCCGATAGACGTACTCAGGTGTCATTGTGATCTCACTCGTCGACAAATGAAAAGTGTTATGCTCACTATGCCACCTCTCGGACAATGCGGTGAGTAGTGCCCTATTCTTCTGATAGGGAGGCATGTGCAACAAGTGAATGAGACTGCAAGCCTCTATAACTACTAAATCATTGACAGTCAATCGATCTCTCATCACCAAAGTCTTCGGGTATTTCTCCTGAAGCATGATAACCCCTCGATGGACCTATATCAACACATGGGTATCATTATATCAATTACATCTATTATAAGCAATCAGATAATCAACAAACCAAGTGATGGCAGTCATGACATCAACCAAGGCCTATCTAATCATCCAATCAATCAATCCAACATCATATCGAAAATCAATCAACAACTTCATTTCAAGATTCATATCGAAAATCAAGTACCATATCAAAAATCAATCTCAGAAACCAATCAATCATGTTTCAATCAATCAAATCGGTCCCATAGCGACAATCAAATTAATCCCATATCGAAACAGTTCCATATCAAAAATGTTGGCATTTGATCATCTGATCTATACCAGTAATTGTCTGTCTACTTTATACAATCGATACAAGTTTGATTAGATTATTGTATGATGACTATGTTGTATGCTGTCATTGATGAAAACTATGTTTTTACAGTCATCTAAGTCCTATAGGTCAACCAAAAAGGCTTAACCGGTAAACATAGATAGTTTTATCAGAACCGATAATTAGGACTTCAACTGGTAAAAGACAGATAGAGTTATATTCCGACAACCGGTATAGGAAATCTATGAATAATGAGATGATGCGGTTTGACAACAACAATGAAGGCTGATAGATGAGGTTATGTTCATGACCGCATGTGTTGATTCGATCAGATGAATGAGATTTGATTGACAGAGAAGGTATTCTGACTAAGACATAACCAGTAGTGATGAATATCACTCAGATCAGTAAAACGACACAGAATTGGATTGGTTATGTCGGTGGCTGACATAACTAAAGCGTACAATGCAAGATTGTCTAGATGCATTGAACCTAGGGAATTGTAACAAGGTTCTAGCCAACCTTATGATGATTTTAAATGTGTGATGAGGTATGAAAGGATATGTGTATGAGCTTGAAAGTGTGAAAGATCATTAGCAAATTTTGTATTTCTGATAGTGCGATGATCAGAGGAGTTGAGAGATGAAGTCTATGTGATGTTGTAATGTTATGAACAGGATCTTATTAGACACATAAGGTGTTATACAAAGATCATTGGTACGTGTTGTCTCCCTAACAGTTGCAACAAGAAAATCCTCTTACAAGGTCACTCCTAACAGGGTGTAGTCAGATCCTAACAGTTCTGATCATTAAATCCTCTAACCAGGTGACACATTAATTTGTGTTTGCAAATCCCAGTAACTTGGGTAGCTCCTGATAGGGCTGGTCCTCACAAGACTTTTTGTAAAGCTCTTAACTAGGCTTAGACACTTCTAACCGGGTTTGCCCCTAACTGGGTGTTGTAGACCTTAACCGATCAGATCTCTATATTGTAGATAGTGGATCTTGTGGGTACTAACCCCCACCGTGGTTTTTCCCATTTGGGTTTTCCATGTATAAACTCTTGTGTCATATGGTTTATGCTTTATGTGGTGACTACATACTTGATGTTATTTCTTATATGCCTATTGAGTTTTAAGTTGGTGAAATTGATAATCAGATTTGTACTGTTTTTACTTGCATTGATTCACCGCCCCTCTTAGTGCCTTATAAGTTCATCAATTGGTATAAGAGCTTAACTTCCTTAAGGCTTAACCACTTGGAAGGATCTCTAATCCTAAGGAAAATATGGGTGAATGAATGAGTTACTGAGAGATGGCTAAGGAACTTGCAGAAACCAAGGATGAGCTAGAAACCCTAAGAGGCAAGTATAAGACATTACTAGCTAAAAGGAAGGAACTGACCGAGCAATTGTTGGAGATCAATGAAAGTATCTCTTTTGATGAAGAAAATATAGATGCATTGGTTGAGGAAGTGGAGAAAATAAATGGTGAGAATCTTAACCTAAGGAGAGAAATTGAAGCCCTTACAATCCGCATGAGTCAAGAAATTGAAGCTAGGAGGGCAGCTAAAGACAAGATCATGAGATATTTAAGATAAAACAAGAGAATGCTACTCTTTATGAACATTGGCATGAGGAGAAAGAAGAGAAAGAAGAAATCAAAGCAGATCTTGATATGGCAATGTCTCTTAGAGAGACTCTTATAAAGCAAAATGAAGATCTTACTAAAGAGCTTATTGAAGCTAATGAGAAGCTTGCGAATTCAACAAGAGTTCTACCATGCTGGATGAATAGATGGAATCTCAGAGGATGAAAAGTGATACATCTGGGTTAGGATGCAATACATTTTGAGAAGTGAGAACCTTCTGGTACCAAGAGAAACATGCAAGAAGGTAAAACAACTCCTAAGGCTCAGAAGCCTACCGATAAGAAAGCTTACAAACCTGTTTGTTTTAATTGCCATAAACCAGGGATTACTGTTAATGTTTGTAGAAGTAGATCTGATGCTAATACTGGTTATAAACCTAATAATAGATATGTGCCTAGAAAATTTGAAGGTTACTGTTATACATGCAACATGTATGTGCATAGATCTATTTAATGCAGGTATGGAGCTAATTATCCAACACCTCATATGAATCCAAGACCTATTGGTGATTGGAGAAGGAATTTCAATGACCAGAGAAGCACAAATTGGCAAAGACCCTATGTTAACCAGTCTAGTCCTTATGAGATGGAGAAGAGAGTCAATGTGATTTATGCAATCTGCAAAAACTTTGGACATGTGGCAATGAACTGTCAAAGAAGGAAAAGTAGAGGCAATGTAGAACCATGGGAATCATCTGGAATGACATGTTATCATTGTAACAAACCGAGACACATTGCTAAGTTTTGCAGAACACAGAATAACCAACTGGTGAACATCTTGCAGATCGTAAAGGAAAACAAAAATTTGATATTGAAAAAACCAGAGCTATGATGAATAGAACCTGAAGGAAGAAGAGTGATGACAAACCATGTAAGGAATCAAATTCTTCACCTAATGTGGAGAATCCATCACCGATAAACTAAGTTGTTTCTACAACTTGGGGTGAGCTTATTGTCGAATCTTGAGATGAACCCCTGGATGAAGTACTGTAAGTTAAATCTGCATTTTGATGTTTATAAGTATTTTTGAATCATAACTCGTAAATATCATTGAGTTTTGTAACCGGTAATATGCTTTAGAGTGTTTTAAGGCATTTTAGGGTTTGTTGGTTAAAGAATTTAATGCAGTAGTTTGGAAGCAAATAAAAGGAACATTTTGAATTTCATTTGACACATTGCAATCTTGAGAGCATTTGGCAAGTGAGCAGAATAGATAAAAGTTTGTGATTGCAACATTCAACGTGTCTAGCAGAGATTTGAGGTGAATGAAAGTGCATTGTGAATCGGTGAACGGTGTTGAAGGTTTTGATGGTGTTGAAACCCTAGTTCAGAAGCAGGAAAGGTATTTATCAGTTTTGCATATTGTAGTATGGATACGGTGCATCTAGTTGATGTGACCGAGAGGCCACAACCAAAGTTTAAATGACATCCTTACAAATAAGAAGAAACAGACCCTGTCAATGCCCTATCTAGTGTACCATATGGAGTTTTGCATGTCGAGGATGTTAGATATTTTTATCACTGCAAACTAGAGGATATGGATGTTTTAGTTATCCATGAACAATATACCAACAACAACTATTCATACTGCCTACCGGATGGTAAAGGAGAATGTTGACTATGATTTGGTAGAGGCACTAAGGAGTCAACTGATGGTGAATCTAGAAGTTATAAAGAAAGATAAGAAGCTGAGATTCAAATTTGGACAACTGATTGACAACTGATTTTGGGAATGTTCTTCTATTTCCAAAACAACTTCCCCAGTATTGGAGATGTTCATTGGATTGAAGGTACCCCTGCACTACTTCAGATAAAGAACATCATAAGGATAATGAAGGAAAAGTTTTATAATATCTCATGGGGTTACTTCAAGGAATTTCAAAAGACAATGCATTCTAGAGAGCGTATACCGGCACAAGTAGTCAGTAGATATGAGAAGACAATTTGTTTTATGGTGGATACCGATAATTGTATGATGGAGGCAGTTATCCCTAGAACCACATGGGTATTACCTATGGGATATGAGGTAGACAATGATCTACTCGTTGCTTATGTTGACTGTCTATTAGAGCAACCGACAGATACCACTACAGAAAGATTTGAGACTTACAAAGAAAAATCTCTACAAGTCCACTATGAGTTGCAAAAACTGGTAATTGCTAAGAAGGTAAGGAAGGAGGTTGAAGCTTTTGTTGAGCAGGTAGGTTTCACGAAAGAGAAGATAGAAAAAGAAAGGGCTAAGTACACAACAAAGCAAGGCGAAGCATCAAGTGCACCTACCGATACCCCTACCAGTTCCCCTACCAGTAAGACTAGAGTTGCAAAAGACAAAGCAACAAAGAAGAAGATGGAAGAAGACAAACTGACTAAATCACAAAGAGGGAAACCATCTAAAATTCAGTTCTTGAGGAAGTAGAAAAGTGTTGATCCACCTGCTGAACTAGTACAAACCAGAAAGAGGAAGAAGCAACAAGCCCACAAACTGACAAATGATGAAGAGGCTACTGAATAAGAGGAAGATAAAAGAGCACTTAGAGAAAGTGTTAAGAAGCCTAAGGCAACCGGTAAGGGAAAGTCACCTAAGAAACAATTTACATTAGAAGATTCTTTCAGTAGAATGGTTTGAATAATTAAGGAGTATGGTATATACAAAGGTTTGAATACACTATTTGTTCATTTATCTAAAAGTCAACAAAGGGAGATTAAAGATGCAACCATCTTCAGTATGAATAAATATAGCAGAGCTCTTATTTAGTTGCAAGGGGAGATTCCCAATTCTTTGTATAATCTTATTGATGCAAGGTGGCAGGTAGCCATTAGCCAAGACAAAGAATTTGTTGATTATATCTTTAAGCACCCACAACCAGAAGCAAGTGAAGAAGAAATTGAACAAATAAAGGTGAAAGTGAAGGCATCATTAAGATCCAAGAAGAGATTAACAAGAATGTTAATAGGAAAAGTCAGAAGAAATTCCTAAAGGTTTTAAGATCATAGATTTTGAACCGGATAACAAGTATATGTATGATGTTCTGATTGATACTGAACCGGTAGATATACCAGATGATGATATCGGTGATGCTGATAATGTTGATAATATTGTTGATCATATAGATGTATTAGATGTTGATGTTCAAATGTTTGAACAATATGAGCAATAAGAGGAACAAGTGTAGAAGTAAACTAAAGAAAAGAGCTCTGATGAGACACTAGTGAACACACAACGTATTGATAATCAAATTCCATCGGTAAGTATAAATGTTGATGACAGTCAAAAGGAAAAGACTGATGAAAAGACTGATGAGGAAGTACCAGTGAATGAACAAAATATGGAGACACAACCACCACCAGTCAAGGACACCATTGAGGAAGAGAAGACAAAAGAAGATAAGACCGAGAAGGAGAAAACAAAGAAAGAAAACGCAGAGAAAAAGGAGTCAAAGGAGAAGAAAATAATTGATGATGATGATGATGATGACTCGATGAGCATTAAAGGACTTATTGATATGGACAATCTGAGTTCTTCTCAATTGATGGAGATTGCAACATCAATGCAATCTAGAGCTCAAAAGAAAAGAATGAAGGAACAACAAAGAGAGGCAAAGACAATCAAGATAGCAGTGGATTATTTGTCTAGTCTCCTACAGAAGACTAATACCGAAAGTTTTGTCACTCTCATTAACAAACTTGGATAGTTGGTTACCGATGCCATAGATCAACTCAAAGATTTTGAAGATGCAACATATATATCAGTTGAATAGGATTACAAGAAGAAAAGTACAAAAATCCTTATGTTTGAGATAGACAAAGGTAAGGTGGCACTCACGGTTAATGAAGACCTGTTGAAGAAAGCACTGGAAATTGGAGGAAAGATTTTGGCTACTATTTCTAAGTTTTCACTATTTTGTGCCGACTTGAAGGAGAAAAGGGAAGATGCTGAGAAAGAACTTGAAATCTTAAGTGGAACATTTTGATGAATAATGATGAAACAACTAATACCCTAATCGGTACTGAGAGGGGGGGTGAATCAGTACACACAAAAACTTTCTCAATACTTTATCATATTAAAACAATGCTGACCGGTTGTCTTCACCACTGAACTTAACCATGGCTATACTGGTTAAACATAAATACTTGAGACAACATTTAACAGATCTTAAATCTTGATGACTACTTCCTGATATAATCAAGCATGAGTTGTATCAACAATACCACAATCATTTAGCACTGCATGCATATCTAACTTAATCAGAAACACATGATCATCACAAGATAAAATCATAGCCCATAACACACAGATTTTTCACGTGGAAACCCAAATGGGAAAAACCATGGTGGGGATGAATATCCACAAGCTTGTTTTGAACTCTTTTGAAGTCCGCTTTGTTAGGAGCCTAGTTTGGTTAAAGACTTTACAATAAGGTTTTGTTAGGAACCGATCCTGTTAGGGATCACCCGGTTAAGGGATGGCTATAAACCCTATTAAAGGTTACCACGCTAGAGGATTTAAAGAACTCAATGAACTTGAGTCACCTAGTTAGAGGATTTGCAACAAGCCTGCTAAAGCTACCTGATCAAGGGATTTTCATTCTGTTGAAATGATTAGAAGTCAACAGGTAAAGATCTGATCTGATAACAACACTACTTGCTAAGGAAGATCCTTTTCAACTCCTCTCCTCTGCAATCACACTCTGCAAATTCCACACTTTGGTTTGGCAAGTATCTCAACATGCAGACACAAACACATCATTTGCCAACACAAACAATAACAAACATCATTGACCTTATAGACAACAATTAGGTTGATAGCATAATCCCTAAACCCTAAACATTTAGATTTACAATTACAAGCGGTCCAATCCTGACCATTAAATCCATTGCATAGAATGAAATGATCTAAAACAGATCTCAAGTCATTCTGCATCATCCAATCTTCACTACATCTGGAAATCAATAACCCATCATGCGGTTTTCATACACCACTCAGAAAATCATGCATTCTCGAGGTAGGCATTCAATGCATTCGATCTTCATGCGCAAGATCCTCAAGGAAATCCTTCTCATGCACATAACTGATAGGGAACCATGATCTCATCCCTATCTCTTAACTAACTCATCACAGAATGTCATCGGTTGCACCGCACAAGCCAAAGGGCTAAACCCTAGAGCTAAACAGAGACTACCAACCGGTAGTCATACTTAGTGAACCCCAACACCGGTCCACTCCATCCCGATTGACTATAGTTGCTTCCAGTCTTCATACTAGTTCATACTGGTTCACCTGCTTGAGCATCATATACCGGTTCACTTATTGACATTAATGACAACATACATTGTCACTGCTTCATCATATGCCAACAATCTCCCCCTTTGGCATTGATGGAAATACTCAGTGTATCATTGCTCAGTAACATATACCAGTTCAATTTCAAATGATCACTACCACCACCATCTGGACTGGTCAATGTGTACATGCTCAATATCTTCTCCCCAAACAATATATCTTCTTCATCAGATATCTTCTCCCCATTTGACAACAATGCCAAAGTGGAGGCACAAGCTTCCAAGATCCACTATGCTTCTCCCCCTATGGAGTAGAATCCTTCAACACATCAATCCTATAAGATTTGTCACTGTAGTACCTGACTGATGTGGAGCATACATCCTTAATTTACTTCATGAAGGGGCAGAACCCCTAATTCACCTCTCAAATAGGTAAATGTAGTCTTTGGTAAGGGCTTAGTGAATATGTCTGCTAGCTACTCCTTACTGGAAACATGTTCTAATACAACCTCTTTATTATGAAACTTTTCTCTCAAGAAATGATACTTGAGCTCAATGTGCTTTGTCCTAGCATGCAATACCGGATTTTTGGAAATATTGATTGCACTAGTACTATCATAGAAAATACTCACTAGTTCAAATATAGGCTCTTTGAAGCCATTCAGTACACGCTTCATCCAGATTGCTTGAGTGCAGTTCATAAATTCTGCCACATACTCTGCTTCAGCTATAGACTGGGAAATAAAACTCTGCTTCTTGCTTGTCCATGAGACTAGTCTCCCACCAAGGAAGAATGCTCCATCGGTTGTGCTCTTCTGGTCATCCACATTACCTTCCTAGTCTGCATTGGTAAATACTTTGAGACCAAAATCACCATTGTATGGATACCACAATCCATAATCAACTATCCCTTTCAGGTATCTAAGAATCCTCTTTACCGCTACCAAGTGGGATTCTCTTGGACTCTTCTGAAAATGGGCCACTATGCCCACTGTATGAACAATATTCGGTTTGTTGTGCACCACATAGTGCAACTTACCAATCATCGATCGGTACTCCTTCTCATCCACCAACGCTGTATCATCCTCCTTTGTCAATTTGAAGTTGGTCACCATCGGTGTTCCAACTGGTTTCTCTCCTCCATGCCAAAGGTCTTCAATACCTCTTTGATATACTTGGACTGGGTAATGAAGATATCCTTCTTCATCTGCTAAATCTATAGACCAATGAAGAACTTTATCTCTCCAATCAGAGACATCTCAAACTCTTTCCTCATTTCATCTACGAATGCATGGCTCATTTCATCATCTCCTCTGAAGATTATGTCATCTACAAATACTTCATAGATCAAAATTTGATCACCTTCAAATTTCAGGTAGATGTTGCTATCCTCACTTGTTCTTTGAAATCCTATCTTCACAAGATAAGAGTCTCACCGTTCATACCATACCCTTGGTGCTTGTTTCAATCCATACAGGGCCTTGTGTAATCTACACACCATGTCACTATCTTTTGACAAAGCAAACCCATCCAGTTGCTCAATATACACTTCTTCTTCTAGGATTCCATTCAAGAATGTAGATTTCACATCTATCTGGTATTCATCGAATCCCTTGAATGCTGCAAATGCAAGTAGCATTTGAACACCTTCCAGTCTAGCCACTGGGGCAAAGGTTTCTCCATAGTCTTCTCCCTCTTCCTGAGCATATCCCTTGCATACAAGTCTTGCCTTGTTCCTCACCACTATGCCTTCTTCATTCAGCTTATTCCTAAAGACCCATTTGGTACCTATTACATTCTTGTGTTCCGGTTTGGGTACCAAGGACTATGTTGCATTCTTTTCTATCTGGTCTAGCTCCTCTTCCATTTCCTTTATCCAGTCTTCATTGGTAAGTGCCTCTCTAGTTGTCTTAGGCTCAAATTCTGAAATCATGAAAGAGTTTTCTTTCACCTTTCTCCTTATGATTATCCCTGCATCTTTATCTCCTTTGATTTGCTTCAGATCATGATGTAGTTTCACATACCTAGGAATGACCCTAGCTGGTTCTACTTGCTTTTCCTCTTCTTCTTCCACTTCATCTTCTTCTTCACCTATTGTAACTTCTACCAGTATAGGAACACTGAGGTCTTTCTGGTGTTTTCAACTTGTTTCCTTCTTAACTAGTTCCCAAAAGGATACACCCGGTTCATCTTCCGCTTGCTTGTTGTAGGTTTCCTCAGGCTCCTTAGGGGATTCATCAACCCTGACATTGATACTCTCAACAATTTTTTGAGTCCTATTGTTGTAGAATTTGAGAGATTTTCTTTTAGTGGAGTATCCCAGAAATATTCCTTCATCACATTTAGCATCAAACTTGCTTAGATGCTCACCTCTCCTGATATAGCACTTACTGCCAAACACTTTAAAATAACTCACATTAGGAGTTCTCCCATTCGAGTACTCATAAGGGGTTTTGTCTTTACCTTTCCTGATGAGTACTAGGTTCATGGTATAGACTGCAGTGCTCAAAACTTCTCTCCAAAAAGTGTGAGCAACCTTTCTTTGGATCAACATAGTTCTGGCCGCTTCAACTATAGTCATGTTATTCCTTTTTGCTATGCCATTTTGCTATGGTGTCCTTGGGGCAGACAACTGCCTCTTGATGTCGTTCTCTTCACAATCTTTGTTGAATTAATCAAAAGTGAATTCACCTTCCTGATCAGTTATTAGGCATTTTATTCTTCTGCCGCTCTCCTCCACCAATGCTCTAAAGGATTTGAACTTTCCAAACGCCCTAGACTTGTCTTTCAAGAATGTGACCCACATCATTCTTGAGCAGTCATCGGTAAGAATCATGAAATACCTATCTCCCTGAATGCTTCTAGTTTTCATCAGACCACATAGATCGGTGTACACTAGATAAGGTAGGTTCTCTGCTGAAATAGACTTACCTTTGAATGTTGAGGAATACATCTTCCCAAGTTGACATTCTTTGCATAAATCATTCTCTGGTTTGTTCAGCAAAGGTAATCCTCTTACTGCCTTGATCTTACTAGCCTTTACAATATTATCAAAATTCATATGACAAAGTCTCCTATGCCATATCCAACTTTCATCAAACTTCGCCATCAGGCATTGACTAATCTTGGCATTTTGCTAAAACAAGTTTCCTCTGGTCTGTTTACCGGTGGCAATAAGTTCACCACTCTTTCCAATTATTCTGCAAATTTCACCTTTGAACTCTAGAATGAGTCCTTTGTCCTTCAGCTGAGCAACACTCAAAAGGTTGTGCTTAAGGCCTTCCACCCAGTAGACATCATCCACACTTCTCTTTCCATTCAGTGAGATGGATCCTTTTCCTTTCACCATGCAAGGTGCATCATTGCCAAACTAGACAACACCTCCATCATATTCTTCCACAGACAAAAACTTTCTCCGATCACCGGTCATGTGGTGAGAACACCCGCTATCAATGATCCACTCATTAGAGTTGTCAATGTGAGAGACAAGGGCTTTCTGATCAGACACCTCTTCCTTTACAACTACAAACACTATGTCCTCATTCTCTTCATCCTTAGATTCTTCATCGGTAACACCTTCATCCACTGCAACAAGACAATTTCTCCTACCTCCTCCTTTATACTTCTAAACCTTTCCGATTTATCCTTATTGTCATTGTTAGGATAGTTAACAACTATATGTCCTATCTTATTACAGGAAAAATATTTTAGAGGAAGCTTACCTCTGTATTTTCCGGTGCCTTTTGGAAGTCTCTTGGCAAGAAGAGCTTTAAACTCCATCAAAATCTCCTCATCATCCATGTCTCTACTTGGCCTAGATTCATAACTGGTGTTGACTTCTTTTCCTTTTCTGGTTGGTGCGGAGGAAACATACACTCTAAAGGCTGACTTTATCTTCTGAACACTACCATCATAGCTATTCAATTCATATGCAGTCAACTTTGCAATGATAGAGTCTAGAGATACCTTTGTCTTGTCGATAGACCTTAACTCCTAAATAGCAACAACCCTGATTGCATAGACTGGTAACAATGATGTCAAAACTTTACTGACAATGGTGGCATCATCAATTTTTCTACCAGTGCTCTTGATATCTCCAACCATAGTCTTGATCCTTATGCCATATTGCTAAATGGTTTCTCCTTCAACCATCCTCATGTCTTCAAATTTTCCTCTGAGGCTTTCTTCCTTAGCCTACTTGACATGCTCATCACTGCCATAAATGGTTTCCAGTGTGTCCCATACATCCTTAGGATTGTCCTTATCTTGTACATCAATGTACTCAATATCAGACAGGTTGCTAATAAGGGCTTCCATGACTTGCCCATTTTCTTGAATCTCTCTTTTTTTATCATTGATTAGAGTGCCAGTGGGGATTACATAGGCATTCTCAACATATCTCTAGTGTTGAGCACCCAAACTCTTGATATAAATCTTCATTCCATCCTTCCATATTTTGAAGTTATCCCTATTGAACTTAGGACCTTCCCTCTTCATCATTAAAGAAGGATATTTTGCCTCAAGTGGTTAATCTTATATCACTGAGGACCTGGAGTCGCTCTGATACCAACTGATGAATAATGATGAACAACTAATACCCTAATCAATACTGAGAGGGGGGGGGGTGAATCAGTATAGACAAAAACTTTCTCAATACTTTATCATATTAAAACAATGCTGACTGGTTGTCTTCACCTCTGAACTTAACCATGGCTATACCGATTAAACACAGATACTTCATACAACATTTAACAGATCTCAAATCTTGATGACTACTTCCTGATATAATTAAGCATGAGTTGTATCAACAATACCACAACCATTTAGCACTGCATGCATATCTAACTTAATTAGAAACACACAATCATCACAAGAAAAATTCACAACCCATAACACACAAATTTTTCACGTGGAAACCCAAATGGGAAAAACCACGTTGGGGATGAATACCCACAAGTTTGTTTTGAACTCTTTTGAAAGAACTCTGTTAGGAGCCTAGTCCAGTTAAAGACTTTACAATAAGGTTCCGTTAGGAACCAATCTTGTTAGGAATCACCCGATTAAGGGATGGCTATAAACCCCGTTAAAGGTTGAAACCTTGTTAAAGGTTACCTCGCTAGAGGATTTAAAGAACTCAATGAGCTTGAGTCACCTGGTTAGAGGATTTGCAACAAGCCTGTTAAAGCTACCCAGTCAAGGAATTTTCCTTTTGTTGAAATGATTAGAAGTCAATAGGTAAAGTTGTGATCTGATAACAACACTACTTACTAAGGCAGATCCTTTTCAGCTCCTCTCCTCTGCAATCACACTCTGTAGATTCCACACTTTGGTTTGGCAAGTATCTCAACATGCAGACACAAACACATCATTTGCAAACACAAACAATAAAAAACATCATCAACCTTAGAGACAACAATTAGGTTGGTAGCATAAACCCTAAACCCTAAAAATTTAGGTTTACAATTACAAGCGGTTCAATCCTGACCGTTAAATTGATTGCATAGGATGAAACAATCTAAAATAGATCTCAAGTCATTCTGCATCATCCAATCTTCACTGCATCTAGAAATCAGTAACCCATCACACGCTCTTCATACACCGCTAAGAAAATCGTGCATTCCCGAGGTAGGAATTCAATGCATTCGATCTTCACACGCAAGATCCTTAAGGAAATACTTCTCATGCGCATAACTGACATGGGACCACGATCTCATCCCTATCTCTTAACTAACTCATCACAGAATGTCATCGGTTGCACTGCACATGCCAAATCGCCAAACCCTAGAGCTGAATAGAGACTACCAACCGGTAGTCACACTTAGTGAACCCCAACACCGGTCCACTCCATCCGGGTTGACCATATCCGCTTCTAGTCTTCATACTGGTTCATATTGGTTCACCTTCTTGAGCATCATATACCGGTTCACTTATTGACATCAATGACAACATACATTGTCACCGCTCCATCATATGCCAACACATTTAGGCCACTAAATGACTTAGCTATTCTTTTTGGTAGATCAGTTGTAGAATTACATCACAAACTTGAGATGTATGAACAAGAGCCAGTAAAACAGGTTAGATCATTGAAGGAGCTCCAGACTCAACTGATTCCTAAAGTTGAAATTTTACAACGAGCATATAAGGAGTTGGAAGCTATTTTGGCTACACCTGAGATGAGCACAATTGATGCAATGGAGGAATTAGCCAAGCAAATAAAGACACATGTTGATATTACCAGTACACTTTTAGAGACATGGGATAATGATCTCAACCAGTTGAAGTTTCATTTCAGTGATGCTTTTTCTAAAATTTCTTTGTAAAAAAATTATGACTCTTATATTTATGTATGCTCAGATACAAATTTTGATGTAAAATGTATATATCTTTCATGTATTTTACTTCTTTATTTGGCATTGTTGTCAAAGGGGGAGTATAGTCAATTTTTGTATTGCACACTTAGTTGACAAAAATTTTCCTAAGTGTTTCCATCAATACCAAATGGGGAGATTGTTGACATTTGATCATCTGATCTATACTGGTAATTGTTTGTCTACTTGATACAACCGACACATGTTTGATTAGATTGTTTTATGTTGTCATTGATGGCAACTATGTTTTTACAATCATCTAAGTCCTATAGGTCAATTGACAAGGCTTAACCAGTAAGCAGAGATATTTTTATCAGAATTGGTAATTAGGACTTCAACCGGTAAAAGACAGACATAGTTATATTCCAACAACTGATATAGGAAATCTATGAAGAATGAGATGATGCGGTTTGACAACAACAATGAAGGCTGGTAGATGAAGTTATGTTCATGACTGCATGTGCTGATTTGATTAGATGAATGAGATTTGATTGACAGAGTAGGTATTCTGACTGAGACATAACCGGTAGTGATGAAAATCACTCAGATCGGTAAAATGACACATAATTGGATTTGTTATGTCAGTGGCCGACATAACTAAAGCGTACAATGCAAGATTTTCTAGATGCATTGAACCTAGGGAATTGTCACAAGGTTCTAGCCGACCTTGTGATGATTTTAAATGTGTGATGAGGTATGGAAGGATATATGTGTATGAGCTTGAAAGTGTGAAAGATCATTAGCGAATTTTATATTTCTGATAGTGCGATGATCAAAGGAGTTGAGAGATGAAGTTTATGTGATGTTGTAATGTTATGAAGCGGATCTTATCAGACACAGAAGGTGTTATACCAAGATCATTTGTACTTGTTGTCTCCCTAATAGTTGCAACAAGAAAATCCTCTTACAAGGTCACTCCTAACAGGATGTAGTCAGATCCTAATAGTTCTGATCATTAAATCCTCTAACTAGATGACACATTAACTTGTGTTTGCAAATCCCAGTAACTTGGGTAGCTCCTAACAGGGTTGGTCCTCACAGGCCTTTTTGTAAAGCTCTTAACCGAGCTTAAACACTTCTAACCGGGTGTGCCCCTAATTGGGTGTTGTAGACCTTAATCGGTCAGATCTTTATACTACAGATAGTGGATTTTATGGGTACTAACCCCCACCGTAGTTTTTCCCATTTGGGTTTTCCACGTATAAACTCTTGTGTCATGTGGTTTATGCTTTATGTAGTGATTGCATACTTGGTGTTATTTCTTATATGCCTATTGAGTTTTAAGTTGGTGAAATTGATAATCAGATTTGTATTGTTTTTACTTGCACTGATTCATCCCCCCTCTCAGTGCCTTATAAGTTCATCATAAAAATGACCCATATCAAACAAGAAACCCATATCGAAGAAGCGACTCATATCGACAAATAGACCCATATCGATCAAGCAACCCATATTGGAAACAGACCCATATCAAACAAGAGACCCATATAAAAAATTGACCCATATCAAACAAGAGACCCATATCAAAAATTGACCCATATCGAACAAGCAATCCATATCGACATCAAACGATCCATATCAGAAACATACCCATATCAAACAAGAGACCCATATTAGAAATTGACCCATATCAAACAAGAGACCCATATCAAACAAGCGACTCATATTAACATCAAGATCCTTATCAGAAATTAACCCATATCGACTTTGACCAGCTTGATCCAAACCAAAATTTGAACCATCTCGAACTAACACAAAGGACTCATAACGACGAACAAAAATCAATCAATCGACAACTATCAACACAATCGACTCAACTGACACATCGAAAAGGTGCATAAACTCATAAAGCACCTAAAAATCCAAATTGCACATGATGCTCTGCAAAAAGGATTAGAAAATCTGTTTGATGGCAACACACACAAGAGCACAAGAAACAAACATTAGTGTTAGCAACAAAAGATTATCCTAAACATGCATATCAAGAGATATATTAAGCATAAAATATAAAGCATACAAACATAGAATAGATAAATTATACTCCTCCAAATGCTAATCAAGATGCTCATAGTTGCTCCTCCCTTGTTCCTCTCCTCTCCAAGTTCCACATGAGTGTAACTCTCACCTTTTAGTACTAGCCATGGATGCCATATGGAGATTCAAGATGGTTGAATATGATAAGCAAATGCTATGCAAGTGTAGATAGTGATGCTATGAAAAAACTCTATGCTAATACCAGTATAACAACAATACTCTAATGCTTCCTTCTTTGCTTGAGGAGAAGGGTTCTATTGATAGAAGAAATGGGGAAATGAAGGGTTAAGATTGAGCAATATTAACAAGGGTTAGGATTGAAAGATATTCAATCCATGTGAGACTTTCAACCCAATCCCATGTTGACAAGTGTCACCACGAGGAGGCTTGAGAGGAGAGATAAGCAACATTGAATGCTTGAGGGGACATGATGGTTACCCTAGGGGGTTGGGTTAGGGTTAGGTTAATGGATATTTCTTTTATCCAAGGGATAAATGAATGTGCAAGGGTTAAATGGTTACCTTAGTCAAAGAAATAAATGCTTTAAAGAGACCCATGAGTCAAAAGGTAGGTTAAGTTAGAGGAAAGTCTCTAACCAAAGGTAAAAGGTGAGTTAACCATAAATGGTTATGTAAGAGCCTTTAATGGTTTGGAAGACTTTAGAGGTTAACCATTTGAAGACATAAATCCTTTAATGGTTATTGAAGACTTTGGAGGTTTTTGAGAAGTGACTTCCTTTTATTTAGGAATGTGACAATGATTAGGATAGGATTAGGCTAATTAGAAGGAGTTAGAAGAATCTAGAAGGGATTTAGGCATGCAAGTGGATTTTTTAGGAGAATGCAAGTGGGAGGAATTTTGGGATTTTCAATTGAAATAAAATCATTTATTTCAATTAAATGGTGTAATTTGCACTTGGATAGATATTTAAATAAATATTAATTTATTTAAATGTGACTGTGAATTTTGGATTTTATTTAAATAAATCTTAATTTATTTACATGAGAAAAAGGAAGATAAAGCATTAAATGCTTGAAGATTTTGAGGGAAACCATTAAAGGCTTGAGAAGACTCTAGAAGGAAGCCATTAAATTTGAAGACTTTAAGGGAAACCATTAAAGGCTTAAGAAGACTCTAGAAGGAAGCTATTAAGTTTGAAGACTTTAAGGGAAACCATTAAAGGTTTCAAGTGGGTGAGGATAAATAGGATTTTAAATAAATAATTTATTTATTTAAAATAGTTGTGCAACTTGCATTTGTAGGAAAATGCAAGTGGGTGGAGGATAAAGGTGATTTAAATAAATGTTAATTTATTTAAATGTGAGAGATGGAATTTTGGGGGATTTAAATAAATATTAATTTATTTAAATGTGAGAGAAGATTTAAATAAACAAATATGATTTATTTATTTAATTAATGGTCTGAATTTGGTTAAGTGGATTAAATCAAATAAATTGAATAATTTATTTAATTAATAGGAGAAGAGGGTTAAGATGAATTAATTAAATATTAATTTAATTAATTATTGATTGATGGTTAAATAATCAAATATATACTAAATATTCATTTAATTAAGTGGACAGATTTATGTGACTACAACACATGTTAATTTTTTTTTCCAAAAATTAAAAAATCACCCGCTGTGTCAAATGCGCTATTAAATTATTCATGTGCAACAAAATTCATCAAATGCGCTAAAAGAAATATCAAATGCACTACACTATTTTTCAAATGCATTAAAATCTTAATTGTATGCACTAAAAACTAAATCAAATGCACTATCTAATACTTCATATGCATGATGATATTCATCAAATGCATAACAATAAACTTTGTATGCACAAAAAGAAAAATCATATGCACAAAAAGAAACCAAAAATTGAAAATGATGAAAAAGCCCTAACCCTAGCACGAAAAATTCAAAATCTTGCAAAATCGCCTAAAAACTAAGCTAAAAATTCACAAAGAGGGTTAAAAAGTTCAACTCACAGGTGGCCTCCCAAATCGATGAAATCGCTCAAATTGATGATGATGGTAGGGGGTGCCATCTCTCCTCTCTCCTCCAAGCTCCAATTCTTCAAAGATAGGTGTGCAAATGAGCTAGAAATGGGCCCTTGGAGACTTCTATAGCCCATGATGATGCAGGCGACTGTGGTGCCTTGATGGATGTGTGGGGCATGTACACGCTATCCCCACATAATCCTAACCCCATTTTTACATATCCTTTTTAATAAAATCTATCGGACGATAAATTTTAAAAATAAAAAAATTCCAACAAATTAAAAATCACAACAAAATCAAAAAATCATAACAAAATAAAAAAATTGCAAAAAAATCCGAAATGGTCGTACTTCACGCTGCTTCCTTGAAAAACACAATTTTTCTCAATTTATTTCCCAAGGGGGCATATCATCATTATCATATCAAATATCGACTTCATATTGAATCATCATCATCAATTGACTGATCAATTTCATATCATCGTTTTATATCAAAATCAATTTTCATATCCAGAGAATCAAATCGATGAATTTTGACAACAATAACATATCAAAAAAATTTGAGGATAAATTGAGTGTTTTTCTTTGAATTAACTTGTGGTCACATGTTGACTCAAAGAGGGGCAAAATGTAGACACCTAAAAGTTGCCCAACAAATTAAGTGAATTTTATTCATTTAATTATCCCTAATTCTTCCAATTAATTAAATCAAGATTTAATTGATAATCCTATTCTTCTATTTTGACCATTAATCAAATTAAAAATTTGATTAATATTTCTCTTCTTCTATCTAAGCCATTTTAATTAAATTCACATTTAATTAAAACCCCCCTCTAGCCATTTTAATTAAATTCACATTTAATTAAATCCCCCCTCTAGACATTTTAATTAAATTCACATTTAATTAAACCTCCCCTCTAGCCATTTTAATTAAATTCACATTTAATTAAAACTCTCCATTTACCCCCTTTCCCATTTTAATTAAATTTACATTTAATTAAAACCCCCTTTACATTTAAATAAATCAAAATTTATTTAAAAAATCCCCCCACTTGCAAAATCCTACAAATGCACGTTGCATCCCCTATTTTGGCTAAAATAAATCTTTTATTTACCAAAATTACCTATTTTTCCTCACCCACTTGCAAAATCCCACATCTCCCACTTGCCTCCTAATTATCCTTCTAGAAACCTCCTAATCCCATCCTAATCATGTCTAATCTCCTAATCATGTCATTTCCCTAAATTTGAGGAGGTCACTTCTCAAGTTTGGAAGAAAGTCTTCTAAATGCAATTAAGACTTCATCTCTTCAACAAGCTAACTTGTTGAGATCCCCAAATTTGGAAGGACTCTTACAAATTTGTCCCCCAAAGTCCTATTAACCATTAATGGTAAATTCAACCTCCCCTCATGGTTAGAGACTTTCTCTCTAACTTAACCCTCATCTAACCCAAGGGTCTTATCAAGCACTCATGGCTTTGACCTTGGTTATCCTATTAACCCTTGCACAAGAGTTTGCCCCTTGGGTAAAGGCTTTATCCATTGGTTATCCACTAACCCAACCACAATCTTACCTCCTAAGGTAACCATCATGTCTCCTCAGGCATTTAATACCTCTTACATCTCCTCTCAATCCCTCTCAAGGTGACATTTGTCAACTTGGGATTGCATTGAACCCCTCACATGGATTGACAACTTTCAATCCTAGCCCTTGTTGAGATTACTCAATCTCAACCATCCATTTCTCTATTTCCCCTATAAATAGAGCCCATTCCTTCTTCAAAATCATCCAATCTCTTTGTGTGTCTAAATTATAGTCATTTTGCAGGTTAAGGAGCTCATTCAAGTCATCTTCAAGGATTAGCATTAGCATTATAGCATTTAGCATTTGCATCATGTTTTAGGACATCATCTAGTTTAAATGCATCTCTTTTCATAGCTTAAGTAACTCATCTAGTATCATTGAATCTTTAAATTTGGAATCAATCTAGTTTCATTATCTTCATCATCTTGAACATTTAGTCTTGCATCTTGCATCCTAGCTCTCATTATCTCCATCATCTTAGCATTCACTAGGATCTTAGTTGGATCCATTTTGATCCTAGAATCATTTAAATCTCGTTCTCTAGGTTGTCATCCAAGAGATCAAGTGCTCTTCCAAGTGAGGGCCACCTTGAATCTTGAGGATCTTTAGAGATAGAGGAGCATTGAACGATTTTAAAGAGTTTGGATTCACTAACTTGTTTTATTGATTTCTAACCTCTAATGCAATGTTCCATGTGTGTGTTTGAGTTGTTTTCCTTGCAATGCAGGTTGACCCCACATTTCCAGCACACACACTATAGTAAACATCATTACAATGCATCACTATTATTATTTCATGCATACTGATTCTACTTATTCTATGCAAATGAGGAAGGGACAACAAAAGAAAAATGGATTACCAAAAAGAGCATCGACAAGGTTGCCTTCTTAGAAAAGGGGAGTTACATTCCCTCTAGATGAGGAAACCCCACCTATAGTTGCCCAAAATAACCAACCTATTGCACCACCTATGGAGGTTGTTACAACTTCCAAAATCCCTAAAATCACAATGCCACAAAAGTGGTGGATTGAAGATGACATGAAAGGGGACCTCAATGATGTAGAAGAAAATGACATGTTAGTGGGAGCTACATCCCTCAAATGGAGCATCCCAACAACCACACTCTCCAAATGGTGAGATGGTCTCACATCCACCTCCAAGAAAGGCCCGCCTACTGAAGAAGATTTCATTGTTGAATGTTGCAAAGAGATGGAAACAGTTGGACGTGGGCTTGAAATTGTGAACTTGACGGCAAAGGTCACTCAAATTTGCCAGACTAGACTAAACCCTTTCACAAATGGGCTACCTAGGAATTCTTGGTGGCCTGGTTTCAAAGCCCGACATCTATAAATCACATTTCGTATTGTTGAAGGCCTCGATAAAGACAGGGCAGTTAACCTCAGACTAGTAGTTGTGGTTGCTTTCTATGATACATTGTCTATAGCATATGCTGCAAATCCATATGGTCCTTCTCGCATTTGGAATTGTGATGAAACTGGTGCACAGGCAGGAAGAAATGGGGCAATGAGTGTGCTAGCTAGAAGAGGAAGTAGAAGCATTTCTTACATAATTCTCAAGAGTTGAGAATGGATTACAATTCTCTGTTGTGTTAATGCTTCTAGGCAAAGCATTCCAAGCTTCTACTTGTTCAAGGGAAAGAGGCATTTACATAATTACATCAACAACTGTGAACCAAGTACTTGCATGGAAGCCCAACCACATGCATGGATGACAAAATAACTCTTCTTGAATTGGTTGCACCACTTCGCACATTTAATTCCAGGGGGTGTTTCGTCAACCAATAGGCACTTGTTGATTTTCGATGGACACGACAACCATGTTGCACTCACAACCATACAAAAGGCAAGAACACAAGGGTATTGATCTAATTACATTGCTAGATCACACATCACATAAATTACAACCCCTAGATGTGAGTGTGTTTTCTCCTTTCAAAACTTACTTCAAATCTGAACGAGCAAAATGGCTGCAAAGTTTCCCAACATAAAAATCAAGAGGGAAAAACTTGTAGAATTAGGTAGCAAAGCATTCAACAAAGCACTCACACCTTCTAACATTCAAGTAGGTTTTACAAGGACCAGGATATGGACCCTTAATCTGGATGCACTAAGTGAGGACATGCAACCCAAAAACACTTTCCAAATTAATGATGAAGAAGATGCTTCAGCAGTGAAAAATATACTTAGCCTATCAAGAATTGATGTTTCACAAAACATTGTTGAAAATAGTCAAACTACACCAAATGCACAAATTATATGTGATCAACCAATGAACAACATGCCTAATAGCCACAATGAGAACATGGAAGACATTTTGAGCCTTCCATCAGAGCGATTACCAATATCATGGTTGGTGGAGGGGGCAATGACTATGGGCTTTGACTTGCAATTTGAAGATGAACATGAGACTTTTAGTTTGCCAATGCCACCACCATGTACCCCACCAGAAGTGTTGCATTACTATGCTAATTGTGGGCATGATGGATATTCCTCACAAGAATCACCACCACTTGGTATTGATGGCGATGAAATGATAGAGACACAAGTAAGCGAGACCCATTTTTCTCAATCACAATCAATAAATGGCAAATTCTTGAAGCTGCTCGTGCATATTGTGAATAAAAAACACATCAATGTGGCTGACAATGGAATACAATTGAGCTGCGAATCCTAGTTATTAACATCAAATGATTACATGAATGCTTTCATGGAGAAAGAGCATAGGAAGAAGGAACTTGAGGAGATCAAAGTCCAAAAGAAAGGGCAAACCAAGGAGAATAAGACAACACGTGCAATGGCAAAGGAAAAGGAGCATGATAAGATTGAATAGGAAATTGCACACAAAGAAAAGGATAGGCTCAAAGAACTATAGAGGAAGGAAAAAGAGGCCAGAAAAGAGGTTGAGAAGGTTCTCAAGGAACAAGAGGCGGAAGAAAAGGCCATCCAAGATAAACAAAGGGATTTGGCTAGAAAGTGGATGCTAACAATGCCATCCACTCTGTCCATGCCCGTTACTAAAAACCCTATCATAATGCAGAATATGACCAACATACACATCCCTAACTATCCATCTGCAACGAACTACCCCACTGGGTCACCACCCCAACACCTTCCTGCTCCTTCTAGATATGTTGTAGGGGTCCCATCAGCTATAACCAGTAGGGGTTATTGCATCCCAACATCAGGGGTTGAAAACATGGTCCCCATTCCTTCCCCAAGGCCTCAACCTGCCTCACCTACATCCTCTTTTCTAGTGTGGATGCATAATTGAAACTACAATTGGTAAACCTTATAGGCACCAAAACCCCTTTTTGTTATTTGGTTCATGCGAGTACAATGGAATGTTATGGTTTTTGAATGTTGATACATAATTGAAACAACAATTGGTAATCCTTATAGGCATACTTTGTTTTGTTGTTTTATGTGAAGTGCAATGATTTGTTATCAATTTATGGATATGCTATGGTTTTTGTTTGCACTTTGGGAACCTAGACATATAATTTTTAGTTGTCTATGTGTCCCTATGCCACGTGTTTTCGTGTGATTGGTCCAAGGTGTTCATAGTTGGCCAATTTGATCCATCAACCTAAACCTACACGGACTCACCCCAACAATTGTCCTTGCATGCAGTTTGAAACCAACATACACCCTGTGTGGTAGTAAGGCATTTCACCACCCATATCTCCCACTTGTCTGGATTTGCACACCTCCGTCACCCTACACTCTCCCTAACACTACCATTTTCATATACTTTGAACAACATGTACACTGCCAACAACATATAAATTGGCCATGGCAATGACTCACTTGGCCACCCATCTGTCCCACTTGTCTGCATTTAGACTCCACCATCACCCTAAACTCTCCCTTACACTACCATTTACTCCAAGTCCCTTCACCTTACATCCACCTCATTGCTCACATTTTTTGAGCACAAAATCATTCAATGCTTCTGACTCCTTGCCATTTGAGCTATCTCAACTTTCTTTATTTCCTGCTTGTTTGGCTATTTAAGGAGGGCACACAACCATTTGAACACCTTTCTAGTGTTAAAATATGTTGCAGAGCTCAACCATTAAGTTTGAATAGTGAAGTGCAACATAATTGAACACACAAGGACTTCAAATAACTGTATGTCCTAATTTCATAATGGCATGTTGTTCGCACATTTAAGACCTCATGCATAAATTGGCTCACCTCCCCTATTGAATGTGATTGTAAAAATGTGTATTGTGTCCAAATGTATGAATCTAGAAGTGGTAAGTAATGAATAACATGTACAATGTAAATAACTAGTGTTAACTACAAAATGTCATTGCTTAACTACTTGTATTATGTCTACAAACTGAAACTGAAGTGTCATTGCCTAACTACTTGTATTATGTGTACAAACTAAAACTGAAAGTAAAATTGAATGACATTTCCTAACTACTTGTATTATGCTAACTACTTAATTGATTTTAAGCAATACATTTACAATGTAAATAACAAGTGCTAACTACTGAATGCCATTTCCTAAATGTGTATTATGCCTACTAACCGAAATTGAATTTTTTTTACAAGTGCTTGTAGACAACACTGCAAACAACATTTACATCATTAAATGTCTACACACATACATATGCATGCATGCATGTATGTATGTATGTATGCATGCACACACACACACACATGTGTGTGTGTATGTATATATATGTATATATACATATATGTATGTATATATATGTGTGTGTATGTATGTATATATATGTGTATATACATATATGTATGTATATATGAGTGTATATATATGTATGTATGTATGTATATATATGTGTATATATATGTGTATATATATGTGTATATATATGTATGTATATATATGCGTGTGTCTATATATATGTATGTATATATGTGTGTACATATGTGTATGTATATATGTGTGTGTATGTATATATATGTGTATGTATATATGTGTGTGTATATATGTGTGTGTATATATGTGTGTGTATATATGTGTGTGTATATATATGTGTGTATATGTGTGTATACACACACATATATACATACACACACATATATACATACATACATACACACACATATATACATACACATATGTACACACATATATACATACGTATATATAGACACACAGATATATATACATACATATATATACACATATACATACACATATATACACACACATATATACATACACATATATATACACACATATATACATACGCATATACATACACATATACATACACATATATATATATATACACATATATATACAAACACATATATACATATATACATACACATATATACACACACACATATATACATACACATATATACACACACACACATATATATACACATATATACATACACATATATACATACATATATATAGATACACACATATATATAGATACACACATATATGTATGTATGTGTCTCAGACCACATGGAAGAGGGACATAAACAAATTAAAGATGATTATATGTGCAAGTTTCGGATGTGACGGTCTGCATGACATAACAATTTTAGGTGTTGGGGGTCGATATGGTATTCCACGTGGACCCACAAAGTTAGTATGCACACGTTCTAGCTCCTTTGGATAACATATATGTAAGTATGTATATGTGAATGTGTGTATGCATGTATATGCAAATGTATGTATGTAAGTATAAATTTATATAGTTACATACATGCATACATACATATATATACATGCCAACACATATACATACAGTAAGGGCTTCAAAAACTGAGAAGGAAATGAACATCAAGGAAAGAACATTTATTCAAGACATCTAGAGAAAGAACATCTTAGGTGGTAGCTCTATGAAGGTTATATAAGTTATGTGAAAAGAAGGTAAAACAATGCATTTGAAATAAGGGTGAACACCTTATTGTGTCTAGGAGAGTCGATCACTCGAGAACAAGCACAAAATAAAGAGAGACACTACATTCTATGAAAGTTTTTATAGTATTAAATTATGTTGCATATCTACAATTTAGTCTGAATTGGTAGAATGCAACATAATTTACTACTATAAAATGTTTCATATGATGTAGGGAACACCCTATTGTGTCTACAAGCATCGAACACACAAAAACACACAAGGACAAGCAGGAAAGAAAGAAAGATGAGATGACTCATATGGCGAGGAGTATATGGGTTAAAAACACCATGCTTGACACATAAAAACACAATTATACATATACATATACATATACATATACATATACTTGGCACAAAAACAATTGTAGGAGACAACTTGTAGATGGGTTAAAATCACCATGCTTGACACCGAAAATGTAAAGGGATCCCATCACATCATACTTTTATGACTCTGAAGATGTTAACAGAAGAAAACGATAATAAATATACCATGGCATACATATTTGCATTTCAAATGCAAGCATGGTGTATCAATCCATCTCCTTGATTGTAATGCCAGTGCAAGGTTTTGGTATAATAAAGTGTTTAAGGGGTTCAATTGTAACAACATATACAAATTCATCCTTAATACTTGAACCAATTCCATTATCAATAAGGCCAATGTTTAAAATACAAGTAGAAGCTCAATCATTTAGGAGATCATACAAATGAATATAAAAATAAAGAAAGTTTTCCCCTATACTCAACATATCAATAAGTGCTAAAGAAATTTACAATCCTTGACAACAAATACAGTGCCAAACGTGATGACATATAGACTGCCAAATACATAGAAAAATAGACTGCCAAATACATAGACATATAGACTGACAAATACATATAGACTGTCAAACCTATGAACATATAGACTGCCAAATACACATATACACATACACTACAAATTAAATATACATTGTCAAGCATATACACTGCCAATTACATTTACAATCAGAGGACTAAATACAGATTCTATAAGACTGCAAATTGTAAATAGACTGCCAATTACATTTACAATCAAAGCACTAAATATAGATTCTATAAGATTGCAAATTACGGATAGATCACCAAACATGTACACTGCCAAATACATGTACACCTTCAACATCAAACATAGACACTAAACCAAAAAAATAAAGTGCTAAATACATTTACAATCCTTGACAACAAATACAATGCCAAACATGATGACATATAGACTGCCAAACCTATAGACATTTGGAGTGCCATATTTATAGACATATAGACTGTCAAACCTATAGACATTTGGAGTGCCATATTTATAGACATATAGACTGCCAATTACATAGACATATAGACTACCAAATACATAGACATATGGACTGCCAAATACATATACATTGCCGAACAAATACACCGCCAAACACATATACATGGCCAAACAAATACACTGACAATCACATATAGACCACCAAACATGTACACTACCAAATACATTATTCACACACACACATAGTGATTATATAATTGCAAAATTATTTTAGGCTCATTGCCAAGGAAGCACACTACTCCCTGAAGGACTTGTAGACTAGAGCACGCTACCCTAAGACAATATACAATGATTACCCTAAGATATTATAGGCACTGCATTGACTTTCGTGTGTTGACCGCATCGAATTCCATTTATTATCTTCCATAAAGTAGTAAAGGTCAAATTTTCCTTTATCTCCTAACATGAGCCGCCCCATGATGGTTTGTTCTAACTTGAAATTGAAGTATATGCTTAAAGGAAAATTCCTCACATAGAACATTTGGATTATCTTGTCACCATCCAACTCATGAATTTTGGTAAAAATAATTCGTAATCCACTCTCTGGTGGATCAATATGGAATACTGTTGTTGTAGACCATCATCATCATATGCTCTATTTCCTTCTTCTCCACATTCAAAATAGGCTCCTCAAAAGCCTCCTCTTCCAGGCTCTAGAAGCACAAAGTCGTGTCACACTTTTATAAAGGAAATGACCAATGTTGATTCAACTTTTTTAATTGAATCAATAGAAAGTGAAATATATGTTTTGAAATTTGAAATTATGTAAACTAATAAAATGTATATTTTTTAGTGTATTTTATGTGTGTAATTTTTTAAAAAAATTAAAAAATTATTTGAATATACTTTCTTATAAAGTAAACACAATAATTTAGTTGTTGATAAAACATTGAAATTGAAGTTACATGAGGCATCACACTTTATATAGTAAATTTTACCTTTTTTTCTTCAATTTTTTTGTGTCTATTGATAACTTGAAATTTTTCGTGCAAAAAAATATTTTTAACTTTTTTTAATGTATATGTATTGTCAAATAAATTTGAAAAGTTGCATGTACTGAAATATAACTCTTTCCATTTGGTGTCACTTTTTTTATTAATTATTTGTCCAAATTAGAAAAGAATTATATTATCTTGACATTCTTTTCTCTGGTGCATTTTTTTTTTCAAAAATTTAAGATAAATTTTAGTATTTTTCCTTCACAAGATAATCAACCTTATATTTTAATGTTGATGACCTACATTCAATAAAAATAAAATATAAAATATAAAAACTAATTAAAATATTAAAAGATATATATTTTGGAAAATTCAATCATAGTTCAAAACAAAAAATTATTTATAAGAGTAGGAGTTGTTGAAACATCGAGTTTTAAAAATAGAAATAAAAATTGGTAACAAGACCCAAAGTGGTATAAAATATACATAATTTAGTAGACAATTCCAATTGGAAAAGTTGTGACCCATATATAAGATAGTTATAATAAATCTCTATAAACCATATGTTTTACTAAAAATAATTTTAGTTATAATTACTTAAATTCACTTGTGCTGATAAGTTGGCCTGAGATGTGACACAATTTTGTGCTTTTACCTCCTAATCCAAATCTTCCTCTTCCTCTTTAATCTGCATTTTGATCATGGGATAATAGGAATAATCTCCCTTTTGATTATGCTACTACTCAACTCTTCAATCTTCTTTTATCTTCATTTTCATCTCCATATGATTGACCTCTTCTTCTTTTCTACCTCTAAGGAAAACTGATAAGCATCCTTGATACTAGTCATTCTAACTAGACTCAACTCCTCTTGAAAACTCAACTTCAACCCTTTAATGTAACATGCTACCTTCTTGTTGGCCTTAGAATGACCTATTCTAATCAAGACCCAATAGAATTCTTATATATGTACTTCATGACAAATTTATCTGGTTGCTTCAATCCTTGCATCATTTTCACTGATTCAAGATCATAATAAATGAGGATGAATCACCTCTTCAATTTGTCTACCATATGATCCCATCTCGTTATCTTGTCTTTTCATCTTCTATTTCTCTCCAACTATAATTCTCTCCACTAGATATTGGCATGACCTTTCAATTTTCTCTTTGTAAATTTTACCCTATCAGGATCTTCCAGCTTTTCATACTCAAAGTACTCCATATCATTAATCTAGTCGATCAACTCCTCTCTATTTACACCTCCAAAAAATGTAGAAAACTCCACCTTCAACCTTTTTACAATCTTGGAGACAACCCTTAAAAATATATCCTCTTTAGGATCTATCACATTATCATCTTCTTCTTTGAATTGTCTTTCCTCATCAATTTTATCTTCACTTTCATTTTGACCTCTTCATTCTACTCTTTTGCATAACTCCTATTGCAGTGCTTTAACTTGTATCTAGAGGTCTCTAAATTCCTCTCCTAGAACAACATTTCTTCCACCATGCATCCTTCATGTAGGCATGTTGATCACAAACCCACATCTACAAGACCTGGTGTAAACTGCCCCATGTTCAATGTTTTGTCTACACACTTAGGAGCTCTCATTCCATAAATTATCTTACCAACACCCTTAGGTCTTGGTGCAAACTACCTCAAATTTGACATTCTATCTACACACTCAGGAACTACAACTTTTATACCAATTGGTGAAGTCTACTCCCCTTACACACCTAAACAAATGCTTTGATACCACTAATGAAGGGTGCTCACCTTACACACCCAAACATATGCTCTGATACCAATTGATGAAGGGTTACTCCACCTAGCTACACCAACATAACAAAACATAAATTGCATGAAGAGAATACTTGCTTTCTCTTACTTCAAATGAAAATGGAAATAAAATTTCAACAACACTTAAAAAATATTAGCCACTTAGGCTTTACAATCTACAGGATAGAGCTACGAGCCTTGGTTCTTAAGCTTTGTAATGAAGGACTCAAATTTTAATGATCAACAACTAGTAGAAGCCCCAAATTTATAACATTTTTTAGTGAAGGAAACTACTTGTGGTAGTCTAAAACCATGGGAAACCACCTCTTGGAAATCTCACACCCCCTTGTGATGACAAACATATGGCAATCAAGAGATCCAACACGTAGGCAATATATGTCACGAGAACTTTCCCATATGGGTGTCTAAGGATGTGGCTATTGAAATTCCCAAAATGGGTACCTAAAGAGGTGTCTTTACAAATCCACTTTGCCATGACTCTTCCCCTTCCTCAAGTAGACACCAAGATGAGATTTTTCTCCATTTTGCACTATAATTAGTAATACTATATGCCCCCTCATGAAAATTACATTTGCCTTTAGACGTAAGGTACATGGAGACCTATAGTAGCTTTCATTTGATTTTATTCTCCTAATCTTAATTGAATTAAAATAGACAATATTTTTGAGTGATACAGGATTGCTATACATCCATGGATGCTCCTACATGAACAAGTCAAATTGTTTGATGCCGAATGAAAGGGGGTAGTTCTTATTAATGTGAAAACAACCATTTGTATACTTTGCATTACTATTAATTTTATTTTTGAACATGAAACTATTAAAAGGAATTATCAGAAAGCTTATGTTTCATAAGAAGAATGATCAATAATTCTCTAGTTCTTGAAGAATGAAAATAAATGTCTCAAATAAATATTTAAGTTTAATCTCTTTATTAATTTTTTTCATTTAAATAGCAGTTTCACTGAAAAGAGCTGCAATAGTTACCTTGATTGTAATTTATATAGAACAACTCATAAATTTAACAAGAGGTTTAAGATTGAATTTATAAGTACTTTATAAGAAAATGGACACATGAAAAGTGTATAGCAATTATTGTTAATTGCTTACATTACTTGATAGAACATTAGGTGAGAAGTCTTTACTTGACTAATATCATTTATAGGTCTTCATAGAATATTAGGTAATGAGTCTTCACATGAGTCATTTAGATAATTCTGCAATAAATAATATAGAATTAGATCAAGAATTTTTTGAATTCATGTAATCATTAAAAAAATTGAGTACTTGATAAATGAAAAAGAAATTATGTATGAAATAACATCTAAAATTATTTTCAATCATACACATAGTCTTGAAATATAATTAAAAATTAAAATATATTTGTATTATATCTATTTGTCATGTATAAAATATATGTTCTATTACCTTGATTTTTTTGAATTCGCTAACCTTAAATATTTATTACTTGTAGTTGATGTTGACCTTTTCTAGATGATTTTTTCATGCATCACTTCTTTGTAGTTCATTTCATTCTAATGTATTGGAGTAAGCTTTTTTTAAGAAAAGAAAAAAATAGCTCATTTTAGTAGAAATCTATAATGTGAATAATGTCAAGTTATGTTATTCTAAATATGAAGTTATTTTATTCTATGTAATATAAATCAACTAAAGAAAATATAATTTGGATGAGGAGGACAAATATCCTTTATATTAGGTTGTGATTGTCAAGTGTACATGTGCACACCAAAAAGGTTTGAACGAGTTAGTTGAGAAAGATATTTTTAATACATATTTTATCAAATGGGGGAAAGTTAATGCAGTAGAGATTGGATTTACATTTAGATACCCCATATTTTACAGTGAGAGTAACTATAAGTGAGCCTCCTCTTTTTATTTTCTTATAATTATGTATGGACTATTTTGCATTCTAAGAGTAACTATAAGTGAGCCTCCTCTTTTTCTTTTTTTTTTATAATTGTGCATGTGGAATATTTTGCATTTTGGAGTGCCGCTCAAAAGAGTATGTTGGTTTAATACAAAACTTTTTTATTGATTTCACTCTTGATATAGTTGTAAATGTTAGTTGTTGTCTTTTTATTGTACCAATATTGAGTGTTGCCCTTTGTAGTGTTAGGTCTTGGTATTCATGTGTAGTAATTGACCATGTCATGGATAGCGCTATTTTCATACAATCATCTAATGACATAAGTATTATAGGTGTAGTTTTTGGGTCATTTTGTTTCCAGGGTGTTCCGTTGTAGTTATCAATCCTTACTACAATGTACATTAGAAGATCTAGTGGATTAGAGACAAGATTGTGACTAGTAGCAACAACTTCCCCAAGATATCCATTTGCAAGTCCTACTTGAGTCTAGAAGTTTATTGTTAGCATGATTCGTTGGTGTTTTTATAGAAGTTATTTTCAAAGTTGATCATCATTAACTTCGATGTTTGGTTTTTTGCAAATTTAAAATACTTATTATGATGGAAGATTTAGAAACTTTTTAATATTATTTTGTTAAGCAACCTCACCAAATCATTTGTAGAAAAAACGTCTACTGAGTTGTCAAATTCTTCATTTTCAATTATTGTAAGTAGTTTGTTTGTGCAACTCATTAACATTTCCCAATCTTGTCATGCTAGTTATGTATTATGTATGTTTTGTAACTAATGCTTCACAAAAGTGTGTTTGAGTTAGAGTGTCACCTTGTTAATTAAACATTATTTGTAATATGAAAGTGGTGAGCCCAAACTCTATGAGGATCTGCTGAAGCCAAATGGTCTCAGTCATTGCATTAACAGCTCCTCGATACTCAGCCTTAGTCGAAGAGAGAGAAATAGCATGTTGCTTCTTGCTCTGCCAACAAATGGGGCTTGAACCAAGGTGAAAACTATAACCTGAAGTAGACTTACGATCATCAAGATCACCATCCCAATCAAAGTCTGTGTAACCAACCAAGCGAAGTCCTGTGCCTGCTGCATAGTGAATCCCATAGTGATGTGTACCCTAGATGTAATGCATGATGCATTTGGCAGCTTTCCAATGAAGCTCATGTGGTTCCTGCATGAAGCGGGAAACCATGCCAACCGCAAATGAAATATCAGGGCATGTATGAGTCAAGTAGATGAGACTACCCACAAGCTGACGATACAAAGTGGCATCAACTGGTGGAGAAGAACACTGAGCCTCAAGCTTGACTCCTGAAAGAAAGGGAGTTGGTGCAGGCTTACAATTAGCCATATGAAAGCGTGCAAGTAGATCAAGAGCATACTTGGGTTGCGATAGTGTAATCCCAGAAGGTGACTGTGAAATCTCTATTCCGAGAAAGTAGTGCAAAAGACCCAAGTCAGTCATAGCAAATCTGTCATGCAAAGCAAATTTGACCCCGCTAATGATGGATGGGATACTCTTGTAATGATCAAATCATCAACATAGAGCACAAGTATCAAGTGAGAGTCATCCTGTCGCAAAATTTAGACATTTGGATCAGAATGACACCAGGTGAACCCTGCTGAGAGAAGAAAGGAATCCATCTTGGTGTACCAAGCCCTGGGGGCCTACTTAAAGCCATAGAGAGATTTCCTTAGTCTGCAAACCAAGGAAGTATCCTGGATGAAACCCTGTGGCTGCTCCATATAAATCTCCTCATCAAGATCACCATGAAGAAAAGAACTCTTCACATCCATTTGATGTACAACCCAACCATGAGTTGCATCAATAGCAAGTGTCGAGCGAATGGAGTTCATCTTGGCTACGGGTGCAAAGGTCTCAATATAGCCAACACCTGCAACCTGAGAGAAACCTTTCACAACAAGCCAAGCTTTATACTTATTCACACTACCATCCACGACATACTTGGTCTGATAGATCCACTTACATCAAACCATCTTTCTCCCCTTAGGGAGATGGACTAAATCCCATGTGGTGTTCCTCATTAAGGAACTATACTCTTCCTCCATAGCTTGGTCCCACTCAGGAGCTCCTAATGCTTCCCGAAATGTCTGTGGATAGGAAGTAGTAGCAATGAATGCATGTGGAAGATCCTGATGCTATGATCAAGTTCTCCATGTATCTGAAGGATCCCCAACAAGAGAACCCATGGACTCAAGTGTCTGTCAAGCCCAACGAGGTCTAGGTGGAAGTGGAGAACGAGGCTCCTCAACTACAAGTGGACCTTGCGGAGGTGTAACCCTCTGAGTTGGAGTTGAAAGAGTCTCATCATCTGAATCACTAGCATCACTATCCATAATGGAGGAAGGTGGAGGAGGTAGAGAGGCTAAGCTAGGAGAGATTTCCTCAAAGTGAACACTCCTCTCAATGAACACCTCATGTGTCTCAGGATCCATCAATCTGTATGCCTTAACACCCTCAGGATATCCAACAAAAATGTAAGGCCAACTCTGAGGTTCTAATGCCTTGTGTTTCTGCGGAGGTATGCAAGCCCATGCTGGACACCCAAGGACTCTAAAATGTCTCACAATTGATTTCCTACCAGCCCAAGCCTCAAAAGGAGTAATACCTTGCAAATCTTTGTGAGGAACCTGATTTTGGATGTGTGTGGCACAACTGATAGCCTCTGCCCAAAAGGTGGGATCAAGAGATCGTGCATGAATCATACAACTAGCCATTTCTTTGAGAGTTCTATTCTTGCGTTCTGCAACTCCGTTTTGCTGTGGAGTGTATGCTACAAAATGCTGAAGATCAATCCCCTCAAATGTACAAAAATCCTCAAGTCTCTTGTTCACATATTCCCTTCCATTATCTGTGTGAAGAATCTTGACCACTTTCCCAGATTGCTTCTCCACACGAGTCTTGAAGTCCTGAAATCTGTCAAATACTTCACTCTTATGAATAAGAAAGTAGACCCAAGTGAAGCGGGAGTAGTCATCAATGAAGGTGAGGACATAGCGGGCCTTACTAAATGAAGGTGTTGGAAATGGACCTGCTACATCGTTGTGAACAAGTTGAAGAACTTCCAAAGCTCTCCAAGCTTTCCCCTTATCAAACTTCTCCTTGGGATGCTTGCCCATGGAACACCCTTAACATACACCCTCCGAAAAATTGATTCGAGGTAGACCTATGACCATGTCTTTAGTGCTAAGCTGTTGAAGATAGCGGTAGTTGAGGTGACCAAACCGCTCATGCCATAGCTTACTTTCAAAATTTGAATGAGTAAGCAAGGCCCTAGAAGGTGAACTTGGCACAAAGTGGGAGAATTGAATAAAGCCTTGAGTTGTCATTGACTTGTCCCACTACTACCAAGGCATCATCATCAAGTTCTTTTACCACAACTGAATCTGGTGTAAACTCAACCTTTTTCCCATTCCCATAGTGAGTAATTTGGTAGATAGAGAGAAGGTTGGTAGACAAGTTAGGAACATAAAGAACATTCTCAAATGTTCCATCATCCATGTTAATTGAACCTTTCCCTTCAACCTCTACTTGTGTATCATCACCTATGTAAATGTGAGGTACCCTAGATGGCTCCAATGAAGAAAACTGCTCCTTTGTAGAACCCATGTGATAAGAGGCACCCGAATCAAGTATCCACTGCTATGAAGAACCTGTAGTAGCCACAAATGCTTTCCCTTCTCCCTTAGACCGCGAGGAAGAGGAAGGAGATGAATCCTTATTTGTGTAGGCGGATGGCAAGTTGATGTTGTTTTTCTTAAGAAGATTTGTCAACTCATCAACTTGCTTGGTGTGGCATCGATGCTCATCATGACCATACTTCTTGCAATATGCACAAGTTGGTTTATCCTAGGTGGTGTCCCCTTCTTGGAAGAGGATGAAAAATTGCCTTGTGATGGAGAGGATGATTGTCCTTTTTCTTGCCATGGCTTTGACTTAGAGTGCTTATTCTTCTTGTTGGAATATTTGCCTTGACTTCCTTGATTCCCTTGATTAGCCACCAAAGCCTGGGACTTTGAAGACTTGAGAAGCCCCATGTTCAACAACTTAGATTGTTCCAGTATCAACATTTCTATGAAAGCATCAAATGAAGGCATGACATAGGAACTCCCCACTGTCAAATGATGAGTTTGGAAGCTAGACACAAATGTTGCATATTCTGGTGTAAGCTTGTCCAACAAGTTGAATATCAATTGAGCATCCTTTTTGTCAATTCCACAATCCTTAAGCTTTTCTCTTAGCTCATTTGCTTTGGTGACATAATCTTGGATTGTATCAAAACTCTTGGGATCCAAGTTGGTGAGCTCATTGTCAATCTTATAACCTCTGATTTCATCAACTTGACCATACAATTTCTGAAACATATCCCAAGCATCTTTGATTGTAGTACACTTCTCAATATGAAAGATGAGGTCATCTGATACATACTTGCACAAAGTTCCAAGAGCCATGCAATTCTTAGTGAGAGATTCTAACTGAGCATTAGGATTAGCCTTAGATTCAGGTGGTGCTGCTATTGTTCCATCTATGTAATGCATGAGACCTTTTTCCATTAATTTGCTCCACACTTTAATTTTCCATGATGCATAATTATGTGGAGTTAAAGGTGGAAATTTATGAGGACTCATTGTAACAAAAATGAAAGAGCACAAGGAAAGAGAGGCACAATCACACAAGACACCCCCCCAAATTCACTCAATCAAAGAACCCCCCCCCTAAAAGTGATGATTTGACACTTTATACTTAGTGCGTATACAATGGGCCACTTGCAAAAAATGGCAAAGTGGACTTCTGATTTCAATTTTACAATTGCCTCAATAAGGCCAAAAGAGACTCAAACTAACAGTGCAAGAGGTCTAAACTAAGATCCATGCAATTTACAAGTACTAAATAGGCCAAATAAGACCAATATCTAAAAGTATAATTTTCACTCAAAATATCTAAAATCTGATTATAGATTATGAAAGTAGATTAAAAAACATGCACTTTCAAAAAAAATGGCACTTGAAAAGGAGGTCATATGAGCTCAAACAAGGCCTTTGAAGTTGCAGAATTGAGGATTGGACAGGTACAACTGAGAGAATCGAAAAATTCTGAAAAACTTGTGCACCAAAACCAGAAAATAACCACACCACTATGAAGGGCACGAAAAATTAGCCCAAATAAAAAACCATTGCACTAAAAAAGGAGAAAAATTGAGCAAGTTATGGACCTCCAAAGTTCACCCAAAAATCCAAACTACTAAACGGAGAGGGGTCTAAAAATTTCCAAAGAAAATGCTGACTAGGCGCTGACTGGGCGTTGCTGACTGGGTAGAAGGTACGGATCCCAAAAACAATTTCAAATTATTTTTTTTTCAAAAAATATTTTCAAATTGGAAAATAATTTTCAGAAAAAAAAATCCGAAAATTCCTTACCGTACTGCCCGATTTGGGCAAAAAATTTCCTCCACACCCAAAAATTGATTTTCACCAAAATAGGTCGAATTTATACTCGATTTTTATGGAAATAGCCTCCCGGACGCAATGGTGAGGTAAAAAACACCCCAAGATTCCTCCAAAAAGCGTAGATCCTTAGATCTAAAAATAGAAGCCTTCCACGATGTCTCCAAAAATCAATCAATGAAGCCCCAATGACTCTGATACCATGTGAGATTTTGCCAAGATCAAGGCCATAATGAAAAACAAAAAAAAAGGAGATAATAGAATGATAAAAACAAACTGTATTATCATCAATATGCAAATGATCAACTGGATTCACAATACAATGAATATAGGCCTGATTATATAGGCAAGACCATATGGATGTACGAGCACACAATCATGACATGTGGCTCAATGAGAAACAAGGGTAGGTAAGAAATACTAGGGGTAGGTAGGAGAAATAATATAATATTCCACAAGAGGTCACCGAATGTGGAGTGTAACAACAAATTAAGACCACAAAATGTGGAATTTCTTCTACAAGCTCTATCCCTATGTGCACACTTCCCTAAGTGTCTCAAATCCAAACTATGAAGAGATGCATTATTTTAAGTTAACTTAAGTAAAGTGTAATAATATCCATAATGAATATTTATTTACACCAACAAGAATTAATTTAATTTCTTTGTCCTTTTAAAAAAATAAAAAAATAAAAAAAGATAAAATAGAGTTAAAACTATTGCCTTAATTACTTTTAGAAAAGTTAATTAAATGTCATGAGAAAAGAGAAATAAAAGAAATGATTTTTACAAATAACTTTCCCATTTACTTTTTGTAAATTAGAAAAATAATTTCTTTTATTATTAAATATTATGATTTATTAGAAAACATTTTTGAACCTAAAAGTTTAGGTTTAATATTTTCGATATTTTGCTTGTAAAAAAAATGCATATTTTTGGAGAAATTTTGGAGGCCAGATTGGAAAACCAGAACTGGAGCTTGGAGGTTTGATTCAGATTGTTTCCAAAGTATTCATCTAGGATTGCTATCACAGGTTGGGTGTTTGTCACTCTTCTTTTTGTTTTCAAATTTTTAAATTTAGTTTAAAAAAAAAATACTTCTCTGTATGTTGATTTTTCTGAAAGATCCCTGTTTGAAGAGTTTTTAAAGTTGTTTAAATTTGAGAAAGGGTTTCCTGGTTTGGGAAAGGGTTTTGTTTTCTTGTTGTATGAATTTGCAAATTTATGGTGAAAGGAAAAGTTATGCTGGTAAATTTTTTGGGAATTTCTTCTTTCTGTGTATTTTTGTGTTCTTCCTATGTATGAAGAAAATTAGAGATTTTTGGTTTAATAAATTTCCCTTAAGGCTTTGTGAAAGAAAGATTAAGGAAACTTTATGTTTTCTCAAATCTCTGTTCTGTCACAGTTCTTGGTATAAATTCTTTTTTCATAAAATAATTTTATAGATGGCTGTAGTTTATTAAACATTTTTATTTAAATAAAAATAAATTTGTCTATGATTTTATTAAACTCTGTTATATGTTTTGCTGGGTCTGTGTATACCCAGAGTTTGGGTATTGAATTTATTAGTTCTAATAAATTAAAAAAATAAAATAAAAATAAAAATCATTCCCTGCTTATTTCACTCAAAAAAAAAAGAAAACAAATCATTCATTACTTATTTCACTCAAAAAAAGAAAAAAAATCATTCCTTGCTTATATTAACTTGGCAATGGGAGTTGATTTTTACAAAAAGAAAAAAAGAAATAAAAAATTCATAACCTGTGAAAATATATATAAAAAAATTAAAATAAAAAAAATCAAATTGACTTTTAAAATATTAAGTCAACAAATTTATGAGTTCGCTGGAAAACTCATAAATTTCTGAGTTTTTCTTTGTGTTTTGAGAAGTGAAATTTTTGTTAAAAAAAAAAAAGTTTTTAATTTTATTTTATTAAAAAGTTTTTTTTAATAGTTATTTATTTATTTATTAATTATTATTTAATATATATTTTATTAATGAGAATTAATATATATATTAATTAATATTTAATTGGTAAATTTTTATTATTAATTGTTTATATTTTATTAATCACGGATTAATAAATATTTGTTAATTAATATTTAATTTTGGTATTTGTCTTTATGTACGCAGGAAGTATCTTCTTTAGGAAAAGGATAAAATAATGTATTATTTGGAAACATTGGAAATTTAGTAATGTATCGTTTGGAAAATTGGCAAGTAAATGATATTTTCATTTAGTAAAATAAATTGTTTAATTTATATTTCTCTTTGTATTGGGAAATAGGCAAAATTGTACTATTTCAATTGTGGTATTGAATTTATCTTGTATTCTGATTTTCTGTTATTATTTTTCGAAAACTTAGATCCTTTAGAAAATTGGATCGATTGTTGTGTGAAAACAATAGGAAAGAAAATTGTCTTTTCCAATCCATGCCTAAGCATGTTTAATTTTTTGTATTCGCATTTGCTTAAGAAATGACAAGTCTTGGATTTTGTTTGTTGGATCCTGTCGTAAGTTTGAATTGGGTACCTATTTCTGTCTTTGATCTCGAGTTTTGACTGTTGTCTTGTGGTGGTGGTGTAACCGCTCATGTCCCTTATGCAGGTGTTGAATGTTGATTTGTGGTTGACCATAGCTAGTTAGGTCTCTAGTTAGAGTATCGTCAGCCAGTACACCTCGTATGAAGTCTTGTTTGACCAAGTAGGTATTCCTACCGTGTTGAACTTCATTTACTTGACCTTGTGTATTCCTTGGTTTAGGAGTTCGTTTGAGTATAGTCTACTGTCATTTGGGAAAGTGGCTTTCGATTGGGGCTGCACCCAAAGTGGTTGCTGGGTAACCCATCAAAAGTGTCTAAACACGTGATAATCTAATAGCATATTAGAGAGTTAGTTAATAAAAATACTAAGAAGATAATTGTGCCTCACACATGGGATGAGTGCTAGCACAGACTTGACATGTAGTCAGAAGGCCTGAAATGGCAAACCATCAACCTTGTCCTCACGAAAGGTTGTGTTGGGTCCACATGAGGCTTGGATGGGCCAGAGGTTCGGAATAGGTTGTCAGGTTTAACCAGTGGATGAGGCCGGGACCTATGAAGACATGCGATGGTAACCATACCAAGTTATATGATGACACTTATCCCTTTTGTTCGCTAGTGTGTTGTTTTGTTGTCTTGATAGGAGCATTGTTGAGGAGTCGTCCTAATGTTTATGCCCTCGTGAGAACCTGATATCATGTTAGACCTTGGGTTGAGAAGATTTAGTTTTTTTGATGCTCCAGTTGATCTTTTGTAGTTGCTTCTTATTATGTTCAGTTGGATCATTTCCTATTCAAGGATCATTCATGTATTTATTTGACTGATGTGGTCGTATGTATTATTGGTTATGTTCGTCTTGATGGCAGGATTGTAAATGATGTGAACCTTATGTATTCTTCTCTATTATTTAATTATCAGAGGGGTCTTGCAGTTGAGCAGACCCGAAGATGTAGCCCACTAGGGGTGAACTCCGATATCATTTCAGTGTTATATGATGTTTATGTTCTTATGTTCCTTTTTAATTTAGTATGTATGGATGACATTATGTTAGAATGTAGAATGTGGATTAGATGAAGGTAATCCTAAATGCATGTATATAGTCATCTTATTTAATGCAGTAATTTGGATCATGAAAGAATATAGATTTGAATAATTGAATGTATCTAATTATTAATAATGCAATTAAGTATGCATGGAAAGTATTCATTAGTTTATGATGAAATTAAAGTACGTTATGAAATTAGATGCATGGCATATGGTTAATGTAAGTTTGTACATAATTCTTGGTTAAATTTTATTGGATGAACTTAATCATGTCACCTATACTTTTAACCTTAATGGATGAACCTTATCACGTGATCTATATTTTTATCTTACCGAAATAAATTATCCTTGTTTAAGTATTATCTTGTCATTAAGTTAATCAACTTAATTGGATTAATTAACGTGAGTTGAGTTAAATATTGAATTAAGTAATCACATTGGGAAACTCTTTAGGTGTTATTTGAAGTCTTCCGCTGTGTAATCTGAACTTTAATAACTCATTGTATCACCATGTTGCGTTTAATTTTAAAAAAAAAATTATTTGCACTCTATTCTTGTGTTTTAGCTTAATCACTTTAGGGTTTCCTGGTGGGGCATTACAGTGGGTCTATTAGATAAAATAATGATGGCAATGCTGCATATGAGTTGCAAAGACTCAGTCTGTGAGTCCACTTAGCATCAAGGGGGAGTATATTGGATAGTTATGCAAATGTGCAACTTGAAATAATATTAGTAATGTCAAGCATGCAATTGAAGTTTCTAAAGATAGCTTCTAAATTATTTATTATAGTGGTTTTGATAAATTTTCATAGATGACAATTTCGATGTTCTAGAAATTTCCTTATTTGTGATACCTGAACTGTTATGTTTTAGAGGCTAAACCTCTATAAACACGTAGCTCTTCATAGGTATCGGCTAAGACTAGGTTTTACATGTTTTACCGTTAATTATCTTTATTTGTGGTTTCGTCCACAATGGAAGCTCATTTGAATTCGTTGGGTGCACAATTTCTAAGATTTGACAGTGCAAATATCTATACCTGTCCCGCTTCAAGCATTGATAAGTATTTGCAAAATATCTATACCTGTCCCGCTTGTAGCATTGATTTTTAATTAATGAGAACATTATTTTGTTTTGAATGGGTATCTGCGTCGCCTTTGTGGTCAGTAGACTTTCATCCTCTGTCCTCCGCAAGTTGTGTTTTGTGTTCTTTCTCCACGCATGTTTTTCCCATGCACACTTTGACCTAATTGTTCGAAGAAACAATGGAATCCAAGTCTTTTCTGGAGGATGAAAGATAGACATGCTGCTGTAAATACGACGACAAAATTAGAGAATAGAGATATGAAGTAGAAGTAGATGGACGTACTGGTGTAAAGGTGAAGAAAAAATTGGAAAATATAGATATGAAGTAAATTCTACGATGGTGTAGGTACTGTGGACCACCCATTTTAATCCTTCTACTATTTTTCTGAGTGCGTATCTGTTTACATGTCGTCACCAGTAAAGCGTTTTCCTACACTGGAATAGACCCACTTTTACATAATCGTCAGTCAAGACTCAGCGAAAGTCAGTCAAGTTTTTTTGTTCCAGATGAAAGGGGACCATTCCCATTAATGCAAATTCAATCATATGTATGCTTTGCATTACTATTTAATGTTATATTTGACAGGAATTATCAGAAAGCTTGTGTTTCATGAGAAAAACGATAGATAGACAATTCTACTTCTTGGAGAAAGAAAAAGATTGTGTAATCTTTTTATTAAAATATTTATTCTAATTATAAAATATTTTTTATTATAAAAATTATATATATATTTTTTTAATTTTTTAATTTAAATTGTGCTTTAAATTATGATTAATTTATATATAGTATATTTTTATGTAAATTGTTTAATTATATAGTCTTATTATGTCAAAGAGCTATTCTATTTTAAATCTCATATTCTTGCATTTCCCTTTCACACAACTGATTTTGGTGGGACCAAGGAGCTCGACATAGAGGTCCCCCCAAATCTTTCCAATTCACTCTTCTTTTTGTTGAATCAAAGAAATAATAATTTATTATATATACTATTATATTAAATTAAATTAACTATGTGACATAAGATAAAATTTTAGATGAAATATATTTAAAAGAGTTACATATTATGCTACAAGCCTTAATCTTTTTGGTCATGATTTGACAATAAAGTTCTAATTTGTCCATAATTTAGTAAAGTGTAATTAGTTATCAAGTCAAAATTAATAACATCACACACACACACACACACACACACACACACACACACACACACACACACACACACACACACACACACACACACACACACACACACACACACACGTGTTTGTGTAATGCTAAAATTTACAAACTCATGCAAATTCTAATTTAGTTTATAACTTTATTTTTATGCAATGTTTTAATGATTATATATTGACAAATAGTATATTTTTTATGTTAATTTTGGCCCATTTCTTAAGCTTTCACCTATTTTTATTACAAACATTTTATGTGTTTGATCTTTTCTTATCTTTATCAATAAAATTTTATAAGTATTTTATTATTTATTACACCTATCATTTCCCCATATTTCAATATATATTTCCTACCTACATATCACCCCTCCATTAGCTTAGATAATTCTCATGAGTTTGGAATCAATATGATATACACAACTTCGACCCTTGAAATTAAAAAAAATAAACTCACATTTTAATTGACTTTCACTCATTTTAGTAGTCATTATGAGCTAACTAAATACATGATACAATGATTTATTGATGTGTCCTTGTATTTGAAGCATACAACTACATTTGTATTTATCAAGTCCAATAAATGCCCATATGTATTTAAGTTGAATATCACTTACAGTTTAGGAAGGAGCATGATAGAAAATACTTCCATTAGTTCACTCATTGTAAAGTGTATGAATGAATAAAGATTGTTCTCAATTATTCATAAATACTACAAGAATATGAGTTTGCATAGTATAGAATCAAGATTATAGTTGTGGATAATATCTATATGCTTTTAGTGTGTGTTTTCACATATAAATTGGACAATCCCAAAATTGTATCTTGTTGGAATTTTCATACAATACAATATAAAAGACTCACATTTAGGAGTAGCCTTCATCACTATTTGATACTCTTTATTGCCTCTATCTTACTCTAGTATTTTTATTACTTCAGTTAAGTTTTTGTCCATCATTATCTGAAATGCTCACTCAAGAGAATAGAATGAGTTACCTTTCTTAGTTAAATTATAGACAATGGAATTCCTTTTCTTGTGAAAGAGCTTGAAAAATATTATTCTAAATTTAAACATGTCTACATTTGTGTTTTGATTAATAAAAGCATGATAGGCTCGTACCATTACATATCAGCATACACTTGGAGCGCATGAGGGATGCACAATTGGCACAAAATCTACATTTGTGTTGATAGAATTGATTTCAAACAACTTTCAAACAATGTTCTTGCATATCCCTTTAGTTTTATACACATTCAAGTTCTGTTGTTTTTGACCAACTTGATTAATATAACATTTAAAACCTTGATATATTTATTTTAGTGTACCAAGATGTTATCTCCATTTCCTTATTTATTTATCCCTTGCACCTCCTAAAAGTAAAAGTGCTAGTTATATTTTAAAATTGCATGGTGGATCAGTTAAGTCTATAATAAACAATAAATTAAAATTCAGTCTAAACATTATTTATTTTTCATTTTAAATTTTCAAACTTATTACATATAAAATACATACCTTTTTTAATACAAAATAAAAACCTTTTTTTAATGAAATAAAAATTTAAATAAAAAATATAAATTAATTACTTTAATCAACACATCCAAATTTAATAACACATTCATAATATTTTGATAAAAATAATTTAAAATAAATATAATTAAAGATAGATATGACATAATGATATTCTTATGCAAACATTATGACAAGAGTTGTCATATAACCTCAAAAACTTTTAAATTGCATTCTCAAAATATTTCAATTCTTTGGTTCATATCATTTGTAGTTTGTCGATTGCAAATTGCACTGTATGGTTAGTCTGAACTTAATATAACAAGATCTTCTTGCTATGACCTCAAGACTAGAATATTAAATGATTTGTACAGACTTGACCATACACAAAGAGATTAATAAAGCCAAAATACAAACTTGATCATTCACAATTTTACATTCTAGAATTTTGCTCAAAAGAGAATGTTGGTTTCATACAATTCTTTTTTTTATCGATTTCACTCTCTATATAGCTGCAAATGTTAGTTCTTGTCTTTTTTATTTTACTAATATTGAGTGTTGACCTTTGTAGAGTTAGTTCTTGGTATTTATGTGTATTAATTGTCCATGCCATGGATAGTGTTATTTTCGTATGATCATCTAATGGTATTAGTATTATAGGTGTAGTTTTTGGGTCATTTTGTTTCCATGGTGTCTCATAGTTATCAATCCTTACTACAATGTACATTAGAAGATCTAGCGGTTTAGAGACAAGATTGTGACCAACATCAACAACTTCCCCAAGATACCCATTTACAAGTCTTGCTTGAGTCCATAAGTTTGTTGTTGGCATGATTCATTGGTTTTTTCATAGTAGTTCTTTTGAAAGTTGATCGTCATTAGCTTCAGTGTTTGGCTTTTTTGTGCTTTTTAAAATACTTATTGTGATTGAAAGATTTAGTAGCTCTAACATTGTTTTGTTATGTTGTCTCATCAGATCACTTGTAGCGACTATGTCCATTGAGCTGTCAAATTCTTCATTTTCAATTGTTGAAGTACTTTGTTTGTGCAAATCATTAACTTTTTCCAATATTGTGGTGCTAGTAATGTATTACGTATTTTTTGTAATACTTCACAAAAGTGTGTTTGAGTTGGAGTGTGACCTTGTTAATTGAAAATTATTTGTAAAATGAAAATTGTAGTAAATTTTTTTCAGAATATTTTGGCATTTGAGTGTGATACATAGATAGGTTTGTTTATGATAGGTGGTAGTTGTGTTAGGTAACCTTTTTGAATTATAGAGGCTAAACCTCTATAAACACGTAGCTCTCCATAGGTATTGGTTAAGACTAAGTTTTACATGTTTTACCATTAATGATCTTGATTTGTGATTTCGTCCACAATGGAAGCTCATTTGAATTCGTCGGGTGCAAAATTTCCAAGATTTGATAGCACAAAGATTTATACCTGCCCCACTCGAAGCATTGATAAGTATCTGCAAAATATTTAAATTTATATTTGATATATGTAAAGGCAAAATTCAACTGGCATGGTTTGGTACGTAGTATAGATTTTTAATTAATGAGAGTATTATTCTGTTTTGAATGGGTATCTGCGTCACCTTCGTTTCTAAGTTGTCAGTAGACTTTTATCCTCTGTCCTCTGCAAGTTCTCTCGTGATCTTTTTCCATACACACTTTGACCTAATTGTTCGAAGAATAAATGGAATTCAAGTCTTATCTGGAAGATGAAAGATAGTCATGCTGCTGTAAATACGAAGACAAAATATTAAGTAGATGGACGTACTGGTGTAAACGTGAAGAAAAAATTGGAAAATATAGATATGAAGTAAATTCTACGATTGTGCTTTAATTTATGATTAATTTATATATAATATATTTTTTATGTAAATTGTTTTATTATATAGTCTTACTATGTCAAGGAGATGTGTCCTATTTTATTTTAAATCACAATTATCTTATTCTGTAATCAAATCCAAAAATCAAAATTAGGACCTAACACAATATCAAGACTTAGATTCTTGCTTTTCCTTTTCACACAACTCATTTTGGTGGGATCAAGGTGCCCAACACAAAGTCTTTATTTAGTTTATAACTTTTTTTTTTTTTGATCGATAGCGTTATGTAATATATTGCTTAAAATAGAAAAGTTTTACATTCGAAGAACAGATAAACTTCCTGCGACACAATGGGGACACACCCCTACTACAAAAAGGAACCCGACAAGACTCCATCCCACCATGGCCAACAACCACAAAAAAGGTCACATACATCAACAAAAACCACAAACTAGGCCCCGAACAACCCATAAAACCTAGCTACGAAACCACTCCAATGCCTATTCTCTTGAAAAATTGGGGATACCCCTCCTGGGTCCTGCCTCCTACGTCACGGTTCCTCCATCTGGCACCGTTCCTGGCCTGCTACCAAACAGAGACCCTCGCTCCACCCCCTTCGCCAATTTCTTTGGGATTTGATGTCGAACCAATAGCCTCCCATCCACATCCAGAGGGGCCTCAGACTGAATGGGAGTCACCTTCCCATGGATCTTCACTCGCTTGGTCAGCCCCAATTTGTGCACAAAAACCACAATCTCGTCCCAAACTTTCCTTGCATCCTCCACCTGCAATTCTACCGACCGGGAAGCCGACCAGATGACAAAAGGTTGCAACACCCCAACATCCACTCCAATCCTCCTCCGTGGGCTTTCCACCAGCTTCAGCCCCTCGCCAATGATAGCTCGGGCCACCACATCTTGCAAACCACCCACCCATTTGGGACTTAACACTTAGTTTATAACTTTATTTTTATTCAATATTTTAATGATTATATATTGACCAATAGTATATTTTTATGTTAAATTTTGCCTCATTTCTTTAGCTTTCACTATTTTTATTACAAACATTTTATGTGTTTGACCTTATCTTCTCTTTATCAAAAAACTTTTATAAATAATTTATTTCAGTTCTAAGAGATTTCCACAATCCGTCATATAAACAAGAGTTTCTGGATTTGATTGTGTGCAAGATTTTTGCATCAATGTTTTGGATCACGCTCTCTGATCCATCATCAAGATGAAGAGAGTCAAATAAAAAATGATGGATCACGGAGTGTGATTTGAAATGTTGATGCAACAATCTTGCACACAATCAAATCCAGAAACTGCACTCTTGTTTAAATAATTTATTTATTACACCTATCATTTCCCCATATTTCAATATACATTTCCTACCTACATATCATCCCTCCATTATCTTACACAATTCTCATGAGTGTGGAATCAATCTAATATCCACAACTTCGATGCTTGAAATTAAAAAAATTAAGCTTACATTTTGATTGACTCACTTGTTTTAGTAGCCATTATGAACTAACTAAACACGTGATAGTTTGATTTGTTGACGTGTCCTTGTATTTGAAGCATTCATTTACATTTGTATTTATCATGTCCAATAAATACCCAAATGTATGAGTTGAATATCACTTACAATTTAGGAAGGAGCAAGATAGGAAATACTTCCATGAATTCACTCATTGTAAAGTATATGAATGAATTCATAAATAATACAAGAATACGAGTTTGATGGATCATAACTATATGCTTTTAGTGTGTGTTTTCACATATAAATTGGACAATCCCAAAATTGTATCTTGTTAGAATTTTCATACAATAGAATATAAAAGACTCACATTTAGAAGTAGCCTTCATCACTATTTGATACTCTTTATTGCCTCTATCCCACTCTAGTTTTTTATTACTTCATTTAAGTTTTTATCCACCATTATCTCAAATGCTTGAACTCTTGAGAGAACAAGAGCTGTAGAGCAACTAAGTTCCTACCATGGAGTGCAATGACAATTTTGTTTTTGTTTTATATGTTGTTATATATAGATCCAAAGTTTCTAAAAAGATCAAAGAACAAGTATGTTCCTCATCTAAACAACGAGGATGAGATATCAAGGTTGTAGCAAGGCATAAGTAGTTGTTAATCAAATCATGGTAACTATTGATGAAGGTAAAATACTTAATGAAACCAAAAACATAAGTAGTTGTTAATCAAATCATGGTAACTATTGATGAAGGTAAAACAATTAATGAAACCAAAATGATAAGTAGTTGTCAATCAAATCATGGTAACTATTGATGAAGGTAAAATACTTAAAGAAATCAAAAGCATAAATAGTTGTCAATCAAATCATTGTAATTGTTGATAAAGGTAAAATACTTAATGAAACCAAAATAAATCTACTATCAAACAAAAGATGCTACACCAAAATAAAATATCAAAATCAGAAATATCTATCTTTGGACCACATAAAAGAAAATTATTATGTATTTCACATAAACAAAACTAGCTTTCAAAATATCAAAAGATAGATCAAGAATGATTTTTTGAATATCAAATGCAAAATATAAATTGAGTCAATTTTAGATCCTTAATGATCCCTACTATCTTAGCAATAGTTCCATATAGTTGTTCAACTCCCTTAGATAAAAAAAAAATTAGAGACCTTGATGTCTCATTAGTTTAATCTGAAGGAATCTCCATCCTAGTTGGAGCCATGCTTGAAATTATGGATATCGAGTAAAACATAAGAAAAAGAAAGAAAGATATATATCTATTCAAAGGATGCAACCTAAATGGGAAGTCAATGAAAAAAGTCTCACACAATTGTTGAATATTTTGAGGTAAGGGTTTGTAGATCAGGCAGTACAACAAGAACCATTTCAAGAAAGAAAAGTTGCTTAAGAATTTTTTTTTCTTACTTTCACAGTTGTGGACTGCAAGCTATTAGGAGTATTAAATATAATCCTACTAGGTGGATGCTAGAAGCTATCTCTATTGTAGCTAGAGTTCAACTAGGTTGCATAGCATTTCAAAAACTTATCTCTCCGTAAGTAGGTCTTATATTGTTGTTGCTGGAGATTTGAAGTTCATATTTGTGATGTTACGTATCAAATTTTATTATTGAAGGCTCGTCATAACTTAATATCGCTATTGATGGTCTTAGGAATCCCATTAACAACCACCTTCAATCCATGCCTTTGTATTTCCTATGCAACATTTCAACATTCGCATAAACAATTATACATTACACAAAAATACTATAGAAGAATTGGTAAGATTATGGATTGGATAAGGAAATATTTCAGTAGGTGGAAAATGGAAAATTCCTTCCATAGCAAAAGAAGAATTCAAAAATCATTTTAAAATATGAAAAAATTCATGACACATCAAACCATTCCACATCCATGAAACCACAACATCTCGTGAATAGATACGTTAAGAAACATGATAGACAAAATAGATTATAAGTTTTCTAGATGAATTGAGGAAGAAGTCATTTCTCAACATAAAAGGCCCTAAGGCTTCTTTAAATCACTTTTGGACCCTATGTAAGAAACCTCTTATTTTGGGAGGTGTAACAACATGCCATTAAATTCTCACAGCTATAAAAAAAATGTCTATAATTGGATCCTAGTTTATTTGTTTTATAGTTAATAGAATTTTGCCTTGACGTTGTAAGCTATCATGCTATCTGCGGGATTCCATTATGGTATCTTGACAAGATGTATATAGTAAAATATCTCATAAATAACACTTGCTCCTCTTTGTGTTTCATCTCCTCCAATTATATAGACCTAGCATATAGAAGCAACTGGAACTTTAAACACATTTGATAGTAACATGGAATCATTGTGTGGCAATAGGACGAACATAAAAGGTCATTGAAATGAATAAAGAACCTGGTTAATGCCATGGCCTTGAATGCTATCAACTATCTTTGAAGTTGCATGACCACCCCATGAAGTACCAAGAACGGTTCCTCCAATGTTTGTGAATATCATTAATAACCTTTGGGTTTAGAGGGATGGTATTTTTAGAGTAAAAACCTTTATAACCTCCTTGCACAATAAAAATGCAAAAGTTTACTTATTCACAAAATGTTATGCAAGAGTTCTGATTAAAGATTACTTGCAATAATATGGTCATACATTCGACTGAGTTCTCAAACCAAATGATATTCAAACTAGGAAAACTTTAAAACCTAAAAAAATTAACATCCTCTAGTGAGTATCTTTTCATTTGCAACATTCAAAGCAAAGAAGAAAAGAGGAATAAACTTACCTTAATGCCAAGCACATCTTGAACTCCATAAATATTCCATAAACAAAATACAATTTCATAGATGATAAGGTTAAGCCCTGAGCATAGACCTCCACATGTTACTATATAGGGACACACTTCATTTGTTTTAAAATAGACATGTTAAGAAAAATCAATACCACATATTCAAGTTGGGGAAACTTGAAATTTTACTTTGAAATTTATTTTTATCATAGAGACATACCTTTTTCCTTAGTCCCGCACAATGAAAATGAAATCCTCTTGGACTATTTTGTCTGACAAAAAACTTTGGAGCTTAGGAAAAGTCACAAATTCATATATCAAACTAGATTGAAATCAAATAAGATGCATTGTAAAATTAAGTGAACATAGAAAAAACGTATGGATTGTACTTCTTAGATAAAAGAACTTACATCTTTTGCAACTACATCATTTGGCTGAACAAAGTATTGCTTGAAATGGCAAATTCAACATCTTACATTAGAATAAGACTATACTTAAATGAAACCTTCTTCTTACTGGAGAGGACTATAGATTTTTTCAAACCAAAATTTTCATAGATTTATATTAAACTAAAATGAATTACATAGAAAATCCACGAAGATAATAACATAAAACTTAAAAGAATTTTTTTCTTTTATTCAAACTTATTTGACATGAGCATAAGCAAGGATGTCTTGCAAGGGATTTGGATAAGTCTGCAACATACACATAATCCACCAAAAAAAACCCTAAATTAGAAATAGTCATTGCTAGTCTTGTCCATATTTTTTAAATCATTAACATTTAACAACCTTTATATTATCATTTACAAAATGAAGAAATGTTTTGAGCGGATCATTTTGACAATAATAAGAGAGAAGAGTACATAGCAACAATGCAATATACTTTATAGATAATTGGCTTAGATATGGAAGCATTGTGGATAAAAAACCATGGCTGGTGAATCTTTTAGGGCAGGTCCTCATGCTGCTGCTTAGCTTATTTTGGCTAGCAGCTCCTGCTCAAATTTTTTAGCAGCAATTTGTGGAGCTGGTGGCCTCATGAAAGTTGAATTTTGCTGCTTATAAAAACAAGCAGTTATTTTAAATTCTATTTTTAATATAATCTTTAATAATAATAAATTTTCACCTAAATTTTAGAGAAAAAATTAGAAACATAAAAAAAGGGAAAAAACATTGTGGAGCCACTTGTCATTTTTCTCAATAAGCAGTTGCTGCTTATTTTCAGCCCCCCCTTTTTTTCAAAGCTTATTTTTAAGTTTTAACCAGTGGCTGCTACACGAAAATAGGAAAAGATTCTAATTCATCCTTTCCTCTTAATTAAAAATTTCCATGGGAACACTCCAATTGCTTAATTTTAAGCAGATTTTACATTTAAGCAGCAGCATGGGGACATGGGGTTAATATTTAATAGAGTATCGCATTTTACAGAACAATAGGATTTTTGCCATCTCAAGATGCAAACACCAAACGATTTCATTAAAACAAAAGGGAAAAAATCAAATCTTTGTCGACTGTATCTGCACGTTAAAAAATTACGTATGAAATATACCCTAACAAACCTAGGGCTAACATCTAGAAAATACCACAACTTACTGTTCCATGGTAATACAAAAAGTTTGCAGTTGTAACTGTTTTTAACCTCTTCTGTTCTTTTATTAGCAACGCCACTAGAAACTATGAACTACAGTTTACCAGGACAATCCACCTCTCACCATCATGCAAAAGAAATGAAGCGCTAATCGCCAACTGTTCGTTTGTAGGTGATCCTCAAAAGTTTCGCAGATCTGAAGTTTTGTAGGACTGAGCATCCTAAAATCTATTTTGCAGGCCTTGTATTAGGAAGGTGTGCATTTTCTTATCTTGATACATGCGAAAGTAGCTGCCAGCAATTTGCAAAGCAAATCAGAATCTGCCAATATACGTTGGATAAAAATTTTGCTTTTAAAAAAGCAACTTATTGAAATCACATAGCGGGAAATAAACAATTGTAAAAATTTCTCGCAGTTTGATTGGATGAAGAAAAAGAAATTAATCATTGTTTACGTGTTGTAATAGAACTAGTTGCCTTTCTTAGTTAAATTATAGACAATGGAATCCCCTTTTCTATGAAAGAGCTTGAAAAATATCATTCTAAAAATTTAAACATGTCTAAATTTGTGTTTTGATTAATAAAAGCGAGATAGACTTGTACCATTACATATCCGTATAGTGACACTTGAAGCGCATGAGGGATGCACAAGCAACACAAAATCTACATTTGTGTTGATAGAGTTGATTTCAAACAACTTTGAAACAATGTTCTTGCATATCCCCTTAATTTTATACACATTCAAGTTTTGTTGTTTTTTACCAACTTGATTAATCTAACATTTAAAACCTTGATATAACTATTTTAGTGTACCAAGATGTTCTCTCCATTTTCTTATTTATTTATTGCTTGCAACTCCTAAAAGTAAAAGTGTAGTTAAATCTTAAAATTGCATGGTAGATCAGTTAAGTCTGTAATAAATTAAAAATTAAAATTCAATATAAACATTATTTATTTTTCATTTTAATTTTCCAACCTATTACATATAAAATACACACCTTTTTTAATAAAAAGAAAAAACCAATTTTTTAATGAAACCAAAATTTAAATAAACAATATCAATTAATTACTTTAGTCAACACATCCAGATATAATAACGCATTCATAATATTTTGATAAAAATAATTTAAAATAAATATAATTAAGAATAGATATGAAACATTATGGCAAGATATACCATGACCTCAAAACCTTTTAAATAGCATTCTCAAATAATTACATAACAAGATCTTCTCGCTATGACCTCAAGACCATACACAACTCAGAGAAAGCTTTTTGAAAAATCAAATTGTGAAATTATATATATTTCTAGAACATAATCAGCAAATATACCATTATCCTTATTAATCTGCAATCCTTCGACCGCAAGAGTCTTCATCTAAAACCTTTACCATTGTCTACCGATTTCTTAGGAATAGCTTTAAACCTCCTTACTAAGACGATCGCAGCCACACAATCTATCATGAATGTTCCTTCTAATATTTGTTATAATAACAACACCAATTAACACCTGCTTGCGAGTCCGTTGTTTGGCTTGCTGTAGTGAACTGGAAGCTATCGCTGTCATCATCGTCTAGCTGATCTAATTGCACCTCTACACCCCTTGGAATTTGTAGCACAGGAGCCTCCATCGTCCCTTCCAATATCTTCACCACTTCCCCCATGTTCGGCCTCTTATTTTCATCCTCTTGAATGCACAGCATACCCACCATAGCGGCTCTTCCTACCTCTTCAATATCCGCCTCATTCGCTATCCTTGCATCCACAACACCTATAATGTTTCCTCTTTGAATTTGAGATGCAGCCCAGGTAGGAAAGTAGAACCTGCTCTCCTCCACATTCAACTCAATATTTCTTCGCCCAGATATAATTTCCAGCAAAGTCATGCCAAAACTGAATACATCTGCCTTGGCAGTGATAGGAAGGCCGGATACCCACTCGGGAGCCAAATACCCTCGAGTTCCTCTTGTGGTCGTCAGCACTCGGCTGAAATCTCTGCCCACCAGCTTGGCCAGCCCAAAATCGGCCACCTTGGGGCTGAAGTCGTCATCCAACAGAATGTTTTCAGGCTTAATGTCACAATGAATGATGCGATCCCTGCATTCCTCATGCAGATAGACTAATCCTCGTGCAGTGCCCACTGCGATCTGAAATCGAGTCTTCCAATCCAACACCTTCCTTGCTTCTTCATCTTTACAGAAGAGTAAAGACTTTAGAGAGCCATTGGGCATGTAGGCGTACACTAGAAGCCTTCGAGAGCCTTCTACGCAGAATCCCCGAAGCCTCACCAAATTCACATGCTGTATTCTCCCGATGGTGCTTATTTCTGCACGGAATTGCTTTTCTCCTTGGCCAGAACCCTCTAATCTTTTTACCGCCACAAGCGTGTTGTCTGGCAGAGTTCCTTTGAACACAGAGCCGAACGCCCCACCCCCGAGCCTATGCTTGAAATTCTTGGTTGCAATTCGCAATTCTTTGTAAGTGAATGTTTTGAGTGAATTTGGGACGTCCTCTTCTATGCTTCTTCTGGGCTGTCTTCGACGTCTCCATGACAGAAGAAATCCGACCAACAGGAAAGCTAAAACGACAACAGCTACAGCAGCGATAGTCGCAGGAAGCACAATGCTACGACCATGGGCTTTGCTGCTTCCTTCTGATGTCGAGTGGCGTAACTCAGAGGCAGCTAGCCTAATGAAAACAGACTGGCCGGCAGATGAATCACGCATTCTGAGCAATTCTCCAAACCACAATTTACAGACGGGTGGATCAGAAGTAGCGAAAGCAAAGGCTGTGCAGGAGCAATTGCTGAGACAAGCAGTCCGGCAGCCTTGCTGTGTTGGCTCGTTGTTGATTAAGACAGCTCCTTCTTCGGGCAAGTATTGGTTCTTGGCTTCAGAGAATTCATCGGTGGTGCCCTCTGTGGCAGAACAGTGTAGAGGTGTTCGTCGTTCACAGCCGCTTGACTGCCAAACATGTGACTCGTTCTTGGACTTGGTGAAGCCATCAACACAACCACACACTTCATTTGCATAGCACACTCCATACGCCCCGCAGATATCATAGGCACTGCATTGACTTCCGTGTGTTGACCACATCGAATTCCATTTTTTATCTTCCATCAAGTAGTAAAGCTCTAGTCTGCCATTATCTCCTAACACGATCCGCCCCACGACGTTCTGTTCTAACCTGAAATTGAAGTATATGCTTGAAGGAGAATTCCTCACACAGAACATTTGGATTGTCTTGTCACCATCCAACTCATGAATGTTGGTAAAATAATTCGTGACCCACTCTCCAGTGGACCAATATGGAACATTGTTGTTGTAGACCATCACCAGCTGCGTCTTTCCTGGAGAAATGTCCATTCCAAAAGAGAAGACCCCAATTGCGGGATCCACAGAACTCTTCCTCGAACTTAGCTTCATGCCTTTCGAAAAGTTCATGTTAGGCAACCATGTATCTCCCGGATGAGCAAAACTCTCCCAAACAATCTCATACTTGTTGCGGCCCTCACCCAGCATAATGAAATTACCAGCTTCTGTTATCACCGCCCGCGATCCTTTCAGGCCATTATCGGTCGACCAAACTGACAGGCCCTTACTATCAAACAATCTGAGATGACCATCCCTCGAAAATAGCAGAACGCCGGGCATGCCTCTGACAGGATTCTCTCTGTTAGCCACCCAAACTGTGGTCTTCTCAGAGAGATGTGCATACCAGATGCCAATATACCAATTGTTCGTTCCACTCGGACTGAAAAAGCCCAATGCAAACACGCCGTTCTTTGACAATATGGTCTGATTTCCAGTGAGAGAATTCCCCAATAGAAGGGTATCTCCACTACCCACTGCTAGTGAACTGCAATAATGTGCTGCAATAATCACAGTAATTGCTAGGATCAAAGACTTCATCGCTATTACAATAACCATACCGTTTGTATTTTCTTAACAATTGGTTAAGTAGTGCGTAGATGGTCTTATTTTCGCGTATAAATAGAAAGGATTCAAGAACATGACCAAAGTAGTGACGTCGATCCCGCGTGAATGAAAGCAATATTTACAAATACCGAGTCGGAGTAAATGTGACAAACCCGAATTGTGAGTGGTGTAAATGTATTTAATGATTACAAATTACCGAGTGGGAGGAAAGAATTATGAACCTTGTAAATGCTATCTGGAATGTCTACTAAGTACTGGAGTGCTTATAGATGGGGGGTGTCCTCCGACTTCGTCGGCCGCGCAATTTCTAAGATCCGACTGTGTGAGATGCGCAAGTTTTGTCTATAGCATGAATTTGGATTCAATAATTTGAAGTTATATTTGAAGGTGCAATGAGTAAAAGGATTTATCACAAGGAATATATGCATATGAGTCTTAATAAGTACCCGAAAAATAAGCAGTAGGCGGGTGAGAATTAACTTGACATGAACTGCCATGGTCAGAAAATATAATTTTTCAAGAGAGAAGTATCCGGTTTTGAATGGGCATCTTCCTCGCCTTTATTAACTTTTCAGAAAAATCTATGACAAAGTCTATCAAGTTTATACGTTTCATTAACTGCTCTGCGAATCTAGAATGTGTAGTACTCAAGTATTACGCGCAATTTCTACAATGGGCTTACAACACTTCGACGTAATTGTCGAAGACGAAGTGGAAGTCAAGTCTTTTGAAGTCGAGTATAAACGCGAAGACAAAATCAGACCATTTATACGAAGTAAATTCTACGAAGTATGATGGCATAGCAGTAGCGCCAAGCTTGGAATTTATCATAACTAGTGTCAGAGAGGCGAATAATTAGCAATGAAGTAGTAACCATAATAATAATAAATATGATTATTTGAAAAGTTAGAAATTTGATTAAAATATTGAAATTTTATCTTGGTTGTTAATCTATTTAGAAATTTTGATATTTCAATATTATAATTTAAAATTATTATATAGTTAAAGTTATAATATATCTCTCTTTCTATCTCCCTCTCTCACTATCACTCTCTTTTTTTTTATATGATTATATTTCTTATTTATAGATTTTATTTCACTCGTGTTTGGATTCATGTAATTGGATGCATAGTTGATTTTAGACTATATCACTTCCCTATTGAGACCTTTGTTGCACAAACAACACCATTTGTTTAATGGACTACCAATTGACCTCAAGTACTATAATTCATACAAAAAATAGAACAAAATTTTCTCTAATTGATTTTCCACACCTCTTCAATGTACGCATTGCACACTAAGATAATATTAAAAATAAGAATACCGATTCTAATTTTTAATTTAACTAATAAATATAAAGAAAATATTATAATTTTCAATTTAATTAATAAATATAGAAAATATACAATCAACAATGCATTGTTTTCTTTGAATAAGCTAATCAGTATTTTTGATGACAGGTTTACACGTAACTCTCCATAGGTATCGACTAAGGGTGTAGTTCCATGGGGTTTTTAAACTTCAATTTTTAAGAAGAGGAGGTCCCATAATTTTTTTGGCTGTAGCTATTCTGGCTCCAAAATGACATGCCTTGATATGATGCCGAAGGCATACCATTCAAGTACGTCAGGTCCATGAGAGCGACGTTCCTGGGACCCACAGATGACATGGAGGAATTCGTGGCTGCGATGACCTGGATGATGTTGTCGTTCTGCGTTTGATGGAAAAGCTTGCTCGCGGTTAACACTTTCCCGGTTGTTGTTGTAGACACTCAAAATTGTCATGTCTAATTAAATAAATATTTTATTTATTTAATTATCTAAGCCTAATTCTTCTATTAATTAAATAAATCCTTATTTATTTAATTCATTCATTTATCCTCTTCTAGCCTTACTTCTCATTTAAATAAATACATTTATTTATTTAAATTATCCTTTTCCTAAATTAAATAAATATTTTTATTTATTTAATTATCCTACTTCTTCTATTAATTAAATAAATCTTTATTTATTTAATTAATTCATTAGCTTTTTCTACCCATGACATATGTCATTCATCTCTTAATTCCTACACTACCTACCCCTTTCATTATTTTGGTATTTCTTTTACCTACCCTCTAATCTTAGCCGACCTCCTTTTTACACCTCTCAATCTTATCCCTCCATTTCATATTGTGTCTTCTATTTAAGAAGATGCTTCCTTCATTGTCAAACCCTAATGTCTAATCACTAATGTCTAACAACTTGATCAATTGACTACACTACGATCCTACTTGCAACCACATTCCGTTCTTTATTGAGCTCTTGTGCATATAAAAATCTGAGAGCAAATATATCAAGCAAGATCAATGGAGATAGGAAGAATGGAGATGAAAACCCTATTGGACATGTGATGGTATAATCTTTGTGATTTCAATTTGATTTGCATTGTCTTAGGTAATCTTCATATGTTATGGTGGATCTTTGTTGATTGTTAGGCTAGGATTTTGTGGTTGGATTCATTTAGCCTTTCAATATTGTTATTATTGTTATCCATTTTCACCATATACATTTTGGCACGCCCAGTGGGACTCTTGTCCCTTTGCATTTAACCTTTTTGTTGCAAGATTTTGCGTTTTTGAAGTTGTAGATCGGACATTTTTCGACGACATTTTAGGTTTTTCCACGTCTGCGAACTTTCTGATCGCGTCTCTGAGTTTCAAGAGCATCTGCGGAATCTGGAATCGCGTCTGTGTTTTCAAAAAAATTTATTTTGCAGGTTTCAGACAGAGGCGTCTGTGTTTCATAAGCGCGTCTGCGTCATTTTTGCCCGCGTCTGTGTCGGATAAGGGCGTCTGTGATTTTTGGCTACGTCTGTGCATCACAGAACCGCGTCTGTGTCATACAAACACGTCTGTGTCTGGGGTAACAGCGTCTGTGTTTTTGACTGTTTCAAAATTTTCAAATTTTCTTTGATTCAATTTTCGGATTTCACACTTAGGGTTTCAGATCTAGTTTATTTTTGGACTAACCCTTTCAGATCTAGCTAACTAAGTTTGTGCAGCTTGTTTTGGAAGCAAAAACATTTTTGTTGAAGGCCCCTCTTTCACAAAGTCTTTTGGGTTTCTAAAATTTACCTAACTTGTGTGCTTGCAGGAAGGGGTGATCATTTGAAACAACCCAAACTACTAACAAATTTGGTTGCAGGTCCTTGGCTAGGGTTTTGAAATTTTGTTGTGTGCCTTGTTTTCATAGATTAGCAAACACTTCCATTGGTGCACTAAAATTGAATCATTGTCTTTTGTGTCCTGAGCAATAGGCTCTTTTTGTTTAATCTTTAGAGGGCATGTCTTCCCGTGTGGTCATTAGGACTACTAGTGAGAAGAGAACGACCCAAGTGGTAGCAAAAGAAAAGCCATCTTCTTCCAAACCACTATAAATAAATGTATTCATGGTGAAAACTATGAATAACATGTGTTGATTAGTTCATACCGACACTATGTCTCCCCATAAACTCGTTTGATCAAATTTATTTGATCATTTCTAGGGCGTAACCCCTACCGGCTGGGAGCCTTCTGTATTTACAGAGCTGAAAGTGCCGCATGTATGGCCACACGAGCGGATGCCCTTACTAGCACCTTTTTGTTTTAGAAGCCCAAATCCTTCTAGTTGTTGAGGCAGGAGGTCGGACCTCTGGTAGCAGCCCACACACATACGGTTCTTAGTAGAGATACAAAGTTCGCCATGGGGAGTTTTCATGGGGACTGATGCTTGGCTGACCCGAGAAGTGAGTGCCGAGGGTGGAGCCAGTGAGGTCAAGCATCTAAGTATCCGCTCTGAATAGCGTAGCCTCGGGGGTAAAACCCTATGTGGGATCAACAACTATTGTCTTGGCCAGCCATAAGAATTGTGCTTGTCTTATGTTAAACATTCAAACATTCAAGACCAAACAACAAAACATTGTGTCTTTTGTGTCTTCAAGTGTATGCAAAACATTTTACATCAAACAACACACTTTTGGAGTCTAAACATTTGCAAACATTGAGTCCTCATCAACATTGTGTCCTCTTGTCACGAAAAAAAGTCAAACAGTCGGATTTGGCCACAACAAAACAACTTCACAGATTGGAAAAATTGCATGAAGTTTACAGAAACGCGTCTGTGTCTGTTTTAACCACGTCTGAGTCATCTAAGCGCGTCTGTGAAGGGCATAATAGCGTCTGTGTGTCTAGCAGCGTCTGTGTTTGACAGAGACACGTCTGTGTCTGGGAATCACGTCTGTGAAGTATACAGAAGCGTCTGTGTCCAGAATTGAAAATTTTTACAGTCCAGCAAACAAAGGAAATCAATTTCGGAATACTTGAGCTTCCTAGGTTGTTTCTTCAGGTTTCATCTAGCATTCAACCTATCTTTGGGTCTCACATAGTCCATCATTGCTTTACATCTCTCATTACATTCATACTTGTCTAAAATTGAGTCAAAAGGTCACTTGCTTGTCCTCATCATACTTTGTCAACATACTACATACAATTACTCTTTGCTAAGTGGTCCCTCATCAAGGTTTCTTACCTTTGGGTCTCATTTGGTCTTACTTAGAGTCAAGGTCAGCTTACCTCATCAAGAGAAACTATCATCTCTTTGGAAGTCACACCTACTCTACTACATACATACTTGGTCTTACACTTTGGACATTGCAAGTACACCTCAAGATTCATTTACACTCCATACAACTCTTGGTCTTCCATACTCTTTTCATTTTTCATCTAGTCTCTCACATCTTGGTCAAACACCTAGTTCATGGTTGAAACCCGTCTTCAAAAATCTAGGAGAAAAGCTAAAGAAGCTCAAGAGTCCGCAAACATGAGTTCTTATGAGTATGACAATGATTTATTTTTCAATCCTGAGCACACTACATTGCCTGACATGGATGTTTATAGAAACATTCCAAATGTGGAAAACATAGACACTACAAACAACAAGGCTACACACAATGACAATGTGGACAACTTTTCAATACAATCAGCAGATATAGAAGAATCCATTATGAATCCTCATTTCAATAGATTGGTTGAAGAAATAATGAGGAGGGATCGACAATACTTCTTACACATGATGGCACAAAGTGGAGCTAAAATACCTCATGACTTTGACATGTCTCAACTTATGGAAAACTGACCCTCGCAACAAACTCACTCCAACATGGATCAAAGGAGACCTAATAGTGGAGGAAATAGAGGACCACATATGGTACCTGAATCACCATCAACTTTGCTTCAAAAACCAGAAATCCCACATACACATGGTCAAACATATGATACTTACCTTCGAAGACCATTATGAAAGCCTTATGCAGATAGATATGCTCAATCACATGCTCAAGCTATGGATCAATCAAAACAATCGGACATTCAAAGGAATGCTCAAAATTTGGACACAAGGAAACCTCATGTCAAATTTGGGGGCAACACATTAGAACATGACATGCCTATAGAATATGGTATACATGCACAAAATAGATATGGGGTTCCTCAACATGAAGCTGTACCAAGTGCTCCCTATATGCCGCATCAATATAGACCTCCTCCATATGAACATGTCTATGATCAATATCATCCATACATGCAACAAGCTCCTCCTCAAATTGGTGTCTCAAACATGGGATATGCTACAAGAAATCGATCGCCACCTAAGAGTAATTTGGAGCAACAAATCAGAGATTTACAAAAGAAAATGGAGGACATGAGTACACCAAAACCAACATACACTATGAGAGACATATGTCCTTATCCATTTGATAAGAGCATTCCAATTCCTCCATTTCCTGCACACTTTGTGACGCCAAAATTTGACAAGTATAGAGGAAAAGGAGACCCCAAGGCACACATACGAGAATTTTTCACAACCTGCATTGAGGTAGCAGTAGAAGAAACATATTTGATGAGGTTGTTCCCACAAAGCTTAGGTGATCAAGCTATGGAATGGTTCTCTCAATTACCACCTGGTATTAAGTCATGGGGTGACTTAGCAGAGGCATTTATTCAGCATTTCTCCTACAATATCGAAACAGATATCTCAGTCACTACTTTGTGCAATACTAAGCAAAAGGAGGGAGAATCTTTTGCGTCATTTTTACAAAGATGGAGAAATCTAGCTAGCAGATGCTCTTGTGAAATTCCACAGAAACAAATGGTAGAAATGTTCACTCAAAACGTTAACAAGGATATTGGCTATGATCTAAGGAAAGCTTGTTTGTCTACCTTCAAGGATGTTATTGAAAAGGGCTTAGCAACAGAAAAGGTCTTAATTGAACAAGGAGTCATTAAGATATTCAAGGAAAACAAAGATGACTTTAAAGGAAAAGACAAGCCAAGATTTTGGAATAAAAACAAGAACACAGTCAATGATGGTGTTGTTGATGCCAATACAGTGAGACCCAAGTTCATCTTTTCGGGATCAAGTTCTACAAACAATCAAGTGAATACCCAAACAACTTCTAGACCACGAAGGAAGTACACTCCATTGGGAGAACCACTTGAATCAGTCTTCAAAAAGCTTGTGGCAAATAAAGTGATCACAGTTCCAGATTTTCCTCCATATGAACCAAAGGTCAAACCAAATTGGTGGAATGATGATGAGTATTGTGAATTTCATAAGAGCAAGGGTCACAAGACAGGTAATTGCTATCAACTGAAGAACATTGTGCAAGATCTCATTGATAGAGGTGATATTGAGATTGAGGGACACTCATCCAATCAAGAACATGAGATGTTTAAGGAACCATTCCCAAAGCATGACAAAGGAAAAGCCAAAGTCACAGATGATCAAGCCAACTATACTAGAGCACCTTACAACTATGACTCAACTATCAATCACATCTCAATGGACAATCATATCTCTACTATTACCATCAAGAACAAAAATCCTGAGAATCCTCCTCAGAGACCCAAGATTGTCCTAAGAGGTGTTGGATCTTCTTCCGAGCCTACCTCTGAATGTCATGTTACAACCCGTCGAGGTAAGATTACGTTGCCAGGTGCCTCCACTAAGAATACCACTTCTTCATCAACCAAGCCTGAGTATGACCTTGTAGAACAGTTAGGGAAGACACCCGCGCTCATCTCCATCCTTGAGCTCTTACGCATATCCCCTGCTCATAAAGCTATTCTTGACAAAATCTTGAGAGACACTATCGTTCCTACTGATCTGAACGTGGACCAGTTTCAAGCCATGGTGGGATACCTTTCCATTCCACACTCCCTCACATTCACAGAAGCCGATGATGCCTCCGTAAGTCAGCCACATAATGCACCTTTACATGTTGAAGCTTTCATACACAAACATCGAATAAAGCAAGTCCTGATAGATGGAGGAGCTGGTCTTAACATTTGTACATTGAGCACTATTAAACAATTGGGATATTCTGATAAAGCTGTGAATTCAACAAATCAAATCACCATCAAGGCATATGATGATGAAGAGCGCTCATCCAAGGGCACAGTCACCTTACCTCTAAGAATTGGGCCAGTCACAAAGGATGTGGTTTGTCAAGTCCTAGATCTGGATCTCACATACAACATATTGCTAGGACGTCCTTGGATTCATGAAATGAGGGCAGTCCCATCAACATATCATCAATGCATTAAGTTTCCTCATAATGGAGTCGAGGTAATAGTTAACGGTGATCCTAATCCATTCATATATTGCAATAACCTGAGATCACATACTAAGACCATCATTCCCAGTAATCGTGAGGCTGTTCCTTCTTCGGCATACATTGACCCTGAGTCATTGAAACCTTCGACATCAAAACAAGGTGAACTTAAAGGCAAATTTCAAGACAAAGGCATGGGAGAATACACTTTAAATCAGACCATGTATTTACGACAAGTCATGAGCTCTCCAAAAGAATATGGAAGGCCACATCCTAACAAGCAAATATCCATCATGATACTCAAATGGGGATCCTACTACCTTTCAAAGATGGGGCGAACTAGAAGAGGAAGATTTATACAAAATGCTCTATAAAGACATTGAAGAGGACACACATGATCAGATCAATATACCTTGTGAGAAATATGGCAAAGGCTTCAAGATTCTACAAAAATTCGGGTATGATGGAAAAAGCCCTCTTGGGTTACGCAAAGAAGGCATTATGGAGCCCTTACAACCTGAATTGACTGTAAAAAGGGAACGCTCAAAGGGACTTGGTTTTCTGACTTCCAAGATCCATACTAAAAGGACAGAAGAGGCATCACAAATCAAAGTTGCCAAAGTTCAACAAGAGGATTACCATTCCACAGATTCCAACGAATGGGAATGGGGTTCAGACAAATCCTCCAATGACTATGAGCTCACCGAGACATTCAGAGAGCTAGATGAACCCACAGAAGAAGAGGAATTTTATAAAAAGTTTAGAGTTGGTCAAGAAACAACCCATAAGGATTCCGCACAGTCTTCGTCTCAAGGTTCTAGGTCGAAATCACATAGGATGAGGACACCTGTCCCGGAAGGCGCTACTAGTGACGACAATTTGGATTCGCTTGCGATCGAAACTGATGAGGAGAGTGCCATCGATGACCTCGACGATTGCCTCGATATACCCGAATATAACCACATCTTCACTCTTAGCCCTGCAAACTCCAAAAACATTAAAGGCCTTCCCCTTGTACACCACCAACTCATTGACTGGGATTATGAAGGACCAGCACAATTTGACACATTTCAAAATGACGAAGCTATTATTGACTATCTTGGCATACGAGATGATCTTCCCCCTGGGGACCACAAAGCAGGATACACCATAGAACTCAACAACATGGCATATTTCGGTGAGGGTGTCGGACCTTCCAGTTGCAAAAATGTGAAAATAAGAACAAATTAAGGGTCTTATGGTGAAAACCACACTGTGGCGCTATCTGATTCCAAAAAAGTAAAAAGAAAGGATGTATCTGAGGGCGAAAACCTCTCTGAGGCACCCGAAGATGGAAGGCTCGACATTCTCCCAGCATCATATGAGGAAAAATCATCCATGTTGGTAGAGGATACTATCAAAACAAACATTGGTACAGAAGAGGTTCCACATAACATATTCCTGGCTCAATCATTGACAGAGTCCAAAAGGGGAAAATTCATAAGTTTCTTCAAAGAATGACAAATCAACTTTGCATGGTCATACGCTAATATGCCTGGACTGGATCCGGATTTGGTAATGCATCATTTGACAGTCAAACTGGGGGCAAAGCCAGTGAAACAGAAATTAAGGAAAATGCATCCACAAGTGGCATTACTAGTCAAAGCAGAGCTAGAGAAATTATTGGATGTCGGATTCATACGCCCAATTGATTACCCCGAATGGATCTCTAATTTAGTACCTGTCAGTAAACCAGATCGCAGCATCAGAATATGTACAAATTTTAGAGATATCAACAAAGCTTGTCTGAAAGATGACTTCCCATTACCAAATATCGACTTGATCGTTGATCTCACAGCAGGTCACGAAATGTTATCTTTAATGGATGGGTTTTCTGGTTATAATCAAATCAGGATTGCACCCGAGGATCAACACAAAACATCATTTACTTGTCCGTGGGGAACTTTCTGTTGGAATGTCATGCCCTTTGGGCTAAAAAATGCAGGTGCTACATATCAAAGAGCAATGACCACTATCTTTCATGATCTCATGCACATAACCGTGGAAGATTATGTTGATGATCTCTTGGGTAAATCAATAGACAGAGATACACATTTGGACATACTTTCAGTCATCTTTGATCGGTTGGAAAAATACAAAGTAAGATTAAACCCTAAGAAATGTGTCTTTGGAGTAACCTCCGAGAAGCTCCTAGGATTCATTATGTCCAAAAGAAGAATCGAAGCCGATCCAGCAAAAGTCAAGGCTATCTTGGACATGCCGCCACCCAGAAATATCAGTCAACTTCGATCCTTACAAGGGAGACTCTAGTCTATACGAAGATTCATAGCACAACTTGCAGATAAGTGTAATCCTTTTCAACACCTGCTACATAAAAATATCAAGTTCAAATGGGATGATAACTGTCAACAAGCTTTTCAGACACTCAAAGATTATCTTTTGAATCCGCCAGTTTTGATGCCACCAATCCCAGATCAGCCTTTGTTACTATACATATCAGCTACTCCAACAGCACTGGGGGCACTCCTAGCACAACAAATTGCTGACGGCAAGGAAAAAGCAGTATACTATATCAGTCGCACATTGGTGGGGTATGAGCTAAACTACACACCAATCAAGCGTGCATGTCTCGCTGTGGTCTTTGCTTCACAGAAACTACGACATTATATGCTCACTCATAAGACTAAGTTGATTGCAAGAATTGATCCATTAAAATATCTTCTCAACAAAGCTACACTTACTGGGTGACTGGCCAAGTGGGTAATGATCCTTAGTGAATTCGACATCGAGTATGTGGACAGAAAAGCAATAAAAGGACAAGCAATCGCGGATCAATTAGCAGATGCTCCCATGATAGATGATGTTCCTCTAAATTTAGAATTTCCAGATAAATCCATTTTAACAATATCACAGGTAAAGCCATGGCAACTATACTTTGACGGCTCATACACACAGCATGGGGCAGGAGCTGGTATTCTCTTTATAACTCCTCAAGGCGATCCTATACCAAAATCATACCGCTTATCATTTCCTTGCACCAACAATATAGCAGAATATGAGGCATTAACAACGGGATTACGAATTGCAGTTCAGTGGAAGATCCAAGAACTTCGTGTTTTTTGGGATTCTCAACTTTCATCCATCAAGCAACTGATGATTACCAAACAAAAGATGAAAAATTAATGCCTTACAAGCAACTGGTAGATGATTTGAAACAACACTTCACAAAGATAGATTTTGAGCAGATACCAAGAGAGCAGAATCGTACTGCAGATGCCATGGCTACAATTGCTTCACTAATTGATCTGCCTCAAAATGAAACCTACTATGAGTTCCTGGTAGACAACCTGTTGGTTCCTTCATATGAGATCACTCCTACTGAAATGATATGCGCTGTTGGTCCTGAATCCCAGTTATATGGTTCCATATTCACATATCTTCGTGACAATATCTTACCTCCTGATCTATCAAACAACCAACGCCGCACTTTCATTCGCCAATCCTCTCAATATGTCATTCTAGCTGATATCCTATACCGACAAGGTCTAGATGGCACTCTTCTTAGATGTTTAGAAAGCGACGAAGCTCAGATTGCGTTACGTGAAGTGCATGAAGGGATCTGTGGTTCGCATGCTAGTGGTCCTACCTTGGCCAAGAAACTCATCAGGACTGGATATTACTGGCCCAATATGGAAAAAGACTCATATCAGTTTGTCAAGAAATGTAAGCAATGTCAAATTCATGGAGACCTCTTACATGCACCAGCACATGAACTACAACCACTTGTGTCTCCTTGGCCCTTTTGTCAGTGGGGACTCGATCTCATAGGCAAGATTCACCCTCCTTCTTCCAATGGTCATAAATTCATTATCACAGCCATAGAGTATTTCACAAAGTGGATTGAAGCCGTGCCTCTCACACAAGTCACTGGAAAACAAATTGCTACCTTCATGCTTAAAAATATCATTTGCCGATATGGTATTCCTAATTCCATTATTACTGATAACGGGCGTCCCTTCAAAAATCAAGATGTTCGTGAACTCTGTGACCGCTTCCATATTTCCCATCGTTTCTCCACATCATATTATCCTCAGGGTAATGGCCAAGCTGAGGCGTCTAATAAAACAATTCTTAAAATCCTCAAAAAGACAGTCGACGACGCTGGCCGTAACTGGCATATTCAACTTAATCCTGCACTTTGGGCCTACCGCACAAGTGTCCGCACACCTACAGGAGCTACACCCTACTCACTTGTCTACGGCGCTGAAGCCATCTTGCCTATTGAGGTCGAGTTACCTTCTTTACGGGTCTCTTTGAAAAACATCATCAACGATGAAGATTACAGGGTCTCTCGCTTACAAGAACTAGAACTGCTGGATGAATGGAGACAAACTGCTTTTAATCATCTCAAGGCTTACCAACAACGAATGAGTCGCAGCTACAATCACAAAGTCAAGCCTTGCACATTTGAAGTAGGTGACTTGGTTCTTATAGAAAATCCTAAAAATCAACAAGACAGAGAGAAGAAGGGCAAGTTCGAACCAAATTGGCTTGGTCCTTACATCATTACAGCAGCATATGGATCTAGGGCATATCAGCTCTCAACTATGGAAGGTGAACCTTTAGAGGATCCTATCAACAGCATGCACCTTCGTAGGTTCTACACATAGCTCTTCAAAATATCCTAATTCAAAAATACAAAAAAATTATAAAACAAAAAAAATCGTTACTTGGTGAAAACTTGGCAAACAGGCGCCTTCTGACATAAAAAAAAATAAAATTGAAAAATCCAAAAAAGTAAAGAGAAATAATTTCGTCCAACGGTGAAAACCACTTCAGTGGCGCCCTGGGCAAGTACCATGGTGAAAACTGGGTCACCAGCACCATGCGTAGAGACATTGCTCCTCCCTCCTTCAGGATTCACTTTCATCATTTCACTTTGCACACACTCACAACCTATTCACTCACAATAAACTTACCCATTCCCATCATGGCTTGTTATTGATCTACCAAAGATTGGTTAGCCATCCATAATAAACCTCCCTTTCATCCATAATAAATCAGATCCTATCTGTGGCTAAGGCAAATCCTACGTCTAGTGATGGGTGTGGAACTAAGAATATCACACGTTCTGAGGAGTACAGTTTCTTCCAGCTTCCTTCAGTCTATCCCCGCACAATCCGCAATAAAGCAACATTTGCATCACAGATCCGCAATAAAGTTTCATCTTCTCCACAATAAAGTATCAGTTTCATGGATTCAGTCAGTTTCAGATGAGACACAACAGCAACAATGAACTTCAACAAATCAAATCTTTCAACAGACTCAGACAACATATGGTTCAATGTTATCTATCCATTTTGTGAAAGTAAACATTGTGACCACAATCAAAATTTGACTTATACAAGTGACAAGAGACACTAAACTTGAGGACTACAGTGGATGTTGGTGTCGAGTCTTGGTTTTCTTTTGATTTTATCTTTTGGTGACATGTCTTTTAGCTTTTCCAGGATGTCTTTGACTAGAAAGGCGAGGATGGGGTATCGTCACCTATTTGTATATGCTATCTGTGGATTGTCTTTTAGTAATGCTATGACTTGTCCAAGGATATGAGGACACTGTGAGTCTAGTATGAACTGGGGCATTCCTTGTTTGTGACTGTCTTATCTCCATGCAAACGGGTACAATGACTTTCTAGGTCAAACATATGCCTCGATTGTCATAACCTACTTGCCATAATAAAGCTCAATGATGATAATGCACAAGAAGCTCTTTCACGTTCATATCTTCTATCTTTCATCCCCCTTTCTTGATTGACTTCCATCGTCCTTCTTGAGTCCACGTAGCCTACTATCACATGACTGAGTATAATGACACACCAAAAACATTTGCATTTCATGTAGTTGCACCTGCATTACCACATATAAGCATTTCATACATACATATAGATATCACAACTGCATCACATCCTGCACACAACACCTGTTAGCACAATTTACATTTGCATTATCATATTCATCTGCATTACATACATTCACATTTGCATCATGCATACACATATAAAACATAAAAGAACAAAAATATATTGCATTGCATCATATACATATTTGCATCCATATCATAAGCATCACATAAGAACATCTCATCACATAGGTACACATGCATATAGCTGCCGCAAAAATGAATCATCTCATATATATAATCAAAAGTGTCATGATACAATGATGTCAAAATCATATGGCTACAATCACTCGCAGGTGTTTACATCATCATACAAAATGGTACAATACTGATACATAGGGAGCCCTCTATGGCTATGATGAATTTCCTTCCTTAGAGCTGGCTGGCCTCGACAGAGTTTGAGCCCTAGAAGGACCCACCCCAAGATCATCTCTCCTAGCCCCTATGTCCCTTGCAGCCACCCCTCGTGTCGCCCTATCCGGACAGAGGAACCCACTGATAACTCCTGCCAACACTGTTGGTAGTGCTATTCTTGTCCATGTCATGGTAGCCCATGCCACATGTCCCAACCTCATGTCCAATGCCGGATCCTAGAACACTTGTCTAAGGGCATCCCTGTCTCCGTTTCGATCGTACGGAATCAGCTCCCCATCAATCAGTATCTGCATAATCCTGTATACATCCTCCAGGGTGACTGTCATCTCACCCATCAGCAAATGAAATGTACATGTCTCGGAGTGCCATCTCTCTGCCAGTGCAGTCAGCAATCACATGTTTGCCCGAAACTCAGGCACATACAGAATGTATCTCAATCCCATAGCCTCAATCGCGGCTCGGTCCTCAAGTGTCAACTCAGGTCGCAATCTCTGTGTCGACGAGAATCTCTCCCATGACTCTAGCATCAACAAATACTCCTACAATCAAGCAAATCAATCATCTCAGTCCTAGTGACACTCACATCTCATCACAAAATGTTGCTTCTATCCTAGTGGTACTCACTGTTTATCACAAAGTACTACGTGTGTTACATTCCCTGTTAATCACAAAGTGTTACTCACATTTTGCACTCCCTGTTCATCACAAAGTGCTGCTCATACTTTGGGTACTCCCTGTTCATCACAAAGTACTCTATCTTGGTGCTCCCTGTTCATCACAAAGTGCCTTGATCTATCCTAGTCTTCCTAGAGGACCTGCTTGAGTGTATCCTCTCAGCAGCTTATCCAATCGACAGCGTATGTTCATCACAGAACTTCCGATTTGACCTAGAAGACAAAACCTTGCATTTTTGGACATAAACGCGTTTCTAACTCACAAACGCGCCTATTGACTGCACAAGCGTGCCTAAACAACACAGACGCGCCTGTTTGACATAAACGTGCCTAAATTATCCATAAACGCGACTTTGCAACATAAATGCCCCTGAAGGACGTAGACGCGCCCGCATCTGGCACAAACGCGGTTCCAGACACAGACATGCCTAGCACCGACACAGACGCGCCTGTCGGACACAGACGCGCCTGGCACCGACGCAGACGCGATTTCACATTTTTGAACTTTTTTGTACACTATTCCTAGGTGCATTTATTGCTCTATTCGACATGCATTAATGACAAAATTGAATGCATCAAAGTACGAGGAGGTTTGGTGGTACTTATCGGCTCTCCTGCCTGTGCTGGTCTCTGAAATCGGCGAACGCAGTCGAATCTGTGTACGAAAGCCATCGCTGCTGACTGCTGCTACTCTTTTTCTCGCTCTGCACTTTGATCTCGTGAGGGTGTAGATGACAATGAGGATGTCTTTTTCCCATGGTCTATCTTATAGTCTACCCTAGCCTTGGCCTTCATTTCCCGAGTCAGTCTTCTTCAGCCTGTGACTTTGTCACTTTATTCAGTCAATCCATTCTAGTCTTTCTTTCTTATCGAGAGATTGTCTGCAATCTTTTCAGACATTTTCATCCAATCTCTCGAGGGGGCATATCATTCCCATTCTGGGGCAACTCTGTATCAGTTCATCTTATCTTCTTTGAAACAACGCGACAAGCCGCATTGTCTCAAAGAGGGGCAAAATGTAGACACTCAAAATTGTCATGTCTAATTAAATAAATATTTTATTTATTTAATTATCTAAGCCTAATTCTTCTATTAATTAAATAAATCCTTATTTATTTAATTCATTCATTTATCCTCTTCTAGCCTTACTTCTCATTTAAATAAATACATTTATTTATTTAAATTATCTTTTTCCTAAATTAAATAAATATTTTTATTTATTTAATTATCCTACTTCTTCTATTAATTAAATAAATCTTTATTTATTTAATTAATTCATTAGCTTTTTCTACCCATGACACATGTCATTCATCTCTTAATTCCTACACTACCTACCCCTTTCATTATTTTGGTATTTCTTTTACCTACCCTCTAATCTTAGCCGACCTCCTTTTTACACCTCTCAATCTTATCCCTCCATTTCATATTGTGTCTTCTATTTAAGAAGATGCTTCCTTCATTGTCAAACCCTAATGTCTAATCACTAATGCCTAACAACTTGATCAATTGACTACACTACGATCCTACTTGCAACCACATTCCATTCTTTGTTGAGCTCTTGTGCATATAAAAATCTGAGAGCAAATATATCAAGCAAGATCAATGGAGATAGGAAGAATGGAGATCAAAACCCTATTGGACATGTGATGGTATAATCTTTGTGATTTCAATTTGATTTGCATTGTCTTAGGTAATCTTCATATGTTATGGTGGATCTTTGTTGATTGTTAGGCTAGGATTTTGTGGTTGGATTCATTTAGCCTTTCAATATTGTTATTATTGTTATCCATTTTCACCATATACAGTTGTCACCGCGATGTGATGGTTACAGTTACATCGGGCGAAGCGGTTAACATACCGCCGGGAAAGCGTTTTACATTTTCAGTGACCGCCAATTTCGATTTTGCGTCGACTAACATGACTAACATCGGGCGGCGGCCATGTGTTATGGGCACAGTTTTCAATTCATTTTTTAAAATTTTTTGAATGAAAACTCCATTTCGCGAAAACTGAAAATATATTTCGTCCAGTAGCTGCCTACAGAACGCATTGGTGGAGGCGAAACAAAATATTCGACCCTGAAAATTCAAGCTGTAAATTCATGTGCCCTGTTGAATCACTAAGCAAAGGAGCTGCGCTTCAATTGTAGTTATAGGTATGCATTCTTAAAATATGTGTGGCTCCGAAGAGGAGGAGAAAAGCCAACCGCATGCATAACCCAAGTTGTCTGGGTATATTGTTAGTCGTATACCCTTCTCGCCTGTTAACACGTGGGTTTTTTTTCATGTGCAGGGAGGAGGTATCGTAGTGTACAGGGGGTGGTACGATTGAAGATTGTTGTTTACGGTTATGGCAGCATCGGTAAATTCAAACCCTAATAGATAAAGATAGTTTTATGATTCCTTCGTCAACTCAGTGTTTGAAATTGTAAATTTTTATATCATTTTTGTATCACAGAGGTGGTTGTGAGTGTGCCCTCAGGAAGTGTCAAGAGGACAACGATTTGGGTGGAGGCTTAGGCGGCTGCGTTAATTTGAAACCCTAAGACATTCAATATTTTTTAATTTATTTCTTGTGTCATTTTGTGTTTTGTCTGTGAAAATTAGGCATCATTTTGCAGCATGGTCGTGTTAGGATACCAAGGTTCCCTTTTTGATTGTTGACGGCTGATTTTTGGGATTTTGTTGAAAACCATCAAGGTTTGGATTATTTGTTTGCGGTTTGGTGTGTGTTAGTGTGTGTGTGTGTGTGTGTATATATATATATATATATATATATATATACACACACACACACACACAAACATGTCCTCTACAATACAAAGGAAAACAATAGAATAAAACATAGATAAAAGAAACTATGGAAATATTATGTTCTGTTTCCATTATTCTCAGGTGCTCATTAGATAAAAAAAAAACAAAAAACCTATAGTCCCATAAATCCCCCTTCAACAATGAGCCAGAATAGACGGAGGCTGCTTCAACAAGGAGCCCTTCAACAATAATGTTTTCATTCACGCATTAGTCTTACTTTTTCCATGTTAGGCAAATGAAAAAGGCGCCATGTTTGCTATCATCACACAAACAACAAATCAACTCCTAATTGTCAGCAAACAACATATCAACTCCTAAACAAGAGCAAGTCACACATAGTCAAGGAATGGTTGCATCAACAAGTCAACAACCTAATTTTGAGGAGTCTGTTTGCATCAAAAGGCAAACCATAACATGTAAACGAGGTCAAGACCACGTAGAAGAAGCTTAATTTGAAACAAAACATTTTATCTCACTTTGTCTTTCATGTAGCTATTAGGTGCTTGCCACTTGTATTTGCATATATATATTTATTCTCGAACATGTATGTTGATGCATATCATTGGTACGATATGTCCTTTTTGGAGCCAGAATAGACGTGTGTCATGTATGTCAATTCATGTCGTTGTTACAATCTCATTTTGAAGCTAGAATAGACATGTTTGACACAAGTTGGAAGCACCTAATCACACTTGAAAAGTGCAGAATAAAGATAAATGCATATATATGTGGGAGGCTATGTGTATTGTGGCTCAACAGTGGACGTATCGTACCAACAACATGCATCGACATATATTTCCAAGACATGCATACCATGCCAACTTCTCGTGGTGCTCCGACCCATGGTATGTGATGTGGAGTTGTTGTCGAGTTCTCGGTTTCAGCCCTCGACACCCATGCAAAATTATGTGGAAATGCCGAAGGATGGCTGCAGCATGCTTCGTGGTTACTGCCGGTTTATTGTGCATAACATGCACATTAAAAGCTTGTGAATGAAGGAATCGCATTTGGAGGGCATCTTGGCAGGAAGAAGAGGCTGCGGGCTACAAAAACTTGGTACTTTTGTCAAAGAAAACACTAGCATGAAACTCAAGTTACTCTCGTAGTGGGATGCCTCTATTGTGGCTGCAAAAAATAAAATGGGGGGACTAACACCCCATGTTTGTGGCAGGTTTTTAATCCTAGGTTTTGCATTTGATGGCTACTTCTGTCTAACACAAGGCTGTTAGTCTGTATGATTTTTCTATTTTGGAACCAAAAGAGACACAACCTCTCGGACCATTGTTCATGTACGAGTTGTGATTTGATGCAGCTAATAGCGGTAAAGCCAAAGGCTAACATGCGATGCAATTTACTATAGTAGATGGAGTTAGTCAATAACAAGGCTTGAGAATAGACAAATGGTGCTGCGTGTTAGTGACATGTTATCCAATTGCATCCATTGAATGTAAAATATAGTGTAAAACGTGTGACTAAGTTGCGTGTTAGTCAGACCATAGCATTGATTTTGAGTCAGAATAGAGGCGTCTGTCCTTGAGCGCACAACAATAGTACGAAAATAGGTGGTTGATATAGACAACTTTGGTACAGCTCTGGTACTATGGAAAATTGACATATATAATTTAGGTGATATAAATTACTTAGTGGTAGTTTATATTGGATGTTAAACTACAATTTCATATATGAACGTGTAGGTTCCTTTTTTGTCTTTTGAAATGCACGTACTTCCCAATGTAGATTACCAGTAATATGAGTTATCCATGCAAGTTGTTGATTTTCAAGGACTATTGAGTAGTCCCCTGGCAAACGTCCAGATGTTCCCAAGTTGTTGCTCTGTCTCCCTTATTTAATACTACTTGCACTGTAATGTCCACTTATTAATAATCTTTGGGCTTGTGCAACTTTTTGAAAGGTGCTTGTTATATATATATATATATATATATATATATATATATAGTTTTTTGTATATAATTTTTTTTATGCGGCACAAATGTATGTATAAATTTCAATTCTTGATCATGTAATATTAATGTCCTTACTTTTACTGAATTTGATAATAATGAAAATGAACAATGCAATTGGCTGATGCGTTTTATTATATGCTATAGATGCACCATATTAGACAATAAGATATAATTTTCGAACCTGAATGCCTTAATATTGTTATTTATGGATCTTCGAGTCATGAAACTAGTGTTGAATATATGAAGTAGAAATCCTAATTCTTGTGAACTGTGTGTTATAAATTTGTATATATTCTGTTGATTTGCATGAGAGTGTTAATGTTCATTGTAGTGTATTTGTATTTCTAGATTATTGATGTTTGTGATGTTTGAGAAGTACATGTGTTTGATGATCCATCTCTAATCTGAAATGTTATTTGGGCTTCTATTTGAGGTGTCTCGGGTTGGCACGACGAACTCCTCATGTGTCTATCCTTCAGAGTGTTTTTTCCTTTTTTCTTTTCGTAAATTAAGAGTACATTTTTAATAATTAATACTATTCCCATGTCAACAAAGAGATGGAAGCTTTAGAATATGCACTCGTTTCAAAAGACTTGTGTCTTTCAAAAAATGAATTGGAGGTCTTTGTACCCATTAATTATTGTGAAAGACTTTGTTAATGGTAATGAATCGTTGTTTATTCTCTGACATAGATTGACCATCTTAATTGCTGCACACTCGTTTTACAGCATCGATTTTGCAATTAGCGGCTGCGATTGACTAACCTATTAGTAACACGTTGTAGGAAAGGTCCATTTTGGAGCCGGAATAGACATAGCCGATCCGTTAAGCGTGTTTTGCATCCTTGTTTATCAATCCTTAAGAAAGTCTAGTTTTTGTGTTGTATTTTGGATGGGGAGAACACAGGTAGCCTTTTTAATAGCATTGGCGATGTATCATAGTCATTATTTCGTTGCAATTGCAACCAAATATGTTCTAGAGAGGAATGTCATGGATAGTTTATGGCTAAACTGTTAGCTAGGTTGTACATAACACAGCGACATGCGGACTTTGTATTGGAATGTGGGCATAACCGGTCGTGTGTTGGCTGTGTCATTTGTGGTGAATGTGTGGTGTTATTGATAGTGTGATGAATATGAATAGCATTTTTTTTATGTTTTAGTTCAATCATGTCAATTGCATTGCAAAGAAGGTTGAGGGAAAATGTTGATCTTGATTATGGGTTGCTGGAGCTAAAGGCAATGATCTCCTGGGAGTTGGCCGCGTTCGCTTCCCAATGACATGTGACATCAGCCTGCCTGTAAGCTAAGTAGTTTTAATGGATTATGTAAGATGTAGTATTGCTTGGTGTTGTAACTGTTTAATGCTTGTGACTGGAGAGCTAATTTGTATACCCAAGAGAGAGGTGGGCTCTCATATACGGGAAGAGTTCGGTATTCATATCTGAAAGATTTAGGTGTTGGGCTTTCACATCTGGGAGTAGTTGAGGATTCGAATCCAAAAGAGTCAGGAGTTGGGCTTTCAGATGCGCGACCAGTTGGAGATTCAAATCTTAAAGTTTCAGGAGCCGAGCTTTCATATCTAGGACTAGTTGAGGATTCAAATCTGAAAGGGTCAGGAGTTGGGCTTTCAGATGCAAGACAAGTTGGGGATTCAATTCTGAAAGATTCAGTAGTTGGACTTTCACATCACGAGTAGTTGAGGATTCAAATCTGAAAGACTCAGGAGTTGGGCTTTCAGATGCACGACAAGTTGGGGATTCAAATCTGAAAGATTTAGGAGTTGGACTTTCACATCCACGAGTAGTTGAGGATTCAAATCTGAAAGACTCGGGAGTTGGGCTTTCAGATGCGGGACTAGTTGGGGATCCAAATCCGAAAGAGTCAAGGGATGGGCCTTCAGGTCAGGGACTAGTTGGGGATTCAAATCTGAATGAGTCACCAGTCGGGTCTCCAATTTTGAACCCATTGTCAAGTCGGCTTCTCAGCGACTACAGAACCACACTGTTAATTATTTCTCATTGCATTATATATTTTTTCAATCATTGCATGGCATGGTTGGTGGAAGTTGGGATTTATAAGTGGAAATGTAGATATATACACGGGCATAAAATGGATCGATGATGTGTGCTATTTTATTGAATATCATTATGATAGTGGCTATGCTGGTGAGGAAGATGAGGCCAGTGGAAGTGTAGATGAGGCCGATTATATTGATGCTCGAGGTGGTGAGAGTGAAAAAGGGGATGTTTGTAGTCAGCATGAGGTGAGCATAGAGTAGGAGGCTGAACAACAATGTGATTCTGTGAGCAGTCATGAACAGGAACAAGGAGGGGTGAGTAACAAGGAGGTCCACTATTAGTCATTATATGTTGGATTATCTTTATAATGCTTGATTAGTGCAAAATTGAATGTGACTCTTTGTCTCTATTGGCTGTGTGCAGCAACAGGCCGATCACAAAATAGAACATATTAATGGTAGGTTGCACTACTTTTGTCTCTTCCATTATTGTTCTGAAAATGGAGGTCATTAGTTTTGGGATCTGGGGAGGCTCAATATGCATAGAGCCAGAGAACATCAACTACCATTTTTGGGGATTGGATGACGCAGTCATCAATAGTGTGGAAGTGGAAAGCGTAGTGTCAATCATAGGAAGAAATCGCCATTGGAGTTGAAAAAGAGGGAGTCTAATATTGAATACCAAATGGGCGTATGACGCAATATGCAAAAAAAATGTGTCACTAACCGGGTCTATATGAAATATGGCAAGAAAACACGTGATGAGCTTCCTATTGAAGGGAAGGAAGAGATAAAGGAAGCAATGTGAGTGTATGATAGTAGTCCAGTTAGGGAGGCGAGAAGGAAGAAGGTTTTAGAATTACTGCAAAGAAAGAATATTGCAACAGAGGTAATTTTTTAGTGATCGTATTTTTTTACAGTTTACTAAATTCCTTTAAACATGTGAAGAATGACTTATTGAGGTATCCTATCTCGGTGCCCAAATTTTAAGTGACAGTGCAGGCCATGGTGAGAAGGTTCTGTCATCAAAGACTAATCGCAAAACAAATGTGCCAGTGAATGAGGATGCATCTGTTTCATTGGGGAAGCAAAAAAAGAGGAATGCTACGAAAAATCAAGGCGGGCTTCAAGTCATCAAACAAAAGAGGGTGCACCTATTTTGTTGGGGAAGCAAAAAAAGAAGAATGCTGCAGAAAAAAGAAGGTGGACTTCACATCCTCAAACAAACGTGCCAGCCAATGAGCCTGCATGTGATTCGTCAGGGAAGCAAGAAAAGAAGAATGCCATCGAAGGTGACTGTCTGTTGGCTTGTCCATATGTGTGTTTTCATTGCATGGTATGCTTTGCACCGCACTATGTAGTATATTGACTATTTTGTCCATGTCATTGTAGGGTGATGGGGTCTGTGGAGGGAGCATGGACTGTCCCATGGTATTGGATGACACAGAATGCAGTGTGTGAAAAAAATTAAGTCAAAAACCTCGGGCGTCTGTTATGTATAAGTCCGTTTCGTCAAAGAAGCTGAAGGAGACGTCGAATGAAAAATTGGGTGCATGCAGTGCTGAGAAGATTGTGGAGTAGTCTCGTGACTTGGGCCAAACGATGGATGATACGAGCAAAGAATAGTCAATGCAGTTGCCTGATGACACCATGTGTAGTGTTCTCGAAAAACCAAGTCCAAAATCTCGGATGTCTGTTAGGAGGAAGAAGGTGAAGGAGACGACGATTGAAAAACTGAGTGAATGCAGTGGCGAGATGATTGCAAAGCACCCTCCTCAACTTGGGCAGAGGTTGGAGGATAGCTACAAAGATGAACAGGTAATGTGGTGCCATTGTGCATGACATGTAGTGCTATATCATGACATGGTGTGTTATACTATACAGTAACTCTTTTTTTATGCAGTTGGCCGCGGTATTGGACAAGAAACTTCAAAAGTCTATTTCGAGGGAGAAACTGAAGGAGAGGGTGAATGGAAATTTGAGTGCATGCAGTGGAAAGAAGTTTGCAAAGGAGTCCACTCAATTGGGGTAGACATTGGAGGATAAGAGCAGAGATGAACAGGTATTGGGCTCTTCTTTTGGATAACAAGCGGTGAGGGACAGTGTTATACTGGAGCATTTTTTATGATGTTGTGGTTTGTGTCCATTATTTGTGCTCCTGTTATTGCCTTAGTCATGTAAAATTCATCGGCCTTGGTCCAGTAGTGTTCGTAGGCGTATGGGTTTAATGTGTACTTACACTCCTGTACAATGTGTCACATTTTGCAGCATAATCCGATAGAAACAAGCATTGACAAAGATTCTGGGGGAAATGATGATGGATGTACAAATGCAGACTGTGATCATGATGGGGGAAATGGGCCAAGAGAGATAGCTACTCTGGTACTGTTGTACTGCATTGGCATGGATTCATTTGACTATGTTTGATTGAGATGTATAAATAATTTTATTTGAGCGACCATGTCCACTCGTTACTGATGCAGGCAACTGTGGAAGACAAAGAAGAGTGCACCAATGAAGACGCTCACGCTGTTGCTATTGGAGTTGAATTCCACCTATTCTTGAATGGGGCAGTGGTTGGGGAAGGCATTGTTGATGGCTTGGGGAAGGGTGTAATGTGTCATACTATTCCACTCCCACAACATTGTGCTAAAGTTTGCATCGTCAAAGTCTTTGATGCAAATGCCTAGCTGCCTTTCCCAGGTCCTTTCGCCGATGTCTTGTCGGATTCCCTAAACTCATGGGTGGTGTGGCCCATTGAAGACCTGGTCTGTTCCCCACTCTTGGTAAGTTTCAAAGATGACAAGATCCCTTCCTCTGTCTTCTCATTCCATCCTTTACCTTATTTCAATGGAATGAAATAGGCAACACTCATATGATGTCGTTTGTATGTGGCAGGATAAAGTTGGCAAAACTGTCTAGCCACAAAAAGAGGTTGTTAAACGCGGCCCTGTGATCAGACGGGTAAGTCACAGGCTGCGATCACTTGGCATCACCCCTCCTAAGTTGCATAAGAATGAGAAGAAGTGTAAAGCATTTTATGGTGCCGTCAACTCCATTACGCAATCCAGACAGCAGAGGCGATAAATATTCATTGATCATAGTTGTTGTTCCTCTTTCCAAATATTTAGAGCGAGATACTATGGTGGAATTTCAGTCTTGATAGACTTTATTTAGATGGGATTTGGAGATGTTATATTGACATGGCTTTTACCTTAGCATAGTTTAAAGTTTAAACCCTCTGAATTATTGTTTGTCTTAGATGAATTCTACATTATTATTCAACCTTTCTTGCTATTTTAAGCACCTTTCCTGTTATTTTAAGAAAAATAACTGTAAAGGCTTGATTTGTTGGACTCTTTCATGGTGATCCTGCACCATCAACTACCCTTTAATAACTTCACAAACCTTTCTTTGGTGCGCAACATTTTTAATAATGATAGTTGATGGTACAATAAAGTCGATGATAGTCATTTACTGTTCAAGTTTTGTTCAAGGTCTCTTATATGTTGCATATGCATAGGTTTTGTTATTGCGTACCAATACAGGGTCCCTGCAACTCTTTTACGTATACAGATGAAGCGGAATGTTTGATTGAAATTGTGAACCATGTGCTCTTTCCACTGTAGCTTACGACAATTGAATATACCATTGTGATTGTTTGTTTTTGAACACTGAATTTGAAATGAATTAACAACAAAAAAATAACCCAAAAAAAATAAAAAATCTATTAAAATACACCAGACTTCCATTATAGTTTCATGGCATATGTGTAATAAGTTGGATGCAGGACGAGGAGTGCTGACTGATGGAGTTATCTTCCCAAAACATGGATTCCCAATTGACAGGTAACCTACCACCAAAGTGCCCAGTTTAGTGAACATGTCAACTTTACCAAATATGTTAACTTTTTGTATCGTGCATAATGTTATTCATTCCAAAAAATGCAACAGATAGCAGTTCCTTTCTTGTTGGCATAAACTATTGTTTCCTGCATTTTTCATGTTGTCTTGCCCACTTGTCTACAGATACTTCTTTTTGGCATTGTTTGTAGGGATGGCAATGGGAAGACCACAGACAGGAAAAATAAAGGGTGTCGAAACATCTGTTCCGCAGAACGAAACACCTGCTACGAATTCAAAGGCAAATGGGATAGCCGATGTTCTCACCTCTGACGGTGGTTTAGGGAAGTCTGCAAGACAACCACCACCGCCCTTAGCAGACTACAATGATGGGATGGACACAATGAAGTTTGACACCATGTAAGTAGAACTGCTAACGTAGAAGGTCGAAATGGCCCATGCTGAAAATGAAAGGCTAAAGGGGATTGTTTCTCATCTTGAATGGAGACTCATTGAAGTGAAAAGGAGATGCACTGAACTCAATAAGAAATGCACTGAACTCAATAAGAAATGCATGGAACTCAATAACAAGGTCATGGACTTGGATGATAAGAATACAGACCTTGAGCTGGAAGTGCGTGGTTTGCAGATGGTGAATGAGAGACAGGAGTTAGTTCATGAGGCGTGTGCTAAAAACAACAAAATCATAAGTGACCAGATGCAGGGGATGCTAGATGTTTGTGCACAACGCACTCGGTACTAGAAACAGAGGTACATGGAGGTGTTTGCCTCTGTAACCGATAAAGATGATGGGAATGATGTGCCTCCCCTTACTCCGACCATTGGGGGAAGCAAAAGTTATTTAAATACTCAACCTCTGCCTCTATAATAGGCTTGCACTGTTATGAAAGTTTTCCTGTTCAATAAAACGTCAGTAGTGGTGCAGACTTTTTGTAATCAAACATATTCTTTCATTTAGGAAGACACTTTGTATGCTTCATGAATGGTTATTTTCAATAAACTTGATTGAACAAAGTTTTTCTTTCTAGTTCTTTTCTTTGGGAGCCCTTCTTGAACCAGTCCCTTGAACCAATTGTAAAAATATATTAAGTGGCCTTGGCACCTTGTCAAAAGAAATAAAAAATAAATAAATGTGATTGACTTCACTTAAACATCAATGGTTAATGATTGGTTTGTTGTACACTTTTTCATGCTTTCTGAATGGTTCTATGTGGCTTTTCTACACGTCTTCTATGATGAATGGTTTTCGCACTTCTCTTAATAAATTAATATGACTTCCCAATCAGTGTTCGCAAACCAACTCGGGTGAATCTATACCTGAAACCTAACTTTAGGTTCAAAGCTTTTTTTATAGCGGATTTAAATGAACCACTAATTGTATGATGACAATTTTTTTTTTTACAGACTGAAAAAATGCTTATTTATAAATGATGGTCTGCTCAATGACAAGTAAATAAGATAGACTGCTCAATGACTATTATTCTTTGTAAATATTAAATATAAATCAATGAGTATTAACTATTAAAGCTTTATGACACGAAAGGTCTATAACTATTAATCTTGATTGCAGTCTTTGCTTGTCTTCATCACTTTTTTTCATACAGCCTCTCTTATATGTAGAGTCCTCCCTCAACAGAAACTCTATTTGATCTTGATTCAGTTGAGCCATATCTAAATTTACTTTGCTAGTGCTTCTACGATCAGTCTTTCCAACTTGTCGTATCATCAAATGTCCAAAAGCTTCTTCTCTGTCAACCAGTGTGGGTGACTCTTCTCTATCAACGCGTGTTAGTCATGCATTTTACATCGTCGATTTTGCAATAAACGGCTGTGATTGACTAACATGTCGCTAACACATTGTACGAAAGGTCTGTTTTGGAGTAGAATAGCTTCAGCCATTGGCGAAAGCTTGCTCAATCGCAAATGTTAAGTGCAAAATCGACGGTGTAAAATGCGTGACTAACACGCATGTTCGTCAATCCATACTAGAATCGCAGCCGTTAGTTTCACGTGTAAGTTAAGGGGTAGTGAAAGGTTAGTCATTCCCAGCCATAAATCAAAAGTGTAAATGTCACGGGTTTGTGAAAGATTAGTCAATCGCAACAGTTAGTTTCGCGCGTTACTGACAGATTAGTCAATCGCAGCAGTTAGTTTCACGTGTTTGTTACAGGTTAGTCAATCGCAGCAGTTAGTTTCGCATGTTTGTTATAGGTTATTCAATCGCAGCAGTTACTTTCAATGGCGTGTTAGTCTAGTTCACCGTTTCGCGTGGCAAAAGAAAAAGCCTACCAGCCACTAGTCGAATCGCAACCGTTAGTCAACCGCAACTGTGCATTTTGCATTTTTTGATAGGTTAGTCAACCACAGCCGTTCATATCGCGTTTGTGTGATAGGTTAGTCAATCAGAGCCATTAGTTTTTCTTTTTGTGTTAGGTTAGTTAATCGCAGCTGTTAGTGAGAGGTTAGTCAATCGGCCTTCAGGGGATCAAGATATGATCCAGATCAATCAAGGTCGCTGCTATTCTAGCTCGAAAATAGACCTTTCGTAAAGCATGTTAGTGATAGCATAGTGAATTGCGACCGTTATTGGAAAATCGATGGTGTAAAATGCGTGACTAACTTTTTGGAGCCAGAATAGACGCGTGCTATTTAGAGAAAGGATTATATTTATTAGATTTAAATTAACATATAAAGTGTATTGCTTTGTAGACAGATAAAGTGCATAGAGACAAACACATAAACTGTAAACATAACTGAGACAAACATATATAAATTGTAAACATAACCGAGACAAACATATATAAATTGTAAACATAACCGAGACAAACGGCGTTCAAAGATCGGCTATGTAACCATAGAAATTAACTGTTTTATAAATAATAACATAGTCTGATAGGACCATTTATACAATTTTAATTAGAGGACCTCCTCTGCGATGGGAATCTACTCTGTATCCTCACAAACCTTTGTGCTGGCCGTGGACTACCATAACCCGTGAAAATGGGGGTGGAGTCCATAATAAGCAGGTTCCATGGAAAGAATGTCATGACATCCTCAATACTATCATCGGAGTGAGGCACCAGGGACTGTCCACATCTCCAATGGGGTCTGTCAGCATAGATAATGTGAATCTGAGGGAGAGTGGCTAGCAAGTACGCAAGGGTGAAATACACTGGCCATAGTCGCCTATACAAATCGACCGTCAACCGAGTCGAGAATCTAGCAAAGGAGATCACGTCTTGTATGTGGACAGTGTACATATTGTCGTCAACATAATGTCTTCCCATTCGAATGGTCCACTCGGTGGCTCGTGTGGGAGTTATTGTTCGAATAATATCTGAAACAATGACATCCAGGAGGCACTGAAATAAGGCAAAGTCCTCGTCATTCTCTGCCAACCTCTCTAGCAGTCTGCAGATACATACGATAAGAGTGTTAGTAATATAACTATAGAATTCAAGAAATGTAAGACATAAGAGTATTAATTATTTAACTAGAGCATTCAATAAATTGAAGACATAAAAGCGTAATACTGAAAATTAATTTGCATAAAACCTGCGCCTGTTGTCGGACGTGTATGTGAACGCCATTTAGTGATAAAAGAGGGTGAAAAAACAATGGACCTGCATACAAAGATACATTATAAAAGATGGTTAGGGACAGTTATAGTAAACATTACAACACAACTAGAATAAACAAAGTTGTTCCATATTACGCAACAGGAAGAATGAAGAATGGCTAAACATCAAGGGACATCAAGCACATATATGACATAGTTAGAAACAAAAAGCTTGATCTGAACAAATAATACCAAAATTAGTATCAGCGAGGATCACTGTGTGATCCCTCTCCACGTAAAAGACCATCAAAAACCAATCGCCGACGAGGACTCCTATGGCCAGGTGTTGAGGGGTGTCGAACACTGTCACAGATAAGTGTGTATCACTTTCACCGACTACAAGACACAATGACTAAATAAACGCATGCAACATTCACATGTTTAGAAACCACTTACAGGTGACACTAGAGTACCAACCTGTATCAGAGACAACCGATGCAGTGGGAAGGACATGCGGTTCCCATGCTTGGTCCAATTGCCTCTTTCCCCTTCTCCTCCTAGAAGTCTCAAAGGGAAACTCAAAGGTGAGAGGTTGTTGAACATCATGACAGATCTCACTCCTACTACTATGCCTATGTTGCCGCCAATTGTGACGACGGACCTGAGTTGCACTGAACCAAGGCCGCATACGTTCAGTGGTTGTATTGGCTGGATCGGTAGACGGTCTAAAATCAAATGGCATGGCACCAACATCCTGAAGATCAGCCATGAACCTATCTAGACAGCCTACAAATGCCATTAGTTTATCACCTGAAGTCAGCATTGTTTGCGACAATATGTTTAACTTTCTGTTTGCTTCGTTCCACATTACGGTGTCTACATCCTCTAACTTTGTATGTGCATTAGAAATGGTATCGACAACAGGTTCAGGTGTTGGGTTTTCATTAGTATTAGTAGATGTTGGAGTTGACATATGAATAGGATCTGTATGAAACAAGATGTTAGGGTGAAGTACACATCTTTTAAGTTAGCAAAAATCAACATTCACGAACATCCACTTACCTGGAACACGTGAATCATGGAATGAATTGTTCATCATTGCAACAACCTTCAACGCATGCTTGCACATGTTTCCTCACAAACTCCAGGGACATTCACAGATGTAGAAGTGATCCCTAAATTTCCTAACCACATACCAGTTGCACGAGGACTGACTTTTCATCCAGTACCATCCAGGAGTAGTGTCATCTGGAACACAATCGGTATCAGGAATTGCCTTTGCCCTCTCCATACTAGTTTGCAAATGTGTCAACCTGTAGTTTTTGATAAATCCAAAATGTTGCAATTCTCGCTTATGCTGGTAGAATGGTTCCACTTTATACACAAGTATAAAATACAGATTGTCCATCCTCCTCGAGCACGTCTTTTTATCATCTCTTAGGTGCAGTGACTTCAATTTACCATGGTATGATTCAATGGCATTATTTGTGTCCTAGTTAGCATGAGCAAAATTCCTGAAGTTTTTCGTCCACATAGCTGGCCAAAAAAAAAAAAAAATTGAAATAAAGAAATTAAAAACAGGAGTAGGATGTCAACTACCAAACGACAACCAAAATGGGTAACAAGTCATAAAGCCACTACTCGAATGTAATGTCGAACTCACCGATACGGCCTTCTCCTTGACACCATGTGCTATAGAAGTACTCTAGAAAATGTGGCTAATCACTAAATTCGGCAAAGAAAGTGTGCAGCTCCTCCACCATGCTCTCTTCACTTTCATGCATTGCCATCATTATCACCCCTAGACGGTGAAAAATGTCCATTTCTCTTTCCTTCGTTGCATACTTGTATACATTCTTCAACCATGCTCGATGCACATGCCAAATACAAAGTATGACACGACATTCAAAAATAGTCCTGTTATGAACAAAATGTTTAATTGGGCTGAGCCAGGAGCGTGGTCATTTAAAATAAAACGTAAAGAAGCATACCATACTGTTTGATTTCATGTAGACAAAATAGGACCCCTCTTGCACTTACTCTATGGCTTGAATCTCTGCACTCGCATCATCCGTGATAAATGCATTGATCCTCCAATCAGGCCTTTTTTCCTTTCCTCGTCTCTGCAACTCCATCAACCACACCTGGATATCCTCGATCTTGTTCCTTGATGTCACAGCCCATGCAACAGGCACCCCCGATTGCTGCTCATTGAAGATGAGACACGAATACAATTGATACTATTTTAAACAACAAACAGGAAGATCATGACCATCCATAGATCAAATGGGCTACATGAAAAACGGACAGGTTAAGTTCAAAGAGACATACCCCGTATTTGTTTATTGCGAATGTCGAATCCATTAAGATGATTGAGTCATGCGAGAATCGTACCATCATGTCAATTATCCAAGCCATTTGTATTCCCATAATGAAAGGTTTGTCGGCACCTTGTGGCTGCTGGAATTTTTTTTTTTTTGCCTCATCCTATTTTTTCCATTCTAAGATGTTAGTGGCATCGTGCACATGCTTTCATGACTGAATAAAATGGACCCTCGTCGCTGCGTTGATAACATCCTTGCGTGTCACGAATGAATCTCTCTTCTTCAACATGTCATGAAAAATGAGATCATCAAGATGTCTGCCCACAATAGCATCCACACTCACATCCATCAGCAATAGCCTCTTTATATATTCTTTGCATTCATCAGAAAGGTTTGGTGCAAATTGAGAGCACAGCTCATTGCTGGTATCATCGATGCCATGACAAGCTTCACCATTCTTGTCTACATGCAATGGTTGCTTGAATATCAAGATGGCCACATCTACCCTACCATATAACACCTTAACAATGAAGTGGCATGTACAACCTCTCTTTTTTTGATATGTCCACATGCGCTTCTTATTCGGTGACTTCTTCCTGTTGTCTTCTGGTCCATATGAACACCAATGCCTTCAAAAAACAACTCTCCTATTATCAACAACAATCATTATGTCATTAAACATAGACAAAGAATATGAAAGAATGTGTCTACGAACCAGTTGTACATCTTTGTTGTATGCATGTTGTGCAGAGCACTATCCTGCTTTGTGTGTTGCTTTCGGAGAAATTGGGTTTCAACACCTTCACGCAACAATTCCCCTCTCACAAATGCATCCAATCTACCCAAGGGAATTGCTGCACACAAGTCTGACGTTGAATCATTTTTGACACAAATTGGCGTCCATTGAATATCCCTTGAATAGAAATGACGCAAACCTTCACCACCATCTTCAACTTCCAATACCATAATGTCCCACCATTTCCGGTGTTTTCCCATTCTCGTCCTGCACATATCGGAGAAAGAAAGAGATATCATAAACAATAAACAGCCACAGTGATTATATCTTCAGTGTGATACTATTTTGAGATATTGGTTGATGTCAAATGTGTTTGCCATGATATTGGTCGCTTCGCACATATGACTAAATCTACTTTACCATTAGACCTTCATCCTGCCCATCCTATTAGCACATATTTTTACAAAATAGTTTTGTGCTATATGTGGACACTTTTAGTTTCATCATAAGAGCATTTAGTGGTGGATTGTATGTACAGGTGATATGTTGTAGTATCTTCATGAAAAAGCATCACTTCGGCTTATTGAAGGGAATGTTGAGTGTTCAACAGGTCTGATTTGGAGCTACAGTAGCCGAGGCCATCTGAAATATGCCTCCAATTCACTTGACCTTTGTTCATACTCATCGGTTTAAATCTGAAGGCAGGCCCATCGGAGAAAAACACCATATCGGGATAGTGCAAAAAATAGTTAGATCGATTCCCGATGACATGGAGAATCGAAAGGTGGAACCATCGGTATTACCTAAATTGATAAATCAAACTCAGAAGCATAAAGCATAAAAGTGCATCGGAGACTCATCAGGACTTCGAGAGGAATAGAAAAATGCTATTCCGACCTCCAATGAAGATAAAAGCACCTGCGGGGATGTCAATGTAAACTATACCGATAAAGTAAACATGCATTAGGACTCATCGAGACATCGGAAGAAGAAATTTTATGCTATGCCGAGTCCCAATAGGTCTATTAAGGCAGATGTAGACTTGCTAGGAGTTCTTTGGGGTGATTTATGCCGATAAGGCAGGGGACTTACTCACAATGCAAACTGGTATATTGAGATCATCAGGGCATTGGAGGGACATAAATTGAACTATGCTGATACCCGATGGGACATATCCGACTATGTTTCGGCTATCGGGAGGGGTCGGATGCGGCTATTCTAGCTCCAAAACGGACGCGTCTATTCTGGCTCCAAAACAGCAGTATGGATTGACTAACACGCATGTTAGTAGCACGTTTTACACCGTCGATTTTGCAATAAATGATTATTATTGACTAACACATTGCTATCACGTTGTACTAACGAGCCAGAATAGGGACCTTTCGTACAGTGTGTTAGTGAGAGGTTAGTCAATCACAACTGTTAACTACAAAAAATTTTGTAGTTAAAATTTTAATTGTAAAAAATTTTGTAGTTAAAAATGTTTTTCCCATTATTGGCTAAGTCTGCAAAAAAATTTGAGTCTGGTGTGTTCTTGTTGCTCCAAGACAGCTTTAAGTCCAAATGGGTTTAGGGTTTAGGTTTTAAAATCGCTTTAGTAACTGATAAAACCCTCTAGTTTCTATTCATGCGTTACTTTATTCACTTAAGTAATGGGTCTTGGGGTCATGAGAAGTGTCCCCCCTTGTCATTTGCCTAGGCAGTCATTCAATAATCGTAAAAATTCTTTGCCTTATCTCTTTTTCCTTCAAATGTTGTCGGGCACAGTAAGTGTCGTGCAGCTCTCAGATGGATCTACAACTTTCGCCATTTTGTTAGGCGAAGTTGTGAGTGCTTTAAGATTTGCGAAATAGCGAAAGGAAAAAACATGTTCAATGGTGCGCATTTGGTCTGGTTTAAAGAAGCTTCATCTCATTCAAGATCTAATAGCTGGCGTTGATTCGCAGCCGAAACCAGCAAGCAAATTACTTTTCATGAAATGGCGAAATGACTAGACCTTCCAGGTGGCGATAAAGGAAATGGATCCCGCTGATTTTTTAGCAAGTAAAGAGGTGACACGTAATGGACCAAACACCAGATGGATAGTGCTCATGTTTTAAAACTTGCGAAATCGCAAAAGGTTTTTGGGGCCCAAAGAATAGATAAAGCATGAAGTTTAAAAGGGGTTCAACTCCGTTTTGATCCAAGGGCTCACGTTGTTTCATAGCTGCGAGTTCCATCCGATCGGATGCCTGGTGTGATTTCATTTGGCGAAATTGCTCACATGTTATGCTTTGCAAAATGGCAAAAGAGCGAAAAGAATGTGTCGTGACCCGTTCGACCGAAAATTTCAAATTCTTTCATGAATTCAATTCTGAAGGGACAGCCAAAGCATGTGGTATCAATGTCACAGTTAAGAGCCCTACTACCATATATGATTCTGCATCAATTCAATGAAGGCATTATTCTGAAGAGTAGTTGCAGAGCGAAATTTTCTTCAAGCAAAAATAGGTTTTCTTGTACTTCTACTTCGCAATTACTTGACAAAGTGTTTCAATTGAGGTTTTGATTTATTGTTGAACAGTTGGGGTAGTAATTAGATTACTCGCATAGTTATATAAGATGGCACCTAAAAGAGAATTCTCAGGAAGGGTGAACTACCAAGAAAGGGCTATCTGTGATGATTTCCTTGAACAGTTGACAATGTCAACTAATGCAGCAGCTAAGGCAAAGGAACTAGTGCCAAGAGCTTCTCGCTTGAAAATTGGACAGGGATTATATGATAAGGGTAACTGGTTGAGAGACCCACAGGTTGGGTTGTCTGGGTTAGGGTTATTCAAAGTTGGATTTGGCATGAGAAATTCCCCAGCTCCAATGAACAACACCTAGGAGTTAGATGTGGGAAAATTGGTAGTTTCAGGAGTATTCATGGATGTAGACCTCCTGACTCAAATTGCACATATTTATGACCCGATTACAAAGAGGATTAAGGACATAAATGGAAAAACCCTCATCGAGATTAATGATGAGGAGTTCAGAAATGCATTCAGCCTTAGTGAAGTAACCAATTATTTGGAACCCATCAACTTCAAATCATTGGCTCAGGTCTACAATGCATAGAGGAATCACCTTAGAAATGGGCCTCTTAAAGAGTTTTTTGTTAAGATAGCTGGATTAACTGTTGTCGGACCCAATAATATGGAGCCTTTCTCCTTGAATTTGTTCATCCTTACAGCTAAGGGATTATACTGGTCACTCTGCCAAATTCTCGGAGAAGATGCTGAACCAAATATGCCAACTCATTATATGTTAATGATTGCTCAGATTTTGAATCCTTCTCTGGCAGCGACATTTGATTATGCCCCTTATATCACTGATGCAATCCATGAAGGATTGATAGGAATAAAGAATGGGAAAGTGGATAGGCCCTTTGGATGGTATTCCCTCCTCATGCACCTGTTTCTTTTCAAGGGTGGTGATTACTTTGCAGATGGGATGGATCTTGTAAAAGAGAAGGATGGAGAAAAGATGCCAGTTTAGTTATGGACTATAGTGTTGTCATGGGATAGAGAAGATGCTAGCTTCTTAAAGTTTGATAAGTGTTTTGCATCTAAGATTAGGACTCTCATCTATTTAGAGAATCCAAGAGTCCCCAAGGTTCTTTTGGAAAGTATTAGGCCAAAAGAATTTGCTGATGATATAAAAATTGTCCACAATTGGGGTGATATCTTCTTATACCCTGTCTCCACAGTGTTCAGAGTATATGGTTTCAAAGGAACCCCATTTTTGTTTCCCTATCAGGTCCCTCTCAAGGTGGGAATTGCAGAAGTCCTCAGATAGATTGGTAGTGTGCAAGAGGCAGAGCTGACAGGCAGAGGTAAAGGGACCATTTTCCCTATAGTTACCGTAGCCCACCAATTTGTAATAACTAAAGGAGGTTGGAAATGCTTTGAGGATTTTCTTTGACCTTATCACTTATCCACTGCAGTATCTAGGTGTGTCGATCCTGAAGATTTCTTCAATGACATGTTCAGAAAGAGGGTCGTATGCAGAGGTAGACCCCATCAATTCCAGTTTCCTGAAGACCTCATTAGGAATGAGTTTGATCTAGATGAGCAAGAGCCGAGGAAGGAAAAGTGGGTGGCTTATAAAAAATCCTTAGACTTTGTACACCAATTTGATACCAGCTATGAATTGTCTACCTTCCACCCTTTTGGGGAGAAAATAAAGTTCTTAATTCTTTGTTTTGAGGATGTGATGCAAACTTTGAAAGAAAAGAGGGAGGTTCTAATTAAAAACAACCCTAAGAAAACAATATTGGTTCTAAGTAGGTCCACATATGCCAAAGAAATCCCTCGTGGTGACTACATGTTGCACAACAAGTCCAATTACAGTGTGTTAATGCCTACAATAGGGGAGCCCTCTACCTCAAAAGGGAAGAGGAAGATACAGGATGTCATTGACATTCAAGATAGCCCAAAGAAACAAAGAGTGGGAAAAGAAATATAATCTGATGAACCTTTGTATTTCCCATCTCAATCCCCTATTCATATAGGAGATGAACAGGTTGTAGCTGAGCAATTGCTACAATTAGGTAGACTTGGAGAGATAGCTTACACTTATGATGAAGTGGAGGAGGGAATTCTAGAAGAGCCCCTCACAGCTAAGATGAACATTACTGTTAATGAATTCAAAGGCGAGGAGTGGGATCCTAAGATCAAAAAGGCCAGTGAAGACTTCTTGGCTGATAATAATTTTGTCACATCAGAAGCTTTCATGCAATTTGTGTGGAAGCAAAACATTGACAAATATAATGCAAGGTGTGAAAAGAGAAAAGGTGAGCAGCCCGACAAAGATCCAGTTGTTGTTGAGGAGGAAATAAAGCAAGAAATGATTGATGAGTTTAAGACCATCACTCTTGAGCAAGGAAGAGACATGGTGGCATAGGCTGAGGTACTCATTCTCCCCAAGTGGGACATAGCAGATGCCTTGGTATTGGAGGCAGTAAGAAAAGAGACCAAACCTATGGAGGGAGTCACTTTCAGCAAAGACAATGCTGCATTGGTCATGTGGTCTCTTAAGAGAGATGAAAATAAGAGAAATAAAGTCACCCCAGGGTCAAGTTACCTTGGTGGAATGATAGTAAAAAGAGTGCAGAACACTAGGGTAGTGGAAGCTGCTAGCACTGTGCTAGAGACTACAAAGTTTAATGTTGCAGTAGCAGAAAGAGAGGCAAAAGAAAAGGCAGATCTCAAAGCTAAGCTGGAGACAGTTTTAAAAGCTTATAACAACGCCAAGGATGAGATAAGAGGTAGAGATAGCATCATTGTCAACCTACAAAGCTAGTTGACAGGACAGTACCATCAAGGTGAGTCTTCAACACTATTGATCTCCTCTTCTCCTGCAATACCTCCACCTACCAGCCCCATTATTGAGTTACCACCATCTCCAGCACCTTCTAGTTCTCAAATGGTTGAGATCACTCCTCATGAGTTGGAAAATTTAAAACAAGCTCAGACCCGGTACGCAAAGAAATATGAAGAAAGTGTAAGGGCTACAATTTTAGCTTTTGTCGATACTAGGGGGGCCTCACTATTGTATAACAACATGAGCAAGATTCTAGATATGTGGAATGAGCTTAATGGAGATAAGGCTGTTTTAATGCCTATTTTTGACAAGTGGAAGCCGAGAGAGCAGGATTTGGAGCTTATTTGTGTATCCTATGATGAAGCAAGGGCTGATCCTATTATCAAATCCACTCGTGACACCACAAAGGATCTAGTAAAATTAGCAGAAGGAATAGATAATGCAGATAGGAAGATCAATTTGTACAAGAAAGAGTACAGTGATCAGGTTTTTGAATTACTCCCAAGAGGTTTTGCCAGCCCAAACCAATTAAAGGACAAACGAGGATGGCTTAAGGAATTAGAAGCCAAATTTTCAGGTAGAATAAAAGGAATTATTGACTTAGATGATGCTTCCTTTTTTGTTGTAACAATTCAAGAGATAGAGAGAATCAAATATCATTATGGATTTCTCAATTCAGAGGTTAACAAAATGAGGAATTCCTGGAAAAGGTTAGCCAAGGCAAAAGCAAAGGTGATTAACTTTGTGTGGCCAACTGATGATGTATACAATGAGTGGACAAGAAAATATGCCATACAAGATGCAAAGTAGTTAGCAGAGGTTGCAACTAGACAACAAGTAGAAGAAACTGCGGAAGTTGAAAAAGACTTGTAATCGCTTTTGTAAAAGGTTTTGTAACTTCTTCTTGAGAAGCAATCACTGTAACAAACTCTCCTAGAAAAGTCCAAAGCTATGTGTGCATCCATATTGTTATAAATGGATACCAGGACTAGTAAGAAATGATTGCAAAATATTGTAAGAAAATGTTGCAGAGATTTGTCTGGGCTTTTCCAAGTTTTAATGGAGAATATTCGAAAGTTTTTGTAATACTTTCTTTGAAGAAAATATCAATATACAGAACATCGATTTTGAGTTTAAACTTTGTGTTGTCTTCAAATATGTTTGCAAGTGTTTACTGCTTCATTCTGAATAATCTAGGGTTATTTTGTTTGAATAAGGGTTGTAAGGCAACTTTCAGTAGATATTTTTCTTAGCTTTTCTCTTGAGGAGAGGAATTAAATATGCAGGAATCATTTCTATCAGTAAATTCTTTGTGAGATGCTTTGAATTTTGATGAGCGAAGTTTAATGTGGTATGAATAAATTCTTATGTGTGTTAGGCATATATAGGAATCTGCAGAAGCCAAACTAATGGGATATGTAGAGATATTTGATTGTGGGAGTATTGTTTGAATTTAGATGACTCTTTAATGTTATAGTTTCATTGAGGTGATGAACTCCATTGGTTTTTGGTGCATAGTAGGCAGAGGTATGGTGGTATAACACAATACCCAAACAGGTATAGATGACTTTGTAAGATATAAGGGAAATACAAGGTAGGAAATGATAGATCCCCTTAAGCCTACAAACACCCTAAATGGCTCAAATGGACCAAATATGGATGAAGACTTCACCTAAGGAAAATGATGACTTCACCTAAGGAAAATGGCTCAATTAATGAATGTACAGTCAAAAATCTGATTGAACAATGACCCTAAAGCATTCAAATATGTGTAATATGCCCACCTAATTCCTTATAGATGTTGAAATTCAAATATTTGAATTTTCAACTTTTGGAAAATGTATTACAAACTGAAAACCAACATTATTAATGATGGATTTGCATCCCATAAGGCATATTTAACCATCCTAAACCTTCCTAAATCCTTTATTGGGTGTTTTGACCAAATTTACATTTTTTGACAATAAATGACAATTTTTAGGATAAAATGACAACATTTTACAATTTTGTTTTTCAAAAGCCATTATTGGCCTTAACAACTCATAGTATCAGCAAAGCATACAAGTCTTCTTCTCACGTCCCCATGAATCCTCATTTGATGCACTCTTTATTGGTATAACTCACCCTGATACTGCAACCAATGCTTCTATCTTCATCGGGGGTCAGAATAGCCCTTTTATATTCCTCCCGAAATCCCAATGCACTTTTTTGTGTTATATGCTTACGAGTTCTTTTATCGATATAGGTAATATCGATGGCTCGGACTTCCGATTCTCCATAACATCGGGAATCAGTATAGCAATTTTCGCACTGCCCCGATATGAATATTCTTTTCGATGGGGTCGCCTTTAGTTTCCTTTAGTCATCAGGTATCGGGATAAAACTTTGTTATTACTTCTGATCTCCCGATACTATGTTATAAGCTTGGCCATTTCGTTACAAGTTATATTGCTGCTTTCATAGGTCATGGATATAGAAATTTATATGCTTTACCGATAAGCCGATGCAAGCCGATAGAAAGCAACCGCCTACTTTCTCATCGGAACAAGCTATCTCGATGGAATGATCTTACGAAAAGTGTGCATCAAGTTGAGTATGTTTTAATGTGCTCCAATGAGTCCGTACTCTGTTTCATCGGTATAAGTGTTGCCGATAATCCTCCTTTGGCTTGCCAATGTGGTTTCATCTGGAGCTTCATTCTAGCTAGACGTAGGCCTGCCATACCTTAGTGGAGGGACAAACCCGAGACCTCTGTGGTTTTTTCATGTGCTTTGGCAGATCAGGCCGGTAAAGTACGTAGGAGCAGGGAACTTGGTGGCTAATTCTCATAATAGTAAAGATATGTTGTTCAGACGAACCTTGATTGGATTTCGGGCCTCTTGTGGTCGGTATCTAGACTTCTCTAGAAAGTTTGAAACTTTATATAAGGAATGGTTCAGATTGCAGTCTTAAGACTGGAAGTCTTGAACTGAACCAATGGTGCATCATTTTGGTGTCAGTTGCCTGTGTAGAGAGGAATCGATCCAGGCCCAATGCAGCCAGCTATTTCAAGCAAATGATGTGCTCTGGAATGTTGTATGGTGGGTGGCTAATGGTATATTGGGTGCTCATCGACACTGGTGTGATGGGTTTGTTTATGAAGTTGTCATTTGCACTATGGTTGACATATTTGATTCAAAGGAAGTGACCATACAAAGGATCGACGACTTTGTCTACCCGTCTGATGGGCAGGCCCTAGGAAATGCCATTCTAGAGTTGGATTCTGATTGTTGGGTAAGCACCCTCTGCATCTATTTTAACCACACCAACTACATCTCCTCTGAATTGGAGGAGTCAGACACTGAAGACGAGGAAACTGCCCAAAAAAGGGCAGCACGGGAAAGGAGGAAGAACTTCATCCAGGAGGCGTGGGAGGTGTATAGGGTGGGGGTGAGGAATGGGAATTTGGATCCCTTCCACAAACTACTGAACTCCGATGATAACTGGCTCACGGCACCAGCCGCTGTCAAAGTAATGGAGATTGGAGAGAACATGGGTGTCATACTCCAATACATTGGGAGTTAGTTTTGTTGTTTAACTACAATTTCCTGTTTTGCATATGTCACTGGCTACACTTCTATGACCCTATTGTAGACAATAGGATCTGTAGACACCCAAAATTGTCTAATCTAATTAAATAAATATTTTATTTATTTAATTATCTAAGCTTAATTCTTCTATTAATTAAATAAATCTTTATTTATTTAATTAATTCATTTATCCTCTTCTAGCCTTATTTCTCATTTGAATAAATACATTTATTTATTTAAATTATCCTTTTCCTAAATTAAATAAATATCTTATTTATTTAATTGATCTCATTTCTTCTATTAATTAAATAAATCTTTATTTATTTAATTAATTCATTAGCCTTTTTCTACCCATGACACATGTCATTCATCTCTTAATTCCTACACTACCTACCTCTTTCATTATTTTATTATTTCTTCTACCTACCCTCTAATCATAGCCGACCTCTTTTTTACACCTCTCAATCTTATCCCTCCATTTCATATAGTATCTTCTATTTAAGGAGATGCTTCCTTCATTATCAAACTCTAATGAACTATTTTTGATCACTTGACTACACTACGATCCTACTTGCAACCACATTCCGTTCTTTGTTGAGCTCTTGTGCACATAAAATCTGAGAGCAAATATATCAAGCAAGATCAATGGAGATAGGAAGAATGGAGATCAAAACCCTATTGGACATGTGATGGTATGATCTTTGTGATTTTATTTGATTTACATTGTCTTAGGTAATCTTCATATGTTATGGTGGATCTTTGTTGTTGTTAGGCTAGGGTTTGGTGGTTGAATTCATTTATCCTTTCAATATTGTTATTGTTGTTATCCATTTTCACCATATACATTTTGGCACGCCTGGTGGGACCCTTGTCCCTTTTGCATTTAACATCCTTGTTGCAGATTTTGTAATGTGAAGTTGCAGATCCAACGTTTTAGGCAACATTTTGTTATTTCCGCATCTGCGCACTTTCGGACCACGTTTTTTGATTTTCTGGCGCGTCTGTGACATCTGGATCCATGTCTGTGTTTTGGCAACATTTTATTTTGCAGGTTCCAGGAAGGTGTGTCTGTGTGGTAAAGTTGCGTCTGCGTCATTTAAACCAGCGTCTGTGTCACGGAAGCGCGTTTGTGATCTGTAGGCGCGTCTGTGAATCACAGAACCGCGTCTGTGTTATCCAGTCGCATCTGCGTTAAGGGTAACCGCGTCTATGCTCACCCGATTCAAATTTTGGGTTTTCATTGATTCAGTTTTTCGGATTTTGCATTTAGGGTTTCAAATCTGGTTTGTTTTGAGCTAACATTTTCAGATCTAGCTAATGAAATTGGTGCAGCTTGTCTTGAAGACAAAATCGTTTGGTTGAAGGCCCCTATTTCACAAAGTCTTTTGGGTTTTAAAATTTACCTAACTTGTGTGTTTGCAGGAAGGGGTGATTATTTCAAACAACCCAAACTACTAACAACTTTTTGTTGCAAGTCCTTGGCAAGGGTTTTGGATTTTTATTGTGTGCCTTGTTTTCATAGACTAGCAAACACTTCCATTGGTGCACTAAAATTGAATCATTGTCTTTTGTGTCTTGAGCAATAGGCTCTTTTTGTTTAATTTTTAGAGGGTCTGTCTTCTCGTGTGGTCATTAGGACTACTAGTGAGAAGAGAACGACCCAAGTGGTAGCGAGGAAAACCCACCTCTTCCAAACCACTATAATCAAATGTATTCATGGTGAAAACTATGAATAACGTGTGCTGATTAGTTCATACCGATACTATGTCTCCCCATAAACCCGTTTGATCAAATTTATTTGATCAGTTGTAGGGCGTAACCCCTACCGGTTGGGAGCCTTCTGTATTTACAAAGCTGAAAGTTCCGCATGTATGGCCACACGAGTAGATGCCCTTACTAGCACCTTTTTGTTTTAGAAGCCCAAATCCTTCTAGTTGTTGGGGCAGGAGGTCAGACCTCTGTTTGTGGCCCACACACATACGGTTCTTAGTAGAGATACAAAGTTCGCCACGGGGAGTTTTTGTGGGGACTGATGCTTGGCTGACCCGAGAAGTGAGTGTCGGGGTGGAGCCAGTGAGGTCAAGCATCTAAGTATCCGCTTTGAATAGCGTAGCCTCGGGGGTAAAACCCCATGTGGGATCAACAACTATTGTCTTGGCCAACCATAAGAATTGTGCTTGACTTATTTTAAACATTCAAACATTCAAGACCAAACAACAAAACATTGTGTCTTTTGTGTCTTCAAGTGTATGCAAAACAATTTTACATCAAACAACACACTTTTCTTGGAGTCATTGTCAGTCTAAACACTTGCAAACATTGAGTCCTCATCAACATTGTGTCCTCTTGTCACGAAAAACAGTCAAACAGTCAGACTTGGTCACAACAAAACGACTTCACAAATTGGAAAAAATTGTACAAATTTTATAGAAACACGTCTGTGTCTGTTTTAAATGTGTTTGTGTTGTCTAAGCGCGTCTGTGAAGGGCAGAATCGCGTCTGTGTGTATAAGCGCACCTGTGTTGAATAGAGACACGTCTGTGTCGGGGAACTGCGCCTGTGAAGTATACAGGTGCGTCTGTGTTCAGAATTGCAAAAATTTCACAGCCCAACAAACAAAAGAAATCAGTTTCAGAATTCTTGAGCTTCCTAGGTTGTTTCTCCAGGTTTCATTTAGCATTCAACCTGTCTTTGGGTCTCACATAGTCCATCATTGCTTTACATCTTGCTTCACATTCACACTTGTCTAAACTTGAGTCAAAAGGTCAATTGCTTGTCCTCATTATACTTTGTCAACACACTACATACAACAACACTTTGCTAAGTGGTCCCTCATCAAGGTTTCTTACCTTTGGGTCTCATTTGGTCTTACTTAGAGTCAAGGTCAACTTACCTCATCAAGAGAAACTATCCTCTCTTTGGAAGCCACACCTACTCTACTACATACATACCTGGTCTTACACTTTGGACATTGCAAGTACACCTCAGATTCATTTACACTTCATCCAACTCTTGGTCTTCCATACTCTTTTTCATTTTCATCTAGTCTTACACATCTTGGTCAATACCTAGTTCATGGTTGAAACTCATCTTCAAAAATCTAGGAGAGAAACTAAAGAGGCTCAAGAGTCCACAAACATGAGTTCTTATGAGTATAAAAATGATATATTTTTCAATACTGATCACACTACATTGCTTGACATGGATGTCTATAGAAACATTCCAAATGTTGAGAACACGGACACCACAAACAACAATGCTACACACAATGACAATATGGACAACTTTTCAATACATTCAGTAGATGTGGAAGAATCTATTATGAATCCCCATTTCAATCGGTTGGTTGAGGAAATAATGAGGAGGGATAGACAATACTTCTTACAAATGATGGCACAAAGTGGAGCCAAGATACCTCATGATTTTGACATGTCTCAAATAATGGAAAATCGACCTTTGCAACAAACTCACTCCAACATGGATCAAAGGAGGCCTAATAGTGGAGGAAATAGAGGACCATATATGGTACCTGAATCACCATCATCTTTGTTTCAAAAACCAGAGGTCCCACACACACAGGGTCAAGCATATGATACTCACCTTCGCAGACCATTATGGAAGTCTTATGCAGATAGATATGCTCAATCACATACTCAAGCTACGGATCAACCAAAGCAATTGGACATTCAAAGGCATACTCAAAATTTGGACACAAGGAAACCTCATGTCAAATTTGGGGGCAACACATTAGAACATGACATGCCTGTAGAGTATGGTATACATGCATAAAATAGATATGGTGTTCCTCAAAATGAATCTATACCAAGTGCTCCATTTATGCAGCATCACTATAGACCCCCTCCATATGAACATGTGTATGATCAATATCATCCATATATGCAACAAGCTCCTCCTCCAATTGGTGCCTCAAACATGGGGTATGCTTCAAGAAGTCGATCTCCACCTAAGAGCAATTTGGAGCAACAAGTCAGGGACTTACAAAAGAAAATGGAGGACATAAATACACCGAATCCAACATACACAATGAGAGACATATGTCCTTATCCATTCGACAAGAGCATTCCAATGCCTCCATTTCCTACACACTTTGTGATGCCTAAATTTGATAAGTATAGAGGAAAAGGGGATCCTAAGGCACACATAAGATAGTTTTTCACAGCTTGCATTGAAGTGGCAGCAGAAGAAACATATTTGATGAGATTATTCCCACAAAGCTTAGGTGATCAAGCTATGGAATGGTTCTCCCAACTCCCACCTGGTATTAAGTCATGGGGTGACTTAGCAGAGGCATTTATTCAACATTTCTCCTACAACATAGAGACAGACATATCAGTCACTACTTTATGCAACACCAAGCAAAAAGAGGGAGAGTCCTTTGCATCATTTTTACAAAGATGGAGGAATCTAGCTAGCAGATGCTCTTGTGAAATTCCACAAAAACAAATGGTAGAGATGTTCACACAAAACGTTAACAAAGACATTGGCTATGATCTAAGGAAAGATTGTTTGTCCAATTTCAAGGACGTCATTGAAAAAGGCTTAGCAACAGAAAAGGTTCTAATTGAACAAGGAGTCATTAAGATATTCAAGGAAAACAAAGATGACTTTAAAGGAAAAGACAAGCCAATATTTTGGAATAAAAACAAGAACACAATCAATGATGGTGTTGTTGATGCCAATACAGTGCGACCCAAATTCATCTTTTCGGGATCAAGTTCTACAAACAATCAAGTGAATACTCAAACAACTTCTAGATCACGAAGGAAGTACACTCCATTGGGAGAACCACTTGAGTCAGTCTTCAAAAAGTTAGTGGCAAACAAGGTGATCACAGTTCCAGATTTTCCTCCATATGAACCAAAGGTTAAACCAAATTGGTGGAATGATGATGAGTATTGTGAGTTTCATAAGAGCAAGGGTCATAAGACAAGAAATTGTCATCGACTGAAGAACATTGTACAAGATCTCATTGATAAAGGTGAGGGACACTCATCCAATCAAGAACATGAGATGTTTAAGGAACCATTCCCAAAGCATGACAAGGGAAAAGCTAAAGTCACAGATGATCAAGCCAACTATACTAGAGCACCTTACAACTATGATTCAACTATCAATCACATCTCGATGGACAATCATGTTTCTACTATTATCATCAAGGACAAAACTCCTGAGAGTTCTACCCAGCGACCCAAGATTGTCCTAAGAGGTGTTGGATCTTCTTCTGAACCTACCTCTGAATGTCATGTTACAACTCATCGAGGTAAAATTACTTTGCCAGGTGCCTCCACTAAAAATACTGCTTCTTCATCAACCAAACCTGAGTATGACCTTGTAGAACAGTTAGGGAAGACACCCGCGCCCATCTCCATTCTTGAGCTCCTACGTATATCCCCTGCTCATATCTTGATAGACACCGCCATTCCTACTGATCTGAATGTGGACCAGTTTCAAGCCATGGTGGGATACCTTTCCATTCCACACTCCCTTACATTCACAGAAGCTGATGACACCTCCGTAAGTCTGCCACATAATGCACCATTACACATTGAAGCCTTCATACACAAACATAGAATCAAATGAGTCCTGATAGATGGAGGAGCTGGTCTAAACATTTGTACATTGAGCACCATTAAACAATTGGGATATTTTGATAAAGCTGTGAATTCAACAAATCAAATCACCATCAAGGCATATGATGATGAAGAGTGCTCATCCAAAGGCACGGTCACCCTACCTCTAAGAATTGGGCCAGTTACAAAGGATGTGGTTTGTCAAGTCCTAGATCTAGACCTCACTTATAATATATTGCTAGGATGTCCTTGGATCCAAACCAAATCTTGAGAGACACTGTCGTTCCTACTGATCTGAACGTGGACCAATTTCAAGCCATGGTGGGATACCTTTCCATTCCACACTCCCTTACATTCACAGAAGCCGATGACGCCTCTGTAAGTCTACCACATAATGCACCATTACACATTGAAGCCTTCATACACAAACATAGAATCAAATGAGTCCTGATAGATGGAGGAGCTGGTCTAAACATTTGTACATTGAGCACCATTAAACAATTGGGATATTTTGATAAAGCTATGAATTCAACAAATCAAATCACCATCAATGCATATGATGATGAAGAGCACTCATCCAAAGGCACGGTCACCCTACCTCTAAGAATTGGGCCAGTTACAAAGGATGTGGTTTGTCAAGTCCTAGATCTAGACCTCACTTATAATATATTGCTAGGATGTCCTTAGATCCATGAAATGAGGGCAGTCCCATCGACGTATCACCAATGCATTAAGTTTCCTCACAATGGAGTCGAGGTAACAATTAACGGTGATCCTAATCCGTTCATATATTGCAATAACCTGAGATCACATACTGAGACCATCATTCCCAGTAATCGTGAAGTTGTTCCTTCTTTGACATACATTGATCCTGAGTCATTGAAACCTTCGACATCAAAGCAAGGTGAGCTTAAAGGAAAATTTCAAGACAAAGGTATGGAAGAATACACTTTAAATCAGACCATGTACTTACGACAAGTCATGAGCTCCCCAAAAGAATATGGAAGACCACATCCTAACAAGCAAATATCCATCATGGTATTCAAATGGGACCCTACTACCTTTCAAAGATGGGGCGAACTAGAAGAGGAAGGCTTATACAAAATGCTATACAAAGACATTGAAGATGACACACAAAGTCACATCAATATACCCTGTGAGAAATATGGCAAAGGCTTCAAGATTCTACAAAAATTCGGGTATGATGGAAAAAGCCCTCTTGGGTTACGAAAGGAAGGTATCATTGAACCTTTACAACCTGAATTGACTTTCAAAAAGGAACGCTCGAAGGGACTTGGTTTTCTGACTTCCAAGATCCACACTAAAAGGACAGAAAAAGCATCACAAATCAAAGTTGCCAAAATTCAACAAGAGGATCGCTATTCCACAGACTCCAACGAATGGGAATGGGGTTCAGACAAATCCTCCAGTAACTATGAGCTCACCGAGACATTCAAAGAGCCAGATGAACCCACAGAAGAAGAGGAATTTTATAAAAAATTCAGAGTTGGTCAAGAAAAACAACCCATGAGGATTCCACACAGTCTTTGTCTCAAGGTTCTAGGTTGAAATCACATAGGATGAGAACACCTATCCCAGAATGCGCTACTAGTGATGACAATTTGGATTCACTCGCGATTGAAACTGATGAGGAGAGTGCTATCGATGACCTCGACGATTACCTTGATATACCCGAATATAACCACATCTTCACTCTTAGCCTCGCTAACTCCGAAGATATTAAAGGCCTTCCCCTTGTTCACCATCAACTTATTGACTGGGATCATGAAGGACCAGCACAATTTGACACATTCCAAAATGATGAAGCTATTATTGATTATCTTGGCATACGAGATGATCTTCCCCCCGGGGACCATAAAGCAGGATACACTATAGAACTCAACAACATGGCATATTTTGGCACGGGTGTCGGACCTTCCAATCGCAAAAATGTGAAAATAAGAACAAATCAAGGGTCTTATGGCGAAAACCACACTGTGGCGCTATCTGATCCCAAAAAAGTAAAAAGAAAGGACGTATCTAAGGGCGAAAACCTCTCTGAGGCACCTGAAGATGGAAGGCTCGACATTCTCCCAGCGTCATATGAGGAAAAGTCATCCATGTTGGTAGAGGAGACTATCAAGACAAACATTGGTACAGAAGAGGTTCCACACAATATATTCCTGGCTCAATCATTGACAGAGTCCGAAAGGTCAAAATTCATAAGTTTCTTCAAAGAACGACAAATCAACTTTGCATGGTCATACGCTGATATGCCTGGACTGGATCCGGATTTGGTAATGCATCATTTGACAGTCAAACCGGGGGCAAAGCCAGTGAAATAGAAATTAAGAAAAATGCATCCACAAGTGGCATTACTAGTCAAAGCAGAACTTGAGAAATTATTGGATGTCGGATTCATACACCCAATTGATTATCCTGAATGGATCTCCAATTTAGTACATGTCAGTAAACCAGATCGCAACATCAGAATATGTACAGATTTCAGAGACATCAACAAAGCTTGTCCAAAGGATGACTTCCCATTACCAAATATTGACTTGATTGTTGATCTCACGGCAGGTCACGAAATGTTATCATTAATGGATGGATTTTCTGGTTATAATCAAATCAGGATCGCACCCAAGGATCAACACAAAATATCATTCACTTGTCCTTGGGGAACTTTCTGCTGGAATGTCATGCCCTTTGGGCTAAAAAATGCAGGTGCTACATATCAAAGAGCCATGACTACTATCTTTCATGATCTCATGCACGTAACCGTGGAAGATTATGTTGACGATCTCTTGGGTAAATTAGTAGACAGAGATACACATTTGGACATACTTTCAGTCGTCTTTGATCGGTTAGAAAAATACAAAGTAAGATTAAACCCCAAGAAATGTGTCTTTGGAGTAACCTCTAGGAAGCTCCTAGGATTCATTGTGTCCAAAAGAGGAATCGAAGCCGATCCAGCAAAAGTCAAGGCCATTTTGGACATGCCACCACCTAAAAATATTAGTCAACTTCGATCCTTACAAGGCAGACTTCAGTTCATACAGAGATTCATAGCACAACTTGCCAATAAGTGTAATCCTTTTCAGCACTTGCTACATACAAACATCAAATTCAAATGGGATGATAATTGTCAACAGGCTTTTCAGACGCTCAAAGATTATCTTTTGAACCCGCCAGTTTTGATGCCACCAGTTCCAGATCAGCCTCTGTTACTATACATTTCAGCTACGCCAATAGCACTGGGGGCACTCCTAGCACAACAAATTGCTGACGGCAAGGAAAAGACAGTATACTATATCAGTCGCACATTGGTGGGATATGAGCTAAACTACACACCAATCGAACGTGCATGTCCTGCCGTGGTCTTTGCTTCACAGAAATTATGACATTATATGCTCACTTATAAGACTAAGTTGATTGCAAGGATAGATCCATTGAAATACTTGCTCAACAAAGCAACACTTACTGGGCGACTAGCCAAGTGGGTAATGATCCTGAGTGAATTTGACATCGAGTATGTGGATAGAAAAGCAATAAAAGGACAAGCAATTGCAGATCAATTAGCAGATGCCCCCATGATTGATGATGTTCCTCTAAATTCAGAATTTCCAGATGAATCCATTTTAGCAATATCACATGCAAAACCATGGCAACTGTACTTTGACGGCTCATACACAGCATGGAGCAGGAGCTGGCATCCTCTTTATAACTCCTCAAGGGGATTCTATACCAAAATCATACCGCTTATCATTTCCTTGCACTAACAATATAGCGGAATATGAGGCATTAACAACGGGATTACGAATTGCAGTTCAGTGGAAGATCCAAGAACTTCATGTTTTTGGGGATTCTCAACTTGTCATCCGTCAAGCAACTGATGATTACCAAACAAAAGATGAAAAATTAACGCCTTACAAACAAATGGTGGATGACCTGAAACAACACTTCACAAAGATAGATTTTGAGCAAATACCAAGAGAGCATAATCGTGCCGCAGATGCCATGGCTACAATTGCTTCATTGATCGATTTACCTCCAAATGAGACCCGCTATGAGTTCTTGGTGGACAACCTTTTGGTTCCTTCATATGAGATCACTCCTATTGAAATAATATGTGTTGTTGGTCCCGAATCCCAGTTATATGGTTCCATCTTCACATACCTTCGCAACAATACCCTACCTCTTGATCTATCAAATAACCAACATCGCACCTTCATTCGCCAATCCTCTCGATATGTCATTTTAGCTGATATCCTATACCAACGAGGTCTAGATGGCACTCTTCTTAGTTGTCTAGAAAGCGACAAAGCTCAGATTGCATTACGTGAAGTATATGAAGGGATATGTGGTCCACATGCTAGTGGTCCTACCTTGGCCAAGAAACTCATCAGGACTGGATATTACTGGCCCAATATGGAAAAAGACTCATATCAGCTTATCAAGAAATGTAAGCAATATCAAATTCATGGAGACCTCATACATGCGCTAGCACAAGAACTACAACCACTTGCGTCTCCTTGGCCCTTTTTTCAGTGGGGACTCGATCTCATAGGCAAGATTCACCCTCCTTCTTCTAATGGTCATAAATTCATTATCACTGCCACATAGTATTTCACAAAATGGATTGAAGTCGTGCCTCTCACACAAGTCACTGGAAAACAGATTGCTACATTCATCCTTAACTATATCATTTGCCGATATGGTATCCCTATTTCCATTATTACTGATAACAGGCGTCCCTTCAAAAATTAGGATGTTCGTGAACTCTGTGACCGCTTTCATATTTCCCATTGCTTCTCTACACCATATTACCCCCAAGGTAATGGCCAAGCTAAGGCGTCTAATAAAACAATCCTTAAAATCCTCAAGAAGACAGTCGACGACACTGGCCGTAACTGGCATATCCAACTTAATCTTGCACTTTGGGCCTATCGCACAAGTGTTCGCACACCTACAGGAGCTACACCGTATTCACTTGTCTATGGCACCGAAGCCATCTTGCCTGTTGAGGTCGAGTTACCTTCTTTACAGGTCTCTTTGCAAAACATCATCAGTGATGAAGATTATAAGGTCTCTCACTTACAAGAACTAGAACTACTGGATGAACGGAGACAAACTGCTTTTAATCATCTCAAGGCTTACCAACAACGAATGAGTCGCAGCTACAATCACAAGGTCAAGCCTCACACATTTGAGGTAGGTGATTTGGTTCTCAGAGAAAACCCCAAGAATCAGCAAGACAGAGAGAAGAAGGGCAAGTTTGCACCAAATTGGCTTGGTCCTTACATCATTACAGTAGTATATGGATCTGGGGCATATCAGCTCTCAACTACAGAAGGTGAACCTTTGGAGGATCCTATCAAGTACATGCACCGTCGCAGGTTCTACACATAGCTCTTCAGAGTATCCTAATTCAAAAATACAAAAAAATCAAAATTTTCAAAAATACAAAAAAATCAAAAATTTCAAAAATACAAAAAAATAAAAAAAAATTCAAAAATACAAAAAAAATTATAAAAAACAAAAAATCGTTACTTGGTGAAAACCTGGCAAACAGGCGCCTTGTGACACAAAAAACATTGAAAAATCGAAAAAAAAGTAAAGAGAAATAATTTCATCCAACGGTGAAAACCACTTCGGTGGCGCCCTGGGCAAGTACCATGGTGAAAACTGGGTCACCAGTGCCATGCGTAGAGACATTGCTCCTCCCTCCTTCAGGATCCACTTTCATCCTTTCACTTTGCACACACTCACGACCAATTCATCCATAATAAACTTACCCATTCCCATCATGGCTTGTTATTGATCTACCCAAGATTGGTTAGCCATTCATAATAAACCTCCCTTTCCATCCATAATAAATCAGATCCTATCTGTGGCTACGACAAATCCTATGTCTAAGTGATGGGTTTGGAACTAAGAACATCACTTGTTTTCGAGGAGTACAGTTTCTTCCAGCTTCCTTTAGTCTATCCGCGCACAATTCGCAATAAAGCAACATTTATATCACCAGTCCGCAATAAGGTCTCATCTTCTTCGCAATAAAATATCAGTTTCATGGATTTAGTTAGTTTCAGATGAGACACAGCAACAACAATGGGCTTCAACAAATCAAATCTTTCAACAGACTCAGACAACATATGGTTCCATGCTATCTATCCATTTTGTGAAAGTAAACATTGTGACCACAATCAAATAAGACTTATACAAGTGACAAGAGACACTAAATTTGAGGACTACAGTGGATGTTGGTGTCGAGTCTTGGTTTTCTTTTGATTTTATCTTTTGGTGACATGTCTTTTAGCTTTTCCAGGATGTCTCTGACTAGAGATTATATCTCTAGGATGTCTTTGACTAGAAAGGCGAGGATGGGGTATCGTTACCTATTTGTATTTGCTGTCTGTGGATTGTCTTTTAGTAATGCTATGACTTGTCCAAGGATATGAGGACACTGTGAGTCTAGTGTGAACTGGGGCATTCCTTGTTAGTGACTGTCTTCTCTCCATGCAAACAGGTACAATGACTTTCTAGGTTGAACATATGCCTCGATTGTCATAACCTACTTGCCATAATAAAGCTCAATGATGATAACGCACAAGAAGCTCTTTCATGTTCATATCTTCTATCTTTCATCCCCCTTTCTTGATTGACTTCCATCGTCCTTCTTGAGTCCGTGTAGCCTACTATCACATGACTGAGTATAATGACACACCCAAAACATTTGCATTTCATGTAGTTGCACCTGCATTACCACATATAAGCATTTCATACATACATATAGATATCACAACTGCATCACATCCTGCACACAACACCTGTTAGCACAATTTACATTTACATTATCATATTCATTTGCATTACATACATTCACATTTGCATCATGCATACACATATAAAACATAAAAGAACAAAAATATTGCATTTCATTATATACATATTTGCATCTATATTATAAGCATCATCAAACAAAACATACATCATAAGAACATCTCATCACATAGGTACACATGCATATAGTTGTCACAAAAATAAATCATCTCATATATATAATCAAAAAAGTGTCATGATACAATGATGTCAAAATCATATAGCTACAAAATCACCCGTAGGTGTCTACATCATCATACAAAAAATGGTACAATACTGATACAAAGGGAGCCTTCTATGGCTATGATGAACTCCCTCCCTCAGAGCCGCCTGGCTTCGGTGGAATCTGAGCCCCTGAGGGACCCACTCCAGGATCATCCCGCCTGTCCCCTCTATATAGTGGTGGTGGAGGACCCATGACCCCACCACTCAATGCCTGTCTTCTTCGACTCCCTCTCGTAGCTGTCGCTGTATGCGATAGTCTATGGAAGCTCCTCACCCGCTAATCTGTTTGCACTGCACCATAGTAGAGGTCCCTCCAATAGGCTATCTCCTCTCCTGCCCGCAGGACATAAGCGTATCCTGCCCCTGCATCCTTAGCTGCCTATCTCCCTGCCCTCAGCGCTGTCTCAGCCTCTGTATAGCGTTGAATAGCCTAGTCTCTCTCTTGCTCAGTATCTCGGAGCCTCCTCCTGAGCCGATCCCTCTCCCTCTCCAAATCTTGAATCTCATCTGCCTGTCCCTGGCAGATCTCCCTGAGCTCAATCAGCTCATCCTCCTCTGGGTCAGCCCCCTCTGCCTCTGCCTATGGCTCCCCCTCTGTAGCTACCTATCCCTGCACCTGTCCATGTCTCTGTACCTGCCTGGGACCCTGTGCTGCTGGCACCTGTACTAGCAATCCACCACGCCCCCTCACCACCCGAGCCTCTCTCTCCTCTCCACCCTCCCTCCGAGGTGCAACCCTCCTCTCTCAAACTAGTCCCCTCTACCTCTGTCGGCCTCTACTCCCATCACCTCCACCATCATCATCATCATCTCCCCCCCATCTCCCTCCAATGCCTCTCTTGGATCTGTCAACCGGGGGAACGGATGCTCTGCCCAGTATGCTGTATACTCAGCATCCATGTCGACATCCTCGATCTCAGGCCACATATCCTAGGGTAGGGGCATCATCTTTGCTAGCTGTGTGACTACCTGATCATATGACAACAAGGGTCCAAACTGTGCCTGATCTCTAACAGTGCGTGCATACATGCTCGAGCCCCGTGGCATCCTATGGATCCGGCCAAACTGCCTACAAACCCTGTCCACCAATTGTCTCTCTAACACATAGGGCGTCCGCCCAATCAGGTACCTGCTCCGGAAGGTGTAGGGCAGCTCTACTGCGTCATCCTCCCACTCCTCATAGCCCAGATATGGTCTCCATATGACCACATCGATATCATCCAACACTCGCCGCCAATGCTCTAACCTGCCAATCCGCGGCTGTGATGTGATCATATCATACAAATGTACAAAGCTACGTCCATGACCTCTGCCCCTGAAGTGTATCGGTCGGGTAACCGGCAGATGCTCGTAGGCCCATACCTACAGTAGTGTCACTCCACAGCCCAATCCCACTGATGCATGATAAACAAACTGATGAAGCTCATAATACAAATGGGCCAGCACACACGGTCCCCAGGCATATCTGGTGTGCTGCATCACCAGTGTCTCCAGTGCTCCTCCCCAGCCCACAGCCAATCCCCGTGTCGCCCTATCCAGACACAGGAACCCACTGATAGCTCCTCCTATCACGGTCGGCAGCACTAGTCCTGTGGCTGTCATGGTGTCCCATGCCACATGTCTTGCCCTCATCTCCAATCCAAGGTCCTAAAACACCCGTCTTGAGGCCTCTCTATCACTGTCTCGATCGTATGAGATCAGCGCCCCATCGATCGGTATCCTCAATATCCTGTAGACATCCTCCAGGGTGACTATCATCTCACCCATCGATAAATGGAATGTGCACGTCTCCGAGTGCCATCTCTCAGCCAGCGCAGTCAGCAAACTCATGTTTGCCCGAAACTCAGGCACATACAGTACATGTCTCAAACCCATCTCCTTGATAGCAGCTCGGTCCCCAAGTGTCAACTCAGGTCGCAACCTCTGAGTCAATGGGAATCTCTCCCGTGACTCTAGCATCGGCAAATACTCCTGCAGTCAAGCAAATCAATCATGTCAGTTATAGTGGCATTCACTGTTCATCACAAAATGCTACTTTTTATCTAAATGCACATGGCTATCTATCCTAGTGACACTCACTGTTCATCACAAAGTGTTGCTTCTATCCTATTAGTACTCCCTGTTCATCACAAAGTGTTGCTCATACTTTAAGTACTCCCTGTTCATCACAAAGTACTCTATCTTGGTACTCACTGCTCATCACAAAGTGCTCTGATCTATCCTAGTCTTCCCTAGAGGACCTGCTTGAGTGTATCCTCTTAGCAGCTTATTCAATCGACAGCGTATGTTCATCACAAAACTGCGGATTTGACCTAGAAGACAAAACTCTGCATTTTTAGACATAAACGCGCTTACAGCTTACACAGACGCATCTGAACAACACAGATGCGCCTGTATGACATAGACGTGCCTGTATGACACAGACATGCCTATGCTGTGCATAAACGTGCCTTTATGACACATACGCCTTTCCATGACGTAAACGCGCACGCATTTGACACAAACGCGGTTTTAGACACAGACGCGCCTAGCACCTACACAGATGCGCCTGGTGGACACAGACGCGCCTGGCACCAACGTAGGTGCGCTTAAACGACTTTTGACATTTTTGAACCCTACTTCTATGCGCATTTATTGCCCTATCTACCATGCATTAATGACAAACTTAAATGCGTCAAAGTATGAGGAGGTTTGGTGGTACTTACCGGCTCTCCTGCCTCTGCTGGCCTCTGGAATCGGTGAACGCGAACGAATCTATGAATGAAAGCCATTGCTGCTAACTGCTACTGCTCTTTTCTCGCTCTGCACTTTGATCTTGTGGATGTGTGGATGACAATGAGGATGTCTTTTACCCGTGGTCTATGTTATAGCCTACCCTAGCCCTCGCCCTCGCCCTCGCCCTCGTTTCCCGAGTCAGTCTTCTTTATCCCATGACTTTGTCACTCTATTTGGTCAATCTATTCTATCCCGTCTTTCTTATCGAGAGATTGTCTGCGATCTTTTTAGACATTTTCATCCAATCTCTCAAGGGGGTATATCATTCCCATCTTGGGGCAACTCTGTATCAGTTCATCTTATCTTCTTTGAAACAACACGGCAAGCCACATTGTCTCAAAGAGGGGCAAAATGCAGACACTCAAAATTGTCCAGTCTAATTAAATAAATATTTTATTTATTTAATTATCTAAGCTTAATTCTTCTATTAATTAAATAAATCTTTATTTATTTAATTAATTCATTTATCCTCTTCTAGCCTTATTTCTCATTTGAATAAATACATTTATTTATTTAAATTATCCTTTTCCTAAATTAAATAAATATCTTATTTATTTAATTGATCTCATTTCTTCTATTAATTAAATAAATTTTTATTTATTTAATTAATTCATTAGCCTTTTTCTACCCATGACACATGTCATTCATTTCTTAATTCCTACACTACCTACCTCTTTCATTATTTTATTATTTCTTCTACCTACCCTCTAATCATAGCCGACCTCCTTTTTACACCTCTCAATCTTATCCCTCCATTTCATATAGTATCTTCTATTTAAAGAGATGCTTCCTTCATTATCAAACCCTAATGAACTATTTTTGATCACTTGACTACACTACGATCCTACTTGCAACCACAGTCCATTCTTTGTTGAGCTCTTGTGCACATAAAATCTGAGAGCAAATATATCAAGCAAGATCAATGGAGATAGGAAGAATGGAGATCAAAACCCTATTGGACATGTGATGGTATGATCTTTGTGATTTTATTTGATTTACATTGTCTTAGGTAATCTTCATATGTTATGGTGGATCTTTGTTGTTGTTAGGCTAGGGTTTGGTGGTTGAATTCATTTAGCCTTTCAATATTGTTATTGTTGTTATCCATTTTCACCATATACAGGATCAATTTTGTAAAATTAGCAGTAGCACTATTTTAGGTAGTTACCGGAAAAGTTATAAAACATCTTGTCATGGTAAATAGGAGAAAGTGTCACCATTGTAGGTGCATGGAGCGCCTTCGATGGTCATTTTGTAGCCAATATTTTTATGTTTAAAGATGTCATTATCAGGGTCCTCATTTTCATCTACATGTACTAATGAGGGCTGGTTGGTGGACATTACAATCTATAAAGAACCAATGCTTCTTACACACTGCTGCCATTTTTTTAACACAATGTTTGTTAAGTATTCATGTATTCAAATACAAATTTTCTGTCACATGAAGTATTGATCTATAGTTGTTAGTTTTGCCTTTTTTGTACTTTAATACTGCTTCAATCTCTCTGTTAGCTTCAAACTGTTATGAAAAATCATTGTACAGATTGACCAACAGTGTGTTAGTGACAGGTTAGTCAATCACAACCGTTAACTGCAAAATCGATGGTGTAAAACATGTGAATAACATGTGTGTTAGTCAATCCGTAGTGTCTTTTTGGAGCCAGAATAGACGCGTTCGTTCTCGATAGCCGAAACATAGTCAGATATGCCCCATCGGGTATTGGCATAGTTCAATTTATGTCCCTCTAATGTCCCATTGATCTGAATATAGCAGTCCGCATTGTGACCAAGTCCCCCACGTTATCGGCACAAATCAGCGCGAAGAACTTGTAGCAACTCTCCATCTGCCTTAATAGCCCTATCGGGACTTGACATAGCATAAAACTGCTTCTTCCGATGTCTCGATGAGTCCTAATGCATGTTTACTTTATCGGTATAATTTACACCGATATCCCCACAGGTGCTTTTATCTTCATCGGGGGTCGGAATAGCCTTTTTCTATTCCTCCCGAAGTCCCGATCAGTCTCCGATGCACTTTTATGCTTTATGCTTCCGAGTTTGTTTTATCGGTATAGGTAATACCGATGGGTCCGCCTTCCCCACTCTCCATGTCATCAGGGATCGATATAACTCTTTTTTCACTATCCCGATATGGTCTTTTTCTCCAATATGGCCATTTTTTTAAAAAAAGCAGGAGATATGCCAAGTCCACCATCCTTTCGTTGCTTCGTGAAAGATAAACTCCACACTAATTCACCCATCGAAATAACATAGACTGTCGGATCACTTTGAAGATGCACCTTCTTCACTTTCCATGTCATCCTCATTCTAGGCCCACTTCCCTTTCGCTGCTTCGCGATAGGTTAGTCAATCGCAACCACTAATTGCAGAATCGACGGTGTAAAATGCACGACTAACACGCGTGTTAATCATTACTAACTGGGTATCGGTATAGCAGACCGAGACCACTCCTGATATCTGAAACATAGTCGGATATGCCCCATCGGGTATCGGCATAGTTCAATTTATGTCCCTCTAATGCCTCGCTGATTTGAATATAGCAGTCCGCATTGTGACCAAGTCCTTCGCATTATTGACATAAATTAACGCGAAGAACTCGTAGCAACTCTCCATCCGCCTTAATAGCCCTATCGGGACTCGGCATAGCATAAAACTGCTTCTTCTGATGACCCGATGAGTCCTAATGCATGTTTACTTTATCGGTATAATTTACACCGATATCCCCGTAGGTGCTTTTATCTTCATCGAGGGTCAAAATAGCCTTTTTCTATTCCTCCTGAAGTCCCGATCAGTCTCCGATGCACTTTTATGCTTTATGCTTCTAAGTTTGTTTTATTGGTATAGGTAATACCGATGGGTCCGCCTTCCCCACTCTCCATGTCATCGGGGATCGATATAACTCTTTTTTCACTATCCCAATATGGTCTTTTTCTCCGATATGGCCATTTTTAAAAAAATGTAGGAGATATGTCGGGCCCACCATCCTTTTGTTGCTTCGCGAAAGATAAACTCCACACTAATTCGCCCATTGAAATAACGCAGACTGTCAGATCGCTTTGAAGATGCACCTTCTTTACTTTCCACATCATCCTCACTCTGGGCCCACTTCCCTTTCACTGCTTCGTGATAGGTTAGTCAATCACAACCACTAACTGCAGAATCGACAGTGTAAAATGCATGACTAACATGCGTGTTAGTCATTACTGACCAGGTATCAGTATAGCAGACCGAGATTGCTCTCGATAGCCGAAACATAGTCAGATATGCCCCATCGGGTATCGGCATAATTCAATTTATGTCCCTCTAATGCCCCGCTAATCTGAATATAGCAGTCCACATTGTGACCAAGTCCCCTGCGTTATCAGCATAAATCAGCCTGAAGAACTCGTAGCAACTCTCCATCCGCCTTAATAGCCCTATCGGGACTCGGCATAGCATAAAACTGCTTCTTCCGATGTCCCGATGAGTCCTAATGCATGTTTACTTTATCGATATAATTTACACTGATATCCCCGCAGGTGCTTTTATCTTCATCGGGGGTCGAAATAGCCTTTTTCTATTCCTCCCGAAGTCTCAATTAGTCTCCGATGCACTTTTATGCTTTATGCTTTCGAGTTTGTTTTATCGGTATAGGTAATACCGATGGGTCTACCTTCCCCACTCTCCATGTCATCGGGGATCAATATAACTCTTTTTTCACTATCCCAATATGGTCTTTTTCTCCGATATGGCCAATTAAAAAAAAAAAGCAGGACTAGTTTGATATGTCGGGCCCACCATCCTTTCATTGCTTCATGAAAGATAAACTCCACGCTATTTCACCCACTAAAATAATGCAGACCGTCAGATCCTTTTGAAGATGCACCTTGTTTACTTTCCACGTCATCCTCACTCTGGGCCCACTTCCCTTTCGTTGCTTCGCGAAAGATAAACTTCGACCATCTTTCCTTTACGAAACAACGCGGGCCGTTGGATCAACCGGAAGATATCGTCTATTGGTATATTGAAACGAACCATTGGGATAAAGAAAATTTAGGTATTCAGAGACTCGATAAGTGGGTTGGGGTAGTTTGTTCCGATTAGAAAGCAAAAAAGTGGTAAAGTAAGGCTCCGTAAAGTAATAACAACCGGCGGCAAACATTTGAATCATCGGGAGGAGTGTCGTCGATGAGCTGTTGGTTTTCGTCATGAGAAGAACTGACCGTGACAACATAGTTTCCATTAAATGCATAAATTGAGTACATTCGTTGCCGCACGAAGCAAATCTATCAAATATTACAATAATCAATTACAAAGATTGGAAGCAAATCTGTCCCAAATAGCCGGTATTGCAGAGGGAGCAGCATTTCTCACGAAGTAATTGCAGAAAGATATTAAGTGCTTATTGAGAAATTTTTTGAGTTGCTGACTATACAATGAAATAATTTGCAGAAATGGAGGGGTCAAGGTCAAAAGGGAAGTGAAAATTTGTCGAAGTATCGAGTACTACAACAAAGAAATTAGGTAGAAAGCTGAATCAGGACATGATAGACCAAATGGCCTCTCCAGGAGCTAGGTCACGCAGAGCTAAGACAAATTTGCCTGTCCGTGAGTAGTTAGAGGATAGATACAAAGGGATTGGGGATATATTCACCATAGTGCAATGGCACGAGTTGTTCCTTTTCTATTACTTCCGCAGGGATAATCCCACGCCAATTTCGAACCCATGGAAAATGGGTCTCGGTAAACTTGTAGTACCCAATGTGTTTGTGAGCATTGATTTGTTGAAGCTTTTAGTAAGAAATTATAATGCAAACAAGCAATGCATTATGTTGCCTGAAGGGACTACTCTAGTGCATTTTGCAAAGGCTACGATTCAGGAAGTTTTTGCAATAGATTTGGAGGCGGAATTGCCTTTGTCTTTTGTAGATTTGGAAGAAGAGTACAGGAAGATGGACACTACATACCAGGGCTGGAACCTCGTTGTCCATAAAGTAGGGAAGGGGAGGCTAACAGACAAAGAAGGTCCTCCGTATGACATGACTATTTTTAAGAAGTATCTGCAATATACATATATGGCTTGTGGTCAGGTGGGAGGAGTTGAAGCTCCTGATGTGGCAAACATTGGACCACTTGTTCTAGCAGCAGAAGTGTAGAGGCATGAGCCTAGGGCATTTGACTTTGCTTCTTACCTGGTAGATAGATTGCATGAAGGTTTCTTAAACCTGAAAGACAATCCAGACAAATATTTCAAGCACTACTCAGTGTTAATGCACATCATTTTATTTTATGGGAGACATAGAGGGTTATGGCCGAAAGAATTGAATGTGAATACAATTGGGAAAGATGTAAAGGAGAAACCAATGCAATTATGGGTTTCCCTTTGGGATTACAGGTTTGAGAGTTCTCATTACCTCAAATTTGAGGAGTTCTTTGTTAAACCACTTTTCTTGCTCTTTGGTGAGCCTCGGCAAGGATCATTTTTGGAAGAGGTTAAGAAGTTTCTTAGGCCTCACGAGCACCAAAATGCAAAGGTCAATCACAACTGGGGTGATTGGTACTCATGCCAAAACTTCACTTTTGTTCAATGCTATGGATTTGAGGGTTATCCATATGTTCTCCCTAAGCCTACATTAGAAAAGATTGCCTTCTTGGAAATTGTAAGGCAGTTAAGTGTGTCTAATGCCAAACATTTCGAAGGAGCACACAAGCAAGATTTCCTCCCCAGCACACTTCACTTTCAGGATTTCAAAATTGTATCAACTAGGGCATATGAGGCCATTGACAAGAAGCTGGTGGATGAATACAATTTGTTTCGGCACGTATCTAGAGCATGCTATGATCCTGAGGGTTACATCCATTCAAGCAGGAAAAGATAGGATTTGGGAGACTACCTCCATGAGGACGATGAATTTGAAGACATGTGCAAGAATAAGGAGGTGGAAGAGCTTGCAGGAGTTATGGAGAACTTGGAGAAGAAGCTAGAGCAAAGAAGGCAGAGACTAGAAAACATGGAGGGAGAAACAACCCAAAGTGATTCAGGGGAAAATGAAGTAGTCTCCAAGCTCCATGCCCCTGAGAAGGAGAAGGATTCAGAGGCAGAAGATAGGCTTATTGTTGCTCTAAATGCAGAGACAGATGAAAGAATGACAAAACATGTTTCTTTTGTATCTGATGATCACTTCATTAAGTCTAAGGAATTCAAATCATTCCTGTACCACTTCAAGGGTAAGAAATTGAGGGAAGTAGTGCCAAATGTGACCCTTGATAATGAAGCAGAAATGATGATGAGGTTGAAGGAAGACATCGATAGAGAAGTTGATACTATGACCCCGCAAAGGGGCAAGCAATTGCTAGTAGACACAAGAATAATTGTGTTTCCAGGATGGGACCTGAGTGCTTCATTTATTTTTTATTCTTTGTTACATTCAGATAATAAGGATATGAAGTTAAACATCCAAGGAGTGCAAGATATTTTTATTGGATCAAGATATGATCCAAAGGAGGAAGAAATGTTATTGTGGGCCTTATATCCTCCTAATAAGAGGCCAAAAATCGTTGATGTAGATAAAGCTTTTGGTCACATGATGACCTTGAAGGTTGGGGAAGTAGATCCTATAGTCACAACTGACATGGGTATCAATATTTCAAAGTTTAATAAGGCCCAAATGAAACATGAGATAGCAGAGAAGAATTAGTATAAGGCTTTATATGAAGAGACCCTTAAGAGGAGTGGGCACCTTGTTCCCCAAATTATAGATTCAGGAGGCGAATGGAAGAAAAAAATTGAAAAGCTATCTTATAAACATAACAAGTTGAAAAAATAGATGAAGAGCATTAGGGCCGATACGGCTTGCGTGTTGCTAAGTAGGAGGTATGACAATATGGAGAAAGCATTGAACGAATTCTGGGTTGAATATCAGAGGAACATGGACAATATGATTACACACACCAGAATTCGAGATAGACTCGACATGATGTTACAGGATGCAACGATGAAAGAGAAAGAAAAAAAGAAGCTGCAGGGTCTGCTTGTTACACACGAGGGAGTTACCAAGGCATTGAAGTCTAAATTTGATGAATGCCAGCAGATTGTTGAGAATGGGGTTCCTAGTCTAGTAGATGATGCAGGTGTGATCAAAGACAAAATTGTATGGATCACTGAGTGCAAGTCTATGCTTAATGCAGCCCAAGCCATCGCCAGAGCAGATGTCCTTGACTTGAATGACACGGTCGATCAATTGGAAAAAATTTATGCGATTGAGAATGCAGCCAAGGATGCCATCTTCAACGCTACAACATATAAGGATCCGGCCTACTTGGGGCATATTAAAAAATGTGGACGACGGCTGGATCAAAAGTCCTAGTGTGGTGTTTGACTTTATGTAATATAATTGATATCTTGGTTAGGCGTTTTAATTTCTGTTCACATAGTTGTTAAGATAATGAAAGGGTGTGTCCTTTCGTTCCTGTCTTTCAGCATTTGTATTTTTGTTGAGTCATCTTGCATAACAAAGGGAGTTTTTTTGGGGGGGGGTTTTGGAACATCATTGCTGTAAGGACTGAAAGTCATATGTATTATTAAATTTTATAGGAAGCAGAAGTGTCATTTTGTGTAAGCAAATTGCAATGAAGTATCTCCAAGTGGGTAGCTTCTGTGTACTGTCATTTCTCATACATTAATATACAAGATTCACTGTTTCTACTTCAAATGTACTGATTACTTTCTTTGTTGATGAAACATGCTTTGTCCTCTTCATAAATTTGTTTAAGAATTTGCTATAATGTGAATCACGTTCTGTTACATTAAATTGGGTTACATTCTGTTTAAGAATTGGGTTCTTATTGTATTGATCTAAAACGACTTCTAAAGCCTCACTAGGCATTTAGGCATATCGGTTTAATGTTAGGAAGTCATGCTAGGAAGTTCAGTATAAGTAAAAATGCATAAAAGGCAAAAATGCACATTTGACAAAAAGTTGTCGTTGTTGCTTGACAACTTTTTGCAACTTTTTGAGAAACTTTGCATTTTTTTAGCAAATCGGTGGTTGGGAAAGCGATGAGGTATTGGTTATGACCAAAATGGCATATAAAATGCTTTGAGAATGACCAAGATGACCATAATAGAAACTCAATTGTGCTACAAGAATTTGATTTTATTTGTAGACATATATATTGAAATGCTTGACTTTGATGTTATACAACAATTTCATGCACATACAATAAAAAACATTTGTTTTTCCACCATATATAATAAAATGTTAACAACAATTTCAAGACAGAGAAGATAAGAGTACCAGTTGATGTCAAAAAAGTTTTTATTTATTCGATAAAGCTATAGTTTATATTAATTCTGAAGATGTTTAAATTCTGCAAGATAAACCTCGATGGCTAGCCGACTAGACCATCGAAGTCGGTGGATGGTATACATAACAGTCCATACATAACACATTCATAAACATTTTTTAAAAAAAACACAGTCCTTGCTTCAAAAAAGGTTGTATGTGCCATCTCACTACACCACATGAATAGTGACCGTGCCCTCTTCCACGTCCAACACTTCCATGTTCCTAACTTGGTTAATTTATGTCTCCCTGCTGGAGCCTTCACCGAACTGCAGCACACGACCCTTTTTAGTTGTTCTTCCACAAGGTCGACCCCATCATTTTGTGCGTGCAGGAACCGTTTGTTGCACAAGTGCTCTATATTCCGACCAATGTCCCCATTTTGCCATCTCCACACCCACTTCCCAGACATTGACCATCTCAAGGTATTGCACAATACCATACATCCCAGCCTATGCTACACTTCTTCTGGCCTCTTTATCGAATGTCGCACTCTAGAGCAAGAACAGTCGCAAGGGAGGACTGAATTCACTCACGCAAGTCCACACTCTACCCACACTTTCAAAGCCATCCATGTCTCGTGCCAATCCTAATAAAGCTTCCATTTTGCCTAGCCATTCCTTCTTCACACACCTATTCATGATTTCTCTGACTTTCAGAATAGGTCAGAGCTCCAGACACCATGCCATAAACAAAGACACTATGTCTGCATTGGTTCTGTACTTCCATCCACCTTCTACATACTCAGGCCCAAGGATCAACTTCACCGCGGACAGGAATGCGGTGTCTTCATAGACAAACAGGTTCATCAACCTATCATCTCTTATTCGTCCCCAAAATGTGACCTATGTTTTGCTTGTTTGTAAAGAAAAGTTGGCCTCCATATTTCAAATCAAGATACATGTTATTCCAAAACGGACATTCAAATATGTCAGACTAAAGGCAACGTCTATAAATTATTTCAATTTTTATCAAACTGTGCCTTAATTTTTTAGTGCTTTCTAATAACTAATTTCATCCACCACATGTTCCATGTTATTCTACAATCTAAGTTTCTGCACAATAGTCTATGGACGTTTTTGTAGACTTACACAATTCCATATGATCCACAGAGCTAATCAAAAGTTTCTTCGATTAACAAGGCGACCAACATTCTGCGATTGTCTAACTTGTCGGTAACGTGCACTTGCGATTGACTAACCTGATGGTAACGCGTGGTTGCGATTGACTAACTTGTCGCTAAGACATTGTATCAAAAGGAGAATGGGAAAGCGGAACCATCAATATTACCTATACCGATAAAACAAACTCAGAAGCATAAAGCATGAAAGTGCATCGGAGACTGATTGAGACTTCAAGAGGAATAGAAAATGGCTATTCCGACCCCCGATGAAGATAAAAACACCTATGGGGATATCGGTGTAAACTATACCGATAAAGTAAACATGCACTAGGACTCATCGGGACATCGAAAGAAGCAATTTTATGCTATGCCGCTAGGAGTTCTTCGGGGTGATTTATGTCGATAATACCAGGGACTTACTCACAATGCGGACTGGTATCCTATTGAGATCATCGTGGCACTGGAGGGACATAAATTGAACCATGTCAATACCCGATGGGACATATCGGACTATGTTTCGGCTATCAGGAGCGGTCTTAGTCTGCTATACCGATACCCGATCAGTAATGAGTAACACGCGTGTTAGTCGCGCGTTTGACACCGTCGATTCTGCAGTTAGTGGTTGCGATTGACTAACCTATGGCAAAAAAGAAAAAGGAAAGTGGGCCCAGCGTGAGGATGACGTGGAAAGTAAAGGAGGTGCATCTTGAAAAGGATTCGACGGTCTGCATTATTTCGGTGGGCGAAATAGCGTGGAGTTTATCTTTCGCGAAGCAGTGAAAGGATGGTGGGCCCGACATTTCAGACTACTTCTGCCTTTTTAAAAAAACAGCCATATCGGAGAAAAAGACCATATCGGGATAGTGCAAAAAATAGTTAGATTGATTCCCAATGACATGGAGAATCGGAAGGCAAAACCATCGGTATTACCTAAACCAATTAATCAAACTTGGAAGCATAAAGTATGAAAGTGCATCAGAGACTGATCGAGACTTCGGGAGGAATAGAAAATGCTATTCTGACCCTCGATGAAGATAAAAGCGCCTATGGGGATATCGGTGTAAATTATACCGATAAAGTAAACATGCATTACGACTCATCGGGACATCGGAAGAAATTTTTTTATGCTATGCCGAGTCCCGATAGTACTATTAAGGCATGGTAGTAGTTTGTTTTACACCATCCATATTGCGAAAAACATTCTGCGATTATCTAACCTGTCGGTAACGCACGCTCACAATTGACTAACCTATCGCTAAGACATTGTATCACATGGAGAATTGGGAAGGCGGAACCATCGGTATTACCTATACCAATAAAACAAACTCTGAAGCATAAAGCATAAAAGTGCATCAGAGACTGATCGGGACTTCAGGAGGACTAGAAAAAGGCTATTCCGACCCCCGATGAAGATAAAAACACCTACGGGGATATCTATGTAAATTATACTGATAAAGTAAACATGCATTAGGACTCATCGGGACATCGGAAGAAGCAATTTTATGCTATGCCGAGTCCCGATAGGACTATGCCGATACCCGATGGGGCATTGCCGACTATGTTTCGGCTATCGGGAGTGGTCTCGGTCTGCTATACTGATACCCGATCAGTCATGCGCAAAACAAACTCCGAAGCATAAAGCATAAAAGTGCATCAGAGATTGATTGGGACTTCGGGAGGAATAGAAAAAGGCTATTCCGACCCCCGATGAAGATAAAAGCACCTGTGGGGATATCGATGTAAATTATACCGATAAAGTAAACATGCATTAGGACTCATCGGGACATCGGAAGAAGCAGTTTTATGCTATGCTGAGTCCCGATAGGGCTATTAAGGCAGATGGAGAGTTGCTAGGAGTTCTTCGGGTTGATTTATGCCAATAATGCGAGGGACTTGGTCACAATGCGGACTGCTATATTCAGATCATCGGGGCATTAGAGGGACATAAATTGAACTATGTCGATACCCGATGGGGCATATCCGACTATGTTTTGGCTATCGAGAGTGGTCTCGGTCTGCTATACCGATACTCAGTCAGTCATGCGCAAAACAAACTCGGAAGCATAAAGCATAAAAGTGCATCAAAGACTGATTGGGACTTCGGGAGGAATAGAAAAAGGCTATTCCGACCCTTGATGAAGATAAAAGCACCTGCGGGGATATCAGTGTAAATTATACCGATAAAGTAAACATGCATTAGGACTCATTAGGACATCGGAAAAAGAAATTTTATGCTATGTCGAGTCTCGATAGGACTATGTTGATACCCGATGGGGCATATCCGACTATATTTCGGCTATTGGGAGCAGTCTCGGTCTACTATATCGATACCCGATCAGTCATGCGCAAAACAAACTTCAAAGCATAGAGCATAAAAGTGCATCGAAGACTGATTGGGACTTCGGGAGGAATAGAAAAAGGCTATTCCAACCCCCGATGAAGATAAAGCACCTACGGGGATATCGGTGTAAATTATACCGATAAAGTAAACATGCATTAGGACTCATCAGGACATCGGAAGAAGCAGTTTTATGCTATACCGAGTCCCAATAGGGCTATTAAGGTGGATGGAGAGTTGCTAGGAGTTCTTTGGGTTGATTTATGCCGATAACGTGGGGGACTTGGTCACAATGCGGACTGCTATATTTAGATCATCGGGGCATTAGAGGGACATAAATTGAACTATGCCAATACCCGATGGGGCATATCCGACTATGTTTCGGCTATCAGGAGCGGTCTCGATCTGCTATACCGATACCCAGTCATTCATGCACAAAACAAACTCGGAAGCATAAAGCATAAAAGTGCATCGAAGACTGATCGAGACTTCGGGAGGAATAGAAAAAGGCTATTCTGACCCCCGATGAAAATAAAAGCACCTGCGGGGATATCGGTGTAAATTATACCGATAAAGTAAACATGCATTAGGACTCATCGGGACATCGGAAGAAGCAGTTTTATGCTATGTCGAGTCCTGATAGGGCTATTAAGGTGGATGGAGAGTTGGTACAAGTTCTTCGTGCTGATTTATGCCGATAACACAGGGGACTTGGTCACAATGCGGACTGCTATATTCAGATCATCAGGGCATTAGAGGGACATAAATTGAACTATGCTAATACCCGATGGGGCATATCCGACTATGTTTCGGCTATCGGGAGCAGTCTCAGTCTGCTATATTGATACCCGATCAGTCATGCGCAAAACAAACTCTAAAGCATAAAGCATAAAAGTGCATCAGAGACTGATCGGGACTTTGAGAGGAATAGAAAACGGCTATTCCGATCCCCGATGAAGATAAAAATTACCTGCAGGGATATCGATGTAAAGTATATCGATAAAGTAAACATGCATTAGGACTCATCGGGACATCGGAAGAAGCAATTTTATGCCATGTCGAGTCTCGATAGGACTATGTAGGCGGATGGAGAGTTGCTGGGAGTTCTTTGGGCTGATTTATGCCGATAATGCGGGGGACTTGGTCACAATGCGGACTCATCGGGGCATTGGAGGGACATAAATTAAACTATGCCGATACCCGATGGGACATATCGGTCTATGTTTCGGCTTTCGAGAGGGAAACAGGGACCAAAATAGAAACAGCGTGTTAGTGATAGGTTACTCAATCGTAGTCACTAATTGCAAAATAGGTTACGCGTTCGGCCACAGCTCCAAAACAGACATTTTTTTTGTTATTTTAGACTATTTTATGTAATAAATAGTAAATCATATTAAAAAAAACAGACAAAAAACCCTGTGTAAAATTAACTACAAATTTATATGGGTATTTCGACATATTCATTTGAATCATTTGAAGATAATTTTAATATTACTGTTAATTGTTAATCACCCAATGAGTAATCGCGTGTTACTTAGTGCGTACGGTGGACTCAGCAAGGCCGTGGCTATTGCGTGACTAACAACGCATGGAAATCCATCGGAGAAGCGGCAAAACCAATAACAACACATGGAAATCCAAGGTCGGACCTATCGGCATTACTCTTACCGATTAAATTAATAAGGCAATGGCGGTTACATCGGAGAACCGGCAAAAACATAATATTGTCTTGCTAATAACCGAAAAGCGCAACAGAAATGATAGACGAAAACGATAGTATAGAGATACTAATAGACACCAAAAACCCAGCAAAACGGCAGTACAGACATACTAACACGCTGCTATATCTAACCCTAACGCAAATAATTTCAAGCTACAAAAAAAGAAGAGTAACCAAAGCAAAAAAAAACAATATGATTTTCACACAACGTATACAAATCTAAAAGAACGGCTACTCAACAAAACAATAAAACATGCAAATTTTCCAAATGTATACAACTAGAAAAATGACTACTCAACATACCTGTTAACCTTCACAAATGAACGTAGGCTGCCCTTGAAAACTAAGTCCTCGCTGCCTCCTTCCAACCCTTCTTTGCCTTAAAAAACGCCTTAAAAAATGTTGCCTACTTCAAACCCTTTGCCTGCAAAAATGCCTTCAAAACTAGCATAACAAATGAGGGCTTTGGACTTTATCTTATCGCGCATTAGTCCGTCCGTCCCTTTGTCCCCTTTTTTCCACAACAGGTAGAAAATGGCGGGAGCTCCGCTCGTACATTCCACCTACCCACCTAACACGCGTGGGTTCGACATCATCCCATTTTTCAATGCAGAAAATGGCGGGACGCGTCTATTCTGGCTCCACAGTACAGATTGACTAACACGTGTCTTTGTCTCGCGTTTTACACTGTCGATTTTGTAGTTAGCGGTTGCGACTGACTAACCTGTTACAGACGGACTAACACGTTGTACGAAAGGTTTGTTTTGGAGCTATGGTGTCGGTTTTCATTGAACGGTTGCGATTGACGGATTGACTGAGTAAGGAACCACCTATGGCCCACCTATCAGTAGCACGTGTGAGACAACCATCGTGGTTTGGAAGCCCGCGACCTCTTTTTCTCGCCGTTTTGGCATCCAAACGCGGTCATCAACACTTGTCGTTGGATGTTTGTTTTCTATGGCTTTTAATGTGTGTGTTAGACACAACACATCGGCCTGAGCCGCGGCCCACGATTCGCTGTTTTTCGGCATGTCCACGTAGTTTCATGTGGGCCCCGACATTTCAAACAGCCGACTCCAAGACAGCTCCACGTCATTTTCGGTGGGTCCGACGCTTGCACCAAATGGGCATGGTATGGGCTATGCATGTCTCGAACATGTCCGTGATGCATTTCGTTGGTACGATAGGTCACTTTTGGAGCCAGAATAGATGCGTCCAATTTTTTTTAGCTATAACTCCTACATTTTAAACTTACATATTTGAACTAGCAAAAATAGTGTGAAACTAAATGTACAATTTCCAAGATTTTACAGTGTGTAGATCTATCCCTGCCTGTCTATACTGGCTCCAAATCGGCAATACGGATTGACTAAGACGTGTGTTAGTCACGCGTTTTACACTGTCGATTGTGCAATAAACGATTGCGATGGACTAACACATTACTATCATACTGTACAAAAGATCCGTTTTAGACCCAGAATAGCTGCGACCTTCCTGCCTCCCATCAAGTATTGATAAGTATCAGCAAAATAATCTGTAGGCCAGTGGGACATCAATTTGATAGACGTGGCGATGTGATTTATATCTGATCTATGTCAGGCAAAATTCAATTTGATAGACTTTTAATGAGAGAATAATTCTGTTTTGAATGGGAATCTGCCTCGCCTTCATTAGGTTAGTACGTTTCAATAGACTTTCATGCTCTGCCTACTCCGAAGAGAAGCTCATCCGACTTAGTCGACTGTGCCGCGCAGATCAGATTTGATTGGACAGCACAACTTTTGTATCTTATGTTCTTTCGCCACATTCACTCCGGTTAAACACTTTGACCTAATTGTTCGAGGAATAAATGGAATTCAAGTTTTTTCTGGAATACGAAAGATAGACATGCTGGTGTAAACGCGAAGACAAAATTAGAGAATATAGATATGAAGTAAATTTTGCGATGGTGAAGGTACTGTGGACCACCCATCTTAATCCTTGAAGTATCTTCTGAGTGCGTATCTGTTTGTGTATAATGAGAATGATTTATTTTCATTCATTCAATTAGTAAAGTATAATGGCATAGCAGTAGCACCAAGCTTGGAATTTATCTGTCATAGTGGCGAATAATTAGCAATGAAGTAATAATAATATCAACAATAATAATTAATATGATTATTTTAAAAGTTAAAATTCTGATTAAAATATGGAGATTTAATCTTGGTTGCTAATCTATTTAGAAATTTTGATATTTCAAGATTATAATTTAAATGATATTTAAGTCATTTATTATACTTTAGACACACACAATAAAAGGAAGTTGTTATTTGTGACAAGCTAGTAACCTTTGATGAGGGTTCATATTATTATCATAATTATTAATATATAATATAATAATATGAATATGTTATTATGTAATATTATATGTTATAATTAATCTAGTTGATCAACTCATCCATACCATTAATCTTCCATATAATTAGTTCAGTTGATCAACTCCTCTAGATTTACACTTTCAAAAAATATAAAAAATTCCACCTTCGAGCTTTTTTCAATCTTGGAGATGGCCCTTAAAAATATACCCCCTTTAGGATCTCTCACGTAATCTTGTCCTTCTTCAAATTTTCCTTCCTCATCAATTTTTAACTTTCATCTTGGCCTCTTTGTTCCACTCTTTTGCATAACTCCTCTTGCAATGCGTGCACTTGTATTTAGAGGGCTCTAAAGTCCTCTCTTGGAACAACATCTGTTCCACCATGCATCCTTCATGGAGGCATCTTGATCGCAAACCCACAATCACAAGTCTTGGTGTAAACTACCCCACGTTCAATGCTCTATCTACACACTTAACAACTCTCACTCCATAAATTCTTTTACCATTAACCTTAGGTCTTGGTGCAAACTACCTCAAATTCAATGCTCTCTCTACATTCTCAAAAACTCCCACTTTTATACCAATTCATAAAGGGTACTCCCCCTACACACCTAAACACATGCTTTGATACCACTAATGAAGGGTCCCAAGCACATGCTTTGATACCAATTGATGAAGGGCTACTCCAACCAACTATGACAACACATAAATTGCAAGAAGATAATACATGTTTTCTCTTACCTCAAATGAACATGGAAATACAATTTTAACACTTACAAAATATTAGCCTCTTAGGCTTTACAATTTACAAGATGCAGCTACAAGCCTTGGTTCTTAATCTTTGTATTTGAATTATCAACTAGCACAAGCCCCCAATTTAAAGAATTTTTGAGTGAGGGAAACCACTTGTGGTATTCCAAAACCATGGAAAACCAAGTCTTGGAAATCCCACACCCCCTTGGGATGAGAAACACATGACAATCAAGAGATCCAGCACAAAGGCAATAGATGTCCCTAGAAATTTCCCATATGGGTGTCTAAGGAGGTGGCTATTGAAATTCCCAAAGTGGGTGCCTAAAGAGGTGTCTTTTCTATTCCAGTTTTCCATGATTCTTCCCCTTCCTCAAGCGGGACTCACCAAGATGGGATTTTTCTCCAGTTTGCATTATAATTAATAATATACTATATGTCCCCTCATGAAAATTACATTTTCCTTCAGACATAAGCCACAAATATTAAATTATTTTATCTTCTATGTCCCCTTGGAGACCTCTAGTAGCTTTCATTTGATTTTATTCTCCTAATCTTACCTAAATTAGAACAAACAATAATTTTGGTTGATGTAAGATTGCTATCCACCCATGATGCACCTACACCAAAAAGTCAAATCATTCGATGTTGGATGAAAGGAGACCATTTTTATTGATGTGAAAATAACCATTTGTATGCTTTGCATTACCATTAATGTTATTTTTTTACATAAAATTATTAGAATGAATTATTAGAAAGCTAGTGTTTCATAAGAAAAATGATCGATAATTGTCCAGTTCTTGGAAAATGTAAAAAAGAATGTCTCAAATAAATAAGTTTAATCTCTTTATTAATTTTTAATTTAAATAGCACCTTCACCGAAGGAGATGCAATAGTTACCTCAATTGTAATTTATATAGAAAATCTCATAAATTTAACAAGAGGTTTACAAATGAATTTATTAGAACTTTATAAGAAAAATTATACATGAAAAGTGTATGTAAATCATTGTTAATTGTTTACATTATTTGATAAAACATTAGGTTCAACAAGTCTTTACTTTAATAATACCATTTATACTTGTCTTCATAGAATATTAGTTGATGATTCTTCAAATGAGTCATCTAGATAGTTCTGCAATAAATAATATAGAATTAGAGTATAAAATATTTGAATTCATATAATTGATAAAAAATTGTATACATGTTAAATGCAAAATAAATTATGTATGAAATGATATCTAAAATTATTTTAAATCATACACATAGCCTTGAAATATAATAAAAATCAAAATATTTGTATTATATCTATTTTTTATTTACAAAAGACATGTTTTTGTATACACATAAAAAAGAGCTATGATTAATTAAATAAATATTTATTATTTATTTAATATTTTTTCTTCTATTAAATAAATAAATAAATAAATTTAAAAGTTTATTTATTTATTTCATTTGTCCTATACTTCTATGTTAATTTATTAATTAAATATCAACTATTTAATTATTTTCATAATTCTTCTAATGTACTTTTTGATTAAATAATTTTAAATTTTTTTTTTGAATAAAAGGGTAAAAACTTTATTGAAAATCAAACACAAGAATTATAAAGAGAGCCAGAGCCTTGAGGCCCCAGAAAAGAACCACCAACCCAGCCTTAGATCATTCAGCTTCAAAACCATCCATGTCCTCAATGAAAATCTTCTACAAGTCTTGACAGTAATCCCCAGAGAGATGCTCCCAACCTTCAACTTTCCAATCACTACCATGTTCCGAGGTCCACTTGGCCAAACAGTCAGCTGCTCTATTCCATTCTCGAGGGATGTGGATGAAAGACACTTACTCCATTAAAGAGATAATTTGGAGAATTTGTTGGACAATCCCTGTCAACTGCCACTAAATCCCACTCACCTTCTACTTAGTCAATAAGTTAACAACAATTTGTGAATCCAATTCATAAATCACCTTCCTTTGTCCCAACACCCAAGTCCGCTCTAGTGCATAGAGAATCGCAAATCCCTCCATAAAATTATAAGATTGCCACCCTTTATGCACCGAAAAGGCGAAAACTACCTCCCCCCTGCTATTCCTACCAACACCACCTACTCCAGCAGGGCCTAGGTTACCCCTAGATGAGCCATCAGTGTTAATCTTGATAAACTCATCTTGAGGGGGTATCCACCTTCCCACCCTTTGCACCTTCTTCATAGCTCATCTACCTCTCTTGACACAAGAAGAAGAAGGAGACAACTCCTGCAAGCCAAGCCTACTCACAATACCTGCCTCATCTCTACCCAGCGGAAAATTCACCTCACATTTAGCTTCCACTATCTCCCAGATCATAGCAATGATCCTATTCCAAACTTGCTGAACAAACAATTTGACCTCACGAAAGATCCTCCTATTCCTTTTGAGCCAGATCTGCCACAGAATGAGGATGGGCCCAATATACCAGACAGTCTGGAGGAAGGAGGACAGGATAGGAGGTCTTCCCAAATTGCTCCAAAACTCCACCAAAGAATCCGCATGGACACAAGGATGCTTCCACACCCCCCACCAATAGTGCCAAATAAGCATAGAGAAGGGGCATCTGAAGAACAGGTGTGAGGAATCTTCCTCCCCGTTACCACACAAAACACAGATAGAAGGCCCCAAGAATCCCCACTTGTGGATATTGTCCCAAGTTAGACATCTATTCAAAGTCAAAGTCCAAGCAAAGCAGTTACACTTCGGCCAAGAAACATTATTCCACACCTATTTCCACCAGTTCACTTCTCTTCCCTCAAGTCTTTGGTTCAGCAATTCTTGGTATCCACTAGCCACAAAAAAAAACACCCTTAGGATTTGGAGACCAAGCAAGTCCATCACTACCCTTGAGGGAGCTACAGTGTCTACTTGCCAAAATGCCATGCAACTCAGCACACTCTTCCTCCATCCCAACAACCGACCACTCATTAGGAGCCTTCCACCGCTCCAAATCCAACCAACCACACCTATAAACAACCTTAAAATCACTCACCCTTGACCATCCCGCCTCCAAAAACCTCTGACATAGGTTCCCAAGGTTAGGAAACTGATCAAGGATGGGAAGGTATCCATCCCAAGAGTCATTCCAGAAAAGGACCTCTTCCTCCTTTTGCAAATCCAAAAAAGTCTTGCCTTAATGAGAGAAGCTCCCCTCTTGAGAGTATACCAGATCGATGAGCCCTTTCCCTCAAGCAGATATCTAGGGATTTCCTCCATTGGGATCCTTTGTATATATTTGTTGGCCAAAATCCTAGCCCAGCCTCAATCCTGCTCAACACACCACCTCCAGTACAATTTAGCTGTAAGAGCTTCCCCAAAAAGAATAGACTGCCTTAAACCAAGCCCCCCCAACTGCTTCGAGCTACACACCAGGTCCCAATTGACAAGACTCCATTTGGAAGAGGAGATATTACCTACCCATAAGAATTGCCTAGCCAGAGAATCCAAACCCTTCAAGAACCACTTAGGAGCGACATGAAGCATACATCGATAGATCGGAAGATCCCGAGCCACCAACTAAATCAATTGAACGCTCCCAGCAAAGGATAGCCATCTATGAGTCCAGTGATCAACCTTCATGTGAAATTTATCCAAGATCCCCTACTATGACTCCCTAGGAGGGTTGCTAGGAAAAATAGGAACGCCCAAATAAATCAAAGGCAAGGAGCCAACTTGGAATCTCAAGATAAGAGCAATCCTTCTTTGAATAGTTTCAGGAGTGTTGAAAAAGAGGATAGAAGATTTATCCTCATTGATCAACTAGCCTGAGGCCTCAAGATAAACATCCAGGACCTTACGCAGATTAGTAGCTTCTTGGATCTGAGCTAGCCCCATAAGGGTCGTGTCATCCACAAACTGCAAATGAGACTGCGGCTACAAGTCATTACCCCATCTCCAACCCTGAATAATACCCAGACCCACATTATGCTTAATCAGCCTCCCCAGACCCTCAACTAGAAGAATGAATAAATAAGGGGAGAGGGGGTCCCCCTGGCGGAGACCCCTAGAAGTACCAAATAGCTCAGTATGGTCTCCATTAATAAGAACAGAGAAAGAAGTGGACATAACACAACTCATAACCCACTGGATCCACTCATTAGCAAAACCAAAAGCCTTGAGGATCTTCTGAAGGAAGGACCATCGAACTCTATCGTACACCTTAGCCATATGCAAATTGATAAACATAGCTTTTTCCTTGGAGGTTGCCATAGAGTGAATGGTCTTCATAGCAATGATCACACCATCCAGAATTTGGCGCCCTTCCACAAACTCACTCTGCTCCTCAGAAACAACATTCCCCAGACACTTCTTCAATCTATCCGCAATTAGCTTAGAGATGATCTTATAAATCACATTGCAGAGAGAGATAGGGCAAAACTAGCCTGACCAGTCGGCCCTATCACACTTGGGAATTAGAGAAATGACCGAAGCATCTACTTATTCCTATGGGACTCCTAGACTACTTCCAATAAATCCAACTTGATAATATCCTAGAACTCTTGAAAGAATTCAACCGGGAACCCATCAGGTCCAGGAGCTTTTCCTTTCCTCATGTGAAAGACAATCCTCTCAAGTTCTTCCAACAAAATAGGACACAAAAGCTGCTCATTCATCTCCCCCGTGACAAGAGAAGGAATGCAAGCCAGAACTAGATTCTCCTCCACCGTTTCCCCCTGAGAGACCTCCCTGAAGAGAGACTAGAAAAACTGAAGCGACTCCCTAGATATCTCCTGCAAGGATAAGCACTGCTCACCTCTATCATTAACCAGAGCAGGGATGAAATTTCCATGTCTCCTTGCTTTCACTGATTTGAAGAAGAAAGCAATGTTCTTGTCCCCCTCCTTCAACCAATCAATACAAGCTCTATGCTTCTAGTATATTTCTTCCACCTTGACAGCCATGTCTTCCTCTCTAAGAAAGTCCTAAGACAAACCATGCTCTCTGATTTCACTGGTGATCCCATTCAGCATAATTTGAGCAACTTTCTTCTCATGAAAAATGTTCCCAAAACCTTGTCAGTTCCACTGTTTAAGCTGAAACTTAACAAATTGAAGTTGCTTGGTAAAAGAGTACATGGCAGTGCCAAAGGCTGGCCTCCCTTTCCTCCACCACTCCGAAACAAGAAGCTGCAAAGAAGGGCCCTGAAGCCACATAAGTTGGATATTAAATGAAGGTGAGCGGGCTACCTGAGCCGAAGAAGAAACCAACTTGATGGGCCAATGATCCGACCCTCTCCAGTCAAGAATCTCAGAACTTGTGGACCACCCCCCACCAATCCAAAAACTAGAAACCAAAAAACGATCCAACCTCTCTGCAATCCAATACTCTCCCACCCTCCTATTGTTCCAAGTGAACAAACCATTGCCAAGCTTAATGTCAACTAGCTGCAACAAGGATATACTATCCTGAAAAAGGAAAGAAGAAGGTTCCAACTGCATAACACCCCCCTTCTTTTCACTCAACTCCAGGATGGCATTGAAGTCTCCTGCCATAATCCAAGGATGAAAAGGGGCTAGCCTTCACATACAAGAAACATGAGACCATAAGTTTTTCTTACCCTGAAGATTAGTGGGAGCATAGATGTTCGAAAACAAGATGAATTCCCCACTTTCAAGACTAGATAGAGCCCCGGATAAAAAGGATCTGGAGGCAACCCACCAGACAGGGTAAAACCTTAAAGGGTTCCAAAGATAGGTACCCCTCCCAAGGAACCAACTACCCCAACACACTGACACTCGCCTCACCCCCACAACTTTGGCACCAGATCCATCATACTCTCCATTGAAAGTTTAGTTTCTTGCAAAAATAGGACATCAAGTGAATGACTCCTAATCAAATCCCGAACAACTTTTTGTCTAGGGCCACTGTTCAAGCCCCTTACATTCCATGAAAGCATAATCATTTTGGAGGATTGGAAAAGTGTGAATCCAAAGTCTTTACTGACCCTGACTCAACCAAATTCTCCCCCATCAATTTGATCTTATCCAAATCCTTCTTTCTGCCAACATTTGAGCTCTTCTCTGAAGCACTTTTCTTAATATCTTTCTGATGTAGACCCAGGTGAATGGAGGATTTATTACTTTTTACCCCAACCGGTTCCAATTTCAAATCTATCAGAGAACCCTCCCCCTCAACCAAATTCACCTCAAAACCAGGAGCCAATCCCAACTGTACGCCCCCTGTCTGGTCCATCTCCATCTGCTGGCTTCCAACCACTAGCAGGGCATGGGTAGAGTCCTCAATTACACTTTCTGGAACCCCTCCTGATGCACCTTGATCTAGAGGGGTTAACCCCAGATTTACTTCCTGATGGCTAAGGTCGTCTAAGACCTCAAATCTATTAAAGGTATCCTCCTCTTGTCTCTCCTCTAAGGGCCTCTTTTGTTCTTTGTTCCTATTCTTTGTCTTAACTAAGACAAAACCATCAGCACCCTCAACCTCGACCGACATGGCAGCTTTCCCTTTCTTAGCCCTACCTAGGCTTGGGTCTGATTGCTAAGGTTGTCGCACCACCGGTTTGTATCTAGGGCACTTATGCTGTAAATGACCATACTCATGACACAAGCGACAACAAAATGGTAAAGTCTCATAATCTAACTGTTGAACCCAATAATAAGAGCCTATGCACATATCTATAGCATCTGGCAAGGGTTTACTAAAATCTATTTCAACACAGATACGTGCAAAGGTCATTACCTTTCTCCCTAGGGTTTGTGATGAGGATCCCACTAGCCTCCCAAGTAGTGCGGAAAGCATCTGTAGCACATCCTCCCAACAGCATTCCACTAGAAAACATGGTAACCGAACCCATACTAGAACCCTATTTGAGAGCTCCTTTGAAGGATTAAACCTTGCATACCAAGGCTTGATGAATAATCCCACCTGGTTGTAAAAATACGGGCCTCCTTCAAAGACCCTATTGCGATCCTCCATGTAGTTGAAAGTAACCATGAAGTAGTTATTTGCTAGTAGCATAATCTCCATTTTCCCTTCCAGTGCCCAAGTCCATTATGCCCAGTTTTCCAAAAACTGCAAGGAGACCCTCATTCCCAAAAATTTGCAGTATAGCGAGTGATTTGAAAAAGATTCAATGTCTTCAGCTATCATCTCAGAAGGAATAACCAGCTTCGGCCTCTCACTGCATCTCTCTAGACAACCATTAATCTTCACCATGCGAGAGTTGCCAACACTCCCAAACCTCAAACCTGATGAGAAAAGATTATTGTTAAAAGTATTCATACTCTAAAGTGGGGGTTTTGAGCCCATCACAACATGGAAATCCATGGCTGGAGCAACCTGCAAGGCCTCACCACCAAAACTTGCCATCGGCGTGCAAAAAAATAAAATAGAACAAAAGTGCCTAGGGCCCACACCCCAAAGGGCCACCCATGGAGGCTCAACACCCAAGGCACCTCCCCTCCCAAGCACCACCAAAGAGAGGCCCACAGAATCTCCCTATCACACGGGAATGCCACGGGCCGCAACAAGCCAGAGCCCCATCCCCACTCAGCCTCCACCCCTCCCAGCAACCACAACCACACCCACTGTCGAACCCTGCCAGCACCTTTCGCCACTGTTCTCCCCTGACACCCTGCACTGCCCTCCCTTGCACAAACCTGCACCAGAGCCACTTGTGAGCTAGGGCTGTGAAACCCTAGCTCGGCCTCCTGTGAGTCCCTGCATGAACGTCATCATTCCGTAATGGTCCGAGCTAGATAGGTCGTATTTTGATAAACTCATATATATTCAATAATTTTTAATTATTTAATTAAGTTTTTTCCACATCATTTCTTTCTCTACACCATCTTATTTTCCAACTCATTCTTATGTGGCTAAATAAATTATTTTTTCCTACTATTTAAATTAGTTACATTTAATCTCCAACTTCTAAGTCCTAGTCAAGGGGAGGAAGATACTGTTGAAATGTGGCGACTAATTAGTAAAGTATTGTACACTAGGTACATATCCTCACCAGGGTCCGGGGCCGGGCTGGCCCCGAGCAAGGGTTCGAGGGCGGCAGCCCCTAAGAAATTTTTTTTTTGCCGTTTTTCGTTAATGAAAACTGACATTGTAATAAAACCCTAAAAAGGCCGACTTTGTTTGTTGCCCTAAAAACACATGTTATAAGTGGCTGGGATGCTTAAGGCATTGTAAGGTTGATGTACTGTTTTTGTTGGATAATAAGAAAGATTGGACGGCTGTGTATGGTGGACGTAACCCATTCTGGGTGAACCACGTTAAATCTCTGTGTTATCTGTGTCCTATTTTATTTCTTTATCTTTTGTATTTAAATCTACATATAATTGTTAGTTCATATTTGCTTCGAATCTGCTTGAAACCCTAACAATTGGTATCAGAGCGAGGTTTTTTGTAAATTGGCAGAACTTTCAGATTTGAGTGGGAGCAATGGAGGATTCCAAATTCAAGGTCGAAAAGTTTAACGGCCAGAATTATCAGTTATGGAAAATGCAGATGGAGGATTACTTGTATCAAAAGGATTTGTGGTGGCCATTGGAAGGAAAGGCAAAGAAACCGACCACAATATCAAATGAAGAGTGGGACATTTTAGATAGAAAGGCACTAGGATCCATTCGATTGTGTCTTGCGTCATCTGTAGCATTCAATATAACAGAAGCAAAAACAACTGTAGATTTGATGGCAACATTGGCTAAGTTGTATGAAAAACCCTCGGCTTCGAATAAGGTATTTCTTATGAAGTGTTTGTTTAATTTGAAAATGAGTGAGGGAGGATCTGTAGTGGAGCACTTAAATGAATTTAATACAATTACCAGTCAATTGTCTTCGGTAAAAATTACCTTTGCAGAAGAGGTTAGGGCTCTCTTGATTTTATGTTCTTTATCAGAAAGCTGGAATAGCTTGGTTATGGCTATAATTAACTCTGTCTTTAGTAAAAATACTTTGGTATTTGATGATATTGTTGGTGTTATCCTAAGGGAGGAAATGCGAAGGAAAAGCACAGGTGAGACTCCAACATCATCGGGTAGTGTTTTGAATGTGGAGAACAGAGGAAGATCAAAGGAAAGAGGAAAAGGCCCTAGGAATGAGAAGTCATGAGGGAAGTCAAAGAAAGGACGTTCTCAATCTAATGGAAAGAAAGATTGCTGGTACTGCGGAAAGCCTGGTCATCTAAAGAAAGACTGTTGGTCTCGGAAAAATAAAAAAGGAGACAAAAATGAAAATGACAGTAAAGAAGCTAATATTGCAAGTAATACTTTACAAGATGCTTTAAACTTATGTTTGGATAATGTTAATGATTCCTGGGTAATAGATTCTGGGGCTTCATGTCATGCTACACCCCATAGAAAATATTTTTTAGATTATGTTCAAGGTGATTTTGAACAGGTATATTTGGGTGATGATGAGCCCTGTCAAATTGTTGGAAAAGGAAAGATAAAGATCAAGTTGCAGAATGGTAATGACTGGTTTCTGCAGGAGGTAAGACATGTTCCTAATCTAAGAAGAAATTTAATATCTACAGGGCAACTAGGTAGTGAAGGTTGCATAGTTACCTTCTCAGACAGTGTAGCGTCCTAAAATTGTGACACTTGCAATTTCGACTGCATTTCGGTCTTCACGATGGCGACGCAACACACAACCTGAATGGAGACCCTGAAACTTGCTCACGACACTGAAAACTGCATTTTTCAAGCACCCTGGCCTGAACCTCCTTGCACCCTGTTGTCCCGGGAGGTGGGACCAGAGCGCCCAGCGCCCTGGTCCCCAGGACCATGGCGCCCAGCGCCCTGGTCCCTGGGTCCTATTTTGGGCCCGGTCTCCTAAGGGGTCTCGGGTCTTTTTGTTTGCAAATTGGAAATTAACTTTCCTGGTCGGCCTAAGGTCGGGAAAATCAGTCTATCAGCCCTAAATGACAAGTATATAAACTACATTTTTCTCTCTCATTTAAAAATAACAAATAGATGATGAAAAAGGCGTGGAAACTATACTCAAGCATTCAAGCATTCAAGCATTCCTTCTAAGTCTCCATTCAAGGCTAAGTGTTGCATTCAAGACAAGGATTCAACCATTGAAGAGGAGATCACATACTACATGCTACATACAACATACTACTACAACATACAACATACAACATCTAAACCTTCGCACATAAGGATACAAACATCCTTAGAACAAGGTATTAGTACTTGTTTTACATACATTTACATTTACAGCACTTGCTCATTTCTTGGTTAATTCCAAAACCGGGGTTTGACCTAAAGGCAAACCCCTAATCCCTAACCCCCCAATCGTCTTCGCTTTTCTGTGTGTAGGTTGCAGGTACGCGGCTGAAATTGAAGATCTGGAATCCTTGTGCAGAGACGAACAGATCCCCCTTCGTTTCGTGGATTTTTCGGAGGACCGTGGTGCCGGGCGCCATCGTCCCGACAACTTTTGCTCAAATTTGCAGGACAGCGCCGTATCGACATTTTACCGCTAATTCCAGGTCCGCAGCTTCATCCTATAACCCGAACTCAGTTTATAAGCGAATCTTTATGACTTTCTATGCATTCCTAGCTTAATTTCCTTAACAACATTCTTTACAAAAGAGGGTAGCCTTGCTTTCCTAACCCTTGAAATTCATTTAGCATCCAATCTTACATTGTGTGGGATTGGATCTTATGAGTTTCAACCCCTCTTTTGAATGTAAAGTCTCTCCCCTAAGTGAAAAACCATCGAATCCTAGCGAACCTCCCTTCTCTCTCCTCGGAGTCGGAAGAGGGGAGAGCAACTAGGGTTCGATCGCGATTTTTCCGCTTTACAGACAGTATGTGGAAGGTCACTAAAGGATTATTAGTAGTAGCTAAAGATGCGAAGGTAGGCACATTATATCTGTGTACTGGTAACACTTACTCTACCTTAGCTGCTATAGATAAAGTTACTGCAGGGACAACAACAATAAATGTTGCAAGAACAGATTTGATAATGTGGCACCATAGGCTTGGGCACATGAGTGAGAAAGGGATGAAAATTCTTCACTCCAAAAATCTATTGTCGGGACTAAAGAAGATTGATTTAGAGTTATGTGAAAACTATGTTTATGGTAAACAGAAAAGAGTCAGATTTCTCAAGGTTGGGAAAGAGAAGAAGAGTGAGAAGTTAGAGCTTGTACATTCAAATGTATGGGGACCAGCTTAGGTATCATCTCTTAGTGGCTCTTGTTATTATGTTATTTTTATTGATGACTCAACTAGAAAAACATGGGTATATTTCCTAAAACAAAAATAAGATGTTTTTGAAACTTTTAAGAAATGGAAAGCTTTGGTTGAGAATGAGACAGGAAAAAAGTTGAAGTGTCTCAGATCAGATAATGGAGGTGAGTATTGCAGCAAAGCATTTGAAGATTATTGTTCCTTAAATGGAATTCGAAAGCAGAAGACAGTTCCAGGAACTCCACAAGAAAATGGTGTGTCAGAGAGAATGAATAGGACTATCATGGAACGTGCGAGGAGCATGAGATTGCATGCTAGATTGCCCTTACATTTTTGGGTAGATGTTGTACATATTGCTGTCTATTTGATAAATAGAGGACCTTCAACCCCTTTGGATGGTGGTATTCTAGAGGAGGCATGGACTGGTAAAAAGGTAAATTATTCTTTTCTAAAAACTTTTGGTTGCGAAGCTTTTGTCCATGTTGATAAAGAAAATAGAACCAAGCTTGATGCTAAATCTCAGAAATGTACCTTCATTGGATATGGGATAGATGAATATGACTATCGGTTATGGGATTTTGAAAATAAGAAAATAATTAGAAATAGAGATGTTATATTCAATGAGAAGGTTATGTATAAAGAACAGATGCAGGAAAAGAAGCATGAACAGGACAAACAAGAATATGTGGTGTTGGATGAGATTCCTGAAAATGAAATGCTATAGGTACCTGATGCTCAGCAACAACAGATTGTCCCACAAACTCCTGCAAGTGTTAGACGTTCTACGAGGACAAGTAGACCCCCTGAAAGATTTTCTCCTTCTTTGTATTCTATTTTATTAACGGATTCTGGTGAACCAAAAGAATATGAAGAAGCAATGCAGGTAGATGCCAAACAACAGTGGGAGCTAGGCATGAAAGAGGAGATGGACTCCTTGATGAAAAATAAGACTTGGGACTTAGTCCTTTTACCTACAGAAAAAATAGCCTTGCCTAACAAATGGGTTTATCGGCTGAAGGAGGAGGAAGGAGGTCAGAAAAGATACAAGGCCAGACTTGTGGTAAAAAGTTTTGCACAGAAAAAGGGTATAGATTATGATGAAATATTTTCTCTAGTTGTAAAAATGACTTCAATTAGAACTGTACTTAGTCTTGTGGCTGCAGATGATTTACATCTTGAACAATTAGATGTCAAAACAGCTTTTCTCCATGGAGATTTGGAGGAGGAAATTTACATGTTGCAACCACAGAGATATGAGGTCAAAGGTAAGGAGAACTTGGTGTGCAGGTTGAAGAAAAGTCTGTATGGCCTAATGCAAGCACCTCGACGATGGTATTTAAAATTTGATAGTTTCATGGCTGAACACGGTTATCATAGATGTCATTCTGATCATTGTGTATATTTTAAGAGATTTGATAATGGCAGTTATATTATCCTGTTGCTTTATGTTGATGACATGCTTGTTGCTGGGTCTAACATGCAATATATAAATGATCTTAAACAGAAATTAGCTAGATCATTTGCTATGAAGGATTTGGGTGCAGCTAAGCAAATTCTCGGTATGAGGATTACACGGGACAGGAAAAATAGAACCTTGAATTTGTTCCAAAGTGAGTATATAAAGAAAGTGTTGAAAAGATTTAACATGCAAGATGCAAAAGCAGTTAGTACACCTTTGGCTAGTCATTTCAAATTGACTAAGGAGATGTGCCCAAAGGCACAGGAAGAGGTTAATAAAATGTCTAACATCTCGTATTCATCAGTTGGTGGCAGTCTGATGTATGCAATGGTATGCACAAGGCCAGATATTGCACATGCAGTGGGAGTTGTGAGTAGGTTTATGAGTAATCCAGGTATGGAACATTGGAATGCTGTGAAATGGATTCTTCGGTATTTGAAAGGAACTACTATGAAGGCATTATGTTTCAAAGGATCTAATTTTGCTCTGAGTGGATTTGTTGACTCTGATCTAGCGAGTGATATTGATTCACGGAGGAGTACTACAGGGTATGTTTTTACTATAGGGGGAACTACAATCAGTTGGATTTCTAGGCTGCAAAAGGTTGTTGCACTTTCAACCACTGAAGCTGAGTATGTTGCTGCTACAGAAGCCAGCAAGGAGATGATTTGGTTGCAATGTTTTCTGAAGGAATTGGGTCAGACACAAGAGGATAGCCCATTGTATACTGATAGCCAAAGTGCCATTCATCTTGCAAAGAACTCTGCTTTTCATTCAAGGACAAAGCACATTCAGCTCAGGTACCACTTCATCCAGACTGTTTTGGAGGAGGGTCAGTTATGGCTTGAGAAGATTCACACAAGTGAGAATCCTGCAGATATGTTCACAAAGGCAGTTCCACAGGAGAAGCTGATTTCTTCATTAGTTTCTGTTGGTCTTCTTGATTGATAATTGTGGAATTTATACCAGTCAAGTCCTAGTGTTTTATCCAGCGGATGTTGCATGTACAGTGGTGTCGTGTAGTATCAATCTCCAAGTGGGAGATTGTTCGGTGTGGAGCCTAATCAGTCTCCAAGTGGGAGATTGTTGAAATGTGGTGACTGATCAGCAAAGTACTGTACACTCAGCATGTATCCTCGCCGGGGTCCAGGGCCGGGCTGGGCCCCGCACAGGGGTTTGGGGGCGGCAGCCCCCGAGAAAAGTGGGGGTTCAGGGGTAGCAGCCCCCGAGAAAATTTTTTTTGCCGTCTTTCGTTGATGAAAACCGACATTGTAATAAAACCCTAAAAAGGCCGACTTTGTTTGTTGCCCTAAAAACACATGTTATAAGCCGCTGGGATGCTTAAGGCATTGTAAGGTTGATGTACTGTTTTTGCTGGATAATAAGAAAGATTGGACAGCTGTGTATGGTGGACGTAACCCATTCTGGATGAACCACGTTAAATCTCTGTGTTATCTGTGTTCTGTTTTATTTCTTTATCTTTTGTATTTAAATATGCATATAATTGTTAGTTCATATTTGCTTCGGATCTGCTTGAAACCCTAACAAATACTTAGCTATCCTCTTACTCCCTATATTCTCTCCACTACTGCTACATCTTTGGAGGAGGTTTTGTCCACCTCACCCTAGTCAACATTCACTTGTCCTACATTTAATATATCATCTCCAACCATCCTACATTCTTGGGGTTTTCAACTTTGCTCAAGGTGAGCATGTTACCACTTGGTCTCTTCCACCTTTTCCTCCATCCTGCATGTGTAGGAGGAACATCTTCCTCATTTCTCTCACATTCTAACCAATCATTCATAGCCATTCATCTGTCAAGATTCACTCTCAATCGTTGATCCTTGCCATGTAGGATTTTGCTCATTCAAAGTCTATCAAAGATTCATTTTTCCACCAAACTTGAAACTAGTCGTTATCTTGTAGTAAAATCACAGAGCATTTAGCAAACAACAACATTCATCTATTGTCATCTTGAAAATCAAAATTAGTGCAATCTGAGAGCAACTACATCGGCAACCAAGATCAAAGGTGATAGGTAACAATGAGACATCAATTGGAGATTTACTTGTTTTATTTTACTTCTTCTATTTGTTTCATTAGTAATCTTGGATGTTCTGTAGGATTTTAGAGTCTGTGGTAGCTTAGCATAGTCTTGTAGTTTCTTATTTCAATTTTTCTAGGTTACATAGTTTTATTACCTTGATTGCTTTGAATTTGGTAACCTTTAACATTTATTACTTGCGTTTGATGTTAAGCTTTTCTAGATGATTTTTTCGTGCATCTCTTCTTTGTAGTCCATTTCATTCGTATGCATTGGAGTAGGCTTTTTTTTTGGAAAAGAAAAGAAAATAGCTCATTTTAGTAAAAATCTATAATGTGAATAATGATGTTATGTTATTTTAAATGTGAAGTTATTTTATTATAAGTAATATAAATCAACTAAAGAAAATATAGTTTGGATAAGGAGGACAAATATCTGTTTCAATTGGATTGTGATTGTCAAGTGTCCATGTACACGTCAAAAAGGTGTCGGATTGACATTTAGATACCTCATTTTTTATAGTGAGAGTAACTATAACTGAACCTCTTTTTTTCTTTTTTATAATTGTATATGAACTATTTTGCATTCTGGAGTGTCGCTCAAGAGAGAATGCTAATTTAATACAATTTTTTATTTATTGATTTCACTCTTAATATAGTTGTAAATGTAGTCTTTCCTTTTTATTTTACTAATATTGAATGTTTATCTTTGTAGTGTTAGGTTTTTATTCTGAAAATATTTGAGTCATGCTGGAAAATCAATCTAAATGATCAATGGAAAACATGAAAGTTTCTTAAACATATATTTTTCCCTTCTACCCAAAACCTCAAAATGAGTGTTTTACTTCTGGAATATCAGGGTGAACTGTATAATTTTAGCAAGTAATTCCACTTTATCAATTCAAAACTAGAACTGTATAAATTTAGCAAGTAATTCCACTTTATCAATTAAAAACTAGAAATCAGATAATGGATATCCTAGACAATCCACTTACAGAGGGTTACAAAGAGAATTCCAAGTCCTCTTAAATAGCTACACAATCCTGTCCTACTATTGAATATTATGACTCAGGTGTTAAACTACCTACCACCAGAGAGTGTCTCTGCCAAACATATAGAAGAGTTTGCAGGCAGGACACCATTTACAGAGAAAGTGGGTGTCTGAGGATCAAAACTTGTAAGCATTGAGGTTGCAGTTTGGCTAGTGTTGCTGCTGGAATCGTTTTGAAGACTCTCCAAATGTTTAGGAGCAGGGGGTTTTTCCATGGGCAAAACCCCCTCTAGCATTTGGACAACTTTCCCCATAGATGGCCGCTGAGAGGGCTGCACCTGAATGCACCAAAAGCTGATCTCAATCAATCTTTGAATCTGATCAATATTTAAATTTGTACCAAGTTTTTCATCAATGATATTCATAATATTTCCCCTTTCATATTCCTCAAAAGCCTATATTGAGAACCTTTTCCTTTCCGATGCCAAGATATCAAAGTTTCTTCTACCACTTACAATCTCCAGCAGAACCATGCCATAACTGTAGACATCAGAGTTGGATGTAATGGGTAAATTGGCAAGCCATTCTGGAGCCAAATATCCTCTGGTTCCTCGAACACTGCTCAATGATAGGTTCCGATGAGCTCTGGTATGTATGAGTTTGTAGAGCCCAAAATCAGAGACCTTGGCATTGAAATTTTCATCTAAGAGTATATTCTCTGGTTTAATATCACAATGAACGATACAATCCCTCCACTCCTCATGCAAGTAGGCAATACCCTTTGCAGTTCCAAAGGCTATGTTAAACCGGGTGTCCCAATCTATTGTCTTGGCTGGCTCTGAAGAAGTAAAAAGGAATGTATCCAGAGAAGAATTTTTCATAAATTCATAAACCAGCAGCCTATGCCGGTCTTCTGAGCAAAACCCAATTAATCTAACCAAATTCAAGTGGTGGGTGCTGCTGATAGTGCGAAATTGCTACTCCCCTTGCTCAATACATAATATTGGGATTGCCATAATTTGATGCTTACTGGGGGCTAACAGATTATTGGGTGTGCAGTTCCAAGCAACCAATACTTGTTTGATCCTCCTCTTTATACACATTTTTAATCCTGCTCTTTTTCTATCCGGGATTGAGTACACAATACCGTATAACAGGGGACACCGACATCCTTATGCGCGTTTCCAGGCTTCTAGTATTTATCTTCTTCAAAATAATCGTCTTTAAAATGGTCGGTAACAGATTACCTACTGGCTATGCAGTTGAAATCAACCGATACGACCTGAACAGAGATCATTTTCACTGAATGTTGTGGAATGTGAGGTTTTAAAAGAAAAATAAAATTGAAGTTAATTTATGAGAGAAAAGTTAGGGTAGGCTTCCTAAAAAATAGAGTTTGAAGTTGTTGAGATTTTTTAGGAATATTTTAAAGTTAGTGGTTTCATAAATTTTGTATAGAAATTCAGTTTAAAAGTTTAAGCTCTTAAATTTAATAAATCTAATGATCTTATTAAATTTGTAATATGAATAGTTAAAAATAATTAAATAAATTTCATTTTCATTTTTTCTCTAATTTTTTTGTGGAGATTCTCTCTTTTTTGGTGGGAATCAAACTCGGATGATTCACAAGGGGCAAACACTATTCCTAAGTTGGTGGGGCAATTTGTTGCCTCACCTCATTTTCATCTCCTCAAATATGCAGGCCTAAAAAGTAAGAGCTTCTATTTTCTAGGAAATGATTCCAAATAATCTTGTAGCCTAAAAAAATTCTTCATGAGATATCATTTTCTTAAAAAAGAGAAGTTTAAATCTCCTTATAGGACCCTTGCCTTATTAGTTTATAAAGGATTTGTGTAGTGAAATAGAAGTCAACTATAGTAATACAAAGAATAGTCTCAAGGGTACTAAAATGATAGTTAACAAGAACAACACTTTATTAATGTAAAATATTCCAAGCTAAAGCATCAAAAAACATAAGTAAAATATGTAGCAACACATGTAGAGACATATAAGACCCAAATTGTCATCTTACTAGAAACCAACAAGTCAATCTAAAAACAAACTCTTCAAATATTAAAGTTGATGCACAAATCATATTATGAATTTAAATAAGCTTTGGAGTTATCTAGAACATTTAATATCACCTTCATAAAGGTGTAAAATTTAATGTTTAGTCTCTTATAAATGCTTATTATACTTTGCATCTTCCTTAGTCCCGGTTAAGGCGCCTTAAGGAGAGGAGAGGAACATCCCTTTAACCAAGAGCATAGAAAAACAAAAGTAGGAAGTTTTTTATTAAAGAAAAATCCAATTTTAAAATATTATCTTTAAAAACGGTTCTTAATTTTTTTTAAGGTGTCTTAGGTACTCTTTGAGCTAGACACATAATTTCTCCATTAGTGAAGGAGAAGTTTTCACCACATGTCACACACACACACACACACACACACACACACACACACACACACACACACACACACACATATATATACACATATATATATACATATGTATATATATATGTATATATATGTATACATGTATATATATGTATACATATATATATATGTATATATATATGTATATATATATATATATATATGTATATATGTATATATATATGTATAGATATGTATACATATGTATACATATGTATATATATATATACATGTATACATATATATATATATATATATATATATATATATATATATATATATATATATATATATATATATATATATGTATGTATACATATGTATATGTATATATGTATACATATGTATATGTATATATGTATACATATGTATATGTATATATGTATACATATACATATGTATACATATACACACACACACACACACACACACACACACACACACATATATAAGTTGCTAAAAAGTAGTTGCTAAAAATCATAATCACTAAAGTTGAAATCTTTTAGTAAGTGATCCTCCTACTTGTTAGGAATTTTATTTTTTTTAGTTGCTATCAAAATGGAAGCATTGAAGACAACTACACCTCAAAACAAAGAATACATTTGGAATGGCCTTGTAACATTTTTAGATGTAGTATATAAATTTAGAAGTTTACCAATATATAAATTAATTGTCTCAATGAATGTTAGCTCGACAAGAGAAAAAAATTTATTTATCTTTCAACAATAAAAAAATAGTTTTTACCTTCCTTGTTTTTAAACATTTAAATTAAAGAAAGAAGAATCAAAGAATAATAATGTATTCTATTGTCACAATGATTGATGATATTTTAATCGAAAAAGATACATGCACATTTATTGGTGGACAAAAAGGTAAATCTATGTAACTATTAATGTGAGGTTGAAAATTTAATGTCCCAAATGTCAATCACATCATCTCCTAGTAACCACTCTAGCAGATTTTATGAGATCTATTTTGTGATGCACACTAAAATTTAAAATTACCCAATGTGCATGCGCACACATAAACATACGTATACTTATATTATGTTGAAGAAGACACAAAATTAGGGTTCAATGAAGTAGTTGTAGAGAGCTAGTAGAAGAAATATATTTGTAGGGAGCCTTAGGGTTTCAAATCTTCCAGCTTTAGGTATAACAATTTTAATACTTGTAGTGTTGTAAATTGTACACCATTGATTAATTTCATACGAGCTACTACAACTCATTTTAGTATTTCCCATTCCTCTATGCATCAAAAGATCTTTTTTTGTAATTAATTGATATTTACATTCAATATTATGAGTCTTATTCCACTTTATACAACATCACACTCTTATTTGGGCCCTTAGTTTTAGGTGTGCTTGTAGGGGAGGAGATTTGTCACCTCCAAGATGATGAATCTTAGAAGAAAAACTGATCCACCGCTACCTCACTTGAATTGGCACTAAGATGAGCTAGAGGATAACAAAACTAAAACATATACTAAAATGACAGTATTTAACAAGTTAATGCACAAAAATGATAAAATATAAAAAACTGAACTAACATAGCAGCACAAAACTCTAAACAGATTATACCATAGAGTTAGGACGCTCTTGGGTTTTGGACATCAGTGTGGTGTGTGGACTCCAACGCGACACGTTGTTGTCTGCACAACCGAAGAACACAAAACCTTCTTGAAAGTCCATTGTGACTTCTTTCCAGTGTGCAAAACTTGTTCGTCACCTGCACACATAGAGATGGGCAAAGTGTTGGGGTGGTATAGGGGCCTGCCTCAGTTAGACCCCCACTTAGTTTTTTCCATTGCCATGGACAGCCAGATAGATAGATTGGTATAAAGATAATTGGTTAAAATGCAAATAGAAACTATACTCCGCTTAATGGAAGCAAACCTTCCACTTAGTTTTTTCCATTGCCATGGATAGCCGAATAGATAGATTGGTATAAAGATAATTGGTTAAAATGCAAATAGAAACTATACTCCGCTTAATGGAAGCAAACCCCTATAGATAAAATTGATAGATTGGTAATATGAATATACCTAGATAATAGATACACTCAAAGATATAAAAGAATATATTGCATGCAATGATAAAATAGAGATAAATGATAAAGAGAAGACAAGGCGTGTAGCCAAACCCCACCTTTTCGAGATGCGAACATTGTGAAGCTCAAGATACATGCTTGTTTATGAGATACAAGATAATTGCAAGATCGTTGTAGCTTGGTAGTGTTGGTAGAGCATTCAAGAGAGAACCAAGAGAATCAAGAGATCCCAAGATAAGATCCAAGAGCATAGAATCCCAAAAGAAGAACCCCTCCAAATGAGAAAAGAAGAGTTTTTAAGCTTGAAAGAGGCGCGGAGAGCCGTCATGACCCAAAACAAGGTAAAAGACACATGTTGACCAGCGTCTGACTCACTGCAGGATTCGAGATTCCACAGGTTTATCGGGATGCTAGCATGGCGCGTGGACATCCACTCATCACGTCTATGTCTTGCCAAAGATAAGCCTAAAGATGGTTTTGGGGAAAGCAAAGGCACTTTGTCTTTAGGACTCATGATGCCAAAATGATGAAATTTTGATCATGAGTGTCATTAAGCACCAAGTGCCATGTATAAGTGTCATAAATGCACTAGGCATGATTTAGGACACTTGCCCTTTATCTTTTATTCCCTTGATTTATCATAGATCCTACCCTATTCTAAATCTCAAGATATGTTTCCCCTATCTAAACATTATATATTGTTGCACAAACTTAATTTTGACATTTAAACCCTGTTATTTTGCATCCCCAAAAAGTTAAGTAAAAATTATTGGGACAAAGGCGCACAAGGCCACATGGTACCACACTTTTTACCTCGAATTTCAAGAGGATAATAAGAGGGTCCTATCCTATTCAAATCTAGCTCCATGCAAAATATGATAATTCTAAGTTGGCCTAAAGGTGGTTTTATTATGAAATCCCTATATAAGGCATCCCTTTCAATTCATTTATACATCTCACTCTTACCTCCGTATTATTTTATCATTCCAATTAAAAAGCAACACTTCAATAGTAGATATGATTCAAGGAGTAACAAAATACATTAAGGCATCTTCATTTATGCTTCAATTATGATTTCATGATGGATTTTATGTGATTTATCATGTTATTGCATCAACACATGGAGGACTTATCATAATAACATTGCTTCACCAATTGAAGGTATAATCAACTCAATCAATCATTTTAATTCAAGCAATTACAATTTAATTTCAATTCCATTTAGGGTTAATTCCAATCCTAGGGGTTGACCTAGACAAACCCTTATAAACCACCTAAACACCATTTTTCTCCTCTTGTGTGAAGTTTTTGATTTTCAATGGAGACACAAAGATTAGGAGATAATCAACAAATTGAAATAGAGAATTACCTGAAACTAGGATAGGAAAACCCTAGACCAAAGGGCTCTAGGCACCCCTTTCCAAGATTAGGGTGCTCTAGGCACCCTTGTCCAAGACCAGGGAACTCTGGATGTCTTGGTTGCCAAACAAATGCACCAAATTTTAGAAGAGTAGAGTACATGACCTCAGGAAGTCTCAGTTTAGTTGGTGTGCAAAAACATGAAGACCAATGCACTTCGGGTGCCCCAATCTAATGAATTTAGCTTTAGATTTCAGTCACAAGTGCACCTCTATTTTTTGCTCATTTTTGTGCCTATTGCAAAGGTTCTATGATGCATGAGCATCTAGTTGTGTAAGGGAAATCCTACATCACCCAAAAATATTTCTTTTTAGATAGCTTTTTAAAGTGTTTTTGCATTTTTGTATACCCATTTGGGCGAATAAGTGATTCCAACTTTCAAAATTGACAAGTTGTTTTTTGTAGCCGATTGCCCAAAATAGTAGGTTTTTATTTGAAGGCAAATGAAGCCCAAATTTTTCAAGAAGCTTAAGGAAGGAAAAATAAGAACTTTTGCGAAAGAATCAGATTAAAATCATTAATATTTTGAAAGTTATTCAAGTTTTAGTTTCCCAAAAAACCAAAAGAAATTCTTCCAACTCAGGTTTGAGGCATTAAATGATGTTTAATGGGAAAATTCATGGTGGGAATCCAAAGACCAGATTATTAACATATTCTTCACTCATAGATCTTTCCGATGCTTCAAACGGTTCATCAATCCGATTCCCGGATCAAAAGTTATGGTTGTTGGAAGTTGGACAATTTTTCGGAAATTTCTATTTTTCGAATCTAGCTAAATTTTCATGTTTCTAATCTCATGTTTTGGTATTTGTCCACCAAATAGTGATTTTATAAATTGTAATTTTGGCTCCAATTTGGAAAAGGTTATATAAGACTCATTGAGGAAACTTGTAAGTTAGTTTTGGGATGTGAGTTTTTGGAGAGTGAGTTTTGGGAGTTGGGAATTTGCATTGTAAGGGTTTTTCCAGAAAACTTTGTAAGTTGTTGAATTGTATCCTATGAGGATTTATTCCTCTTATATTTAATTGCATGTATTGAATTTATAATTTTTTAGATAATAAAATATAGATTTTTTGTGTCTCTTTTGTTGTGTTTATGTTTCTCGGGTTCTGCCCTCATCATTTTATTTGTGTATCAATTTATAACAATCCTTTAATTTTTCATTTGTATCATATCCAAATTTTAGTTTAACATCATCTCAAATCCATACACTTTCCAAAGGATCAAAGGAATATAAGACAAAAGGTACTATTTGACTCTCTTGGACAAGAGTTAGTCAAATTCAATCACATCTTTGTGGCTTTGTATTCCTATGTTTGTGTGAAAGTGGATCTTGGCCCTAATCCTACCTTGCTCCATTTTCATACCTTACATTTTGGTGAACCTGACTCTTCTTACATTTTCATGACTTCTGATTTTGAGTTTTAGATATGATTTTTACATTTCATTAGATGCATTCATTTATTTTATATGTACTTGCATTGCTTATATTGCTTAGTTCATGGTTAGTTTATGCACTTGCACTTTTAGCTAATCACATCATTGCTTCATTAATGCATATGCATTGTTTAGATATCAATTCTTATTTCATGAGATTATTTGTTTCATTTCATTAGGCATCATAAAAAACAAAGACATTTTAAAATCTTTTCATGTTGCAAAATTATTTTTTTAGGGCACTACTCTGAACCCCAATCCATTGCATCAATTTTGAAATAAAACATTGGCCTTTGACAGACTTGTCTTTGCAATGTTTTTTTCCTAGTAGTACTAAAATGATGAAGATTGATGCATGTGATGTTTCTTTTGCCTCTCCTCTATCACCTTACATATCTCCCAAGGTTTCTCTCTTCAATGAGGACGTTGTGATGCAAGAAGACATTTTTAACCCTTCTCTCAATGATATCTCTCTTTGGTAAGAATCATTAGGGAATGATGTTTCTTATTCTCCTAATATGTATCTCCCCCATGAGAGTTCCTTGGTGCAACGGGATGCTATTGTGGTACAAGAGGATGACATAATTGATAATCCCCTTAAGGAATCCTAGTAGATCTATTTATTAGAGTTAGAAATAAAACTATGGTTATCCGAAGTAATACCATTCTTCTTGCTAAAAATAGAGATATTGTCTACTTCTTTACTTGAGTCTAAGAAAAATATGGGTTACATCACTTACGACTAATAAATCTTTTATTTTATTTTATTACTGTATATGGTGAAAATGGATAACAATAATAACGATATTGAAAGGCTAAATGAATTCAACCACAAAACCCTAGCCTAACAACAACAAAGATCCACCATAACATATGAAGATTACCTAAGACAATGCAAATCAAACGAAATCACAAAGATTATACCATCACATGTCCAATAGGGTTTGGATCTCCATTCTTCCTATCTCCATTGATCTTGCTTGATATATTTGCTCTCAGATTTTATGTGCACAAGTGCTCAACAAAGAACGGAATGTGGTTGCAAGTACGATCGTAGTGTAGTCAAGTGCATAAAAGATGATTAGAATGCATAGAACGATTAGGATCATTAGGGTTTGATAATGAAGGAAGCATCTCCTTATATAGAAGACACTATAAGAAATGGAGGGATAAGATTGAGAGGTGTAAAAGGAGGTCGGCTATGATTAGAGGGTAGGTAAAAGAAATAATAAAATAATGAAAGGGGTAGGTAGTGCATGAATTAAGAGATGAATGACATGTGTCATGGGTAGAAAAGGTTAATGAATTAATTAAATAAATAAAGATTTATTTAATTAATAGAAGAAGTGGGATAATTAAATAAATAAAAATATTTATTTAATTTAGGACAAGGATAATTTAAATAAATAAATGTATTTATTTAAATGAGAAATAAGGCTAGAAGAGGATAAATGAATTAATTAAATAAATAAAGATTTATTTAATTAATAGAAGAATTAGGCTAAAGATAATCAAATAAATAAAATATTTATTTAATTATACTGGACAATTTTGGGTGTCTACATTTTGCCCCTCTTTGAGACAATGCGGCTTGTCGCGTTGTTTCAAAGAAGATAATATGAATTGATACAGAGTTGCCCCAAGATGGGGATGATATGCCCCCTCAAGAGATTGGATGAAAATGTCTAAAAAGATTGCAGACAATCTCTCGATAAGAAAGAAAGGCTAGAATGGACTGACCGGATAAAGTGACAGAGTCACAGGATAATGAAGACTAACTGGGGAAATGAGGGTGAGGGCTAGGGTAGGCTATAAGATAGACCACAGGGGAAATACATCCTCATTGTCATTTACACATCCACGAGAGCAGAGTGTAGAGCGAAAATTGAGCAGCAGCAGTCAGCAGCGATGGCCTTCATTCACAGATTCGATCGCGTTCGCCGATTCCAGAGGCCAGCAAAGGCAGGAGAGCCGGTAAGTACCAGAAAACCTCCTCGTACTTTGACGCATTTCATATTGTCATTAATGCATGGTAGATAGGGTAATAAATGTGCTCTAGGTTAGGGTCCAAAAAAAATGTCAAAAACGTCTAGGCGCGTCTGCGTTGGTGCCAGGTGCGTCTATGCTCATGAGGCACGTCTGTGTTTGTGCTAGGCGCGTCTACGTTTGAAACCATGTCTATGTCAAATGCAGCCGCGTTTGTGATGGTCAGGCGCATCTGTGCCAAGAAGGCACGTCTGTGTCGTCCAGGTGCGTCTGTGCAAAGCATAGGCACGTCTGTGTTTGTCAGGCGCGTCTGTGTTTTTCAAGCGCGTCTATGCAGTCTTTAAGTGCATTTATGTCAGGAAAGCACGTTTGTGTGAAGTTTTGTCTTCTAGGTCAAATCGACAGTTCTGTGATGAACATATGTTGTCGATTGGATAAGCTACTGAGAGGATGCACTCAAGCAGGTCCTCTAAGAAGACTAGGATAGATCAAGGCACTTTGTGATGAACAGTGAGTACCAAGATAGAGTACTTTGTGATGAACAGGGAGTACTAAGAAATGAGCAGCACTTTGTGATGAATAGTGAGTGCGAATGTGAGCAACACTTTGTGATGAACAGTGAGTGTCACACACGTAGTACTTTGTGATGAACAGGGAGTACTACTAGTGATAAAAGCAACACTTTGTGATGAACAGTGAGTGTCACTAGGATAGATAGCCATATGCATTTAGATAAAAAGTAGCATTTTGTGATGAACAATGAATGCCACTATGACTGACATGATTGATTTGCTTGACTGCAGGAGTATTTGCCTATGCTGGAGTCACGGGAGAGATTCCCGTCTACTCAGAGGTTGCGACCTGAGCTGACCTTCGAGGAGCGAGCTGCTATTGAGGAGATGGGATTGAGACATGTTCTATATGTGCTTGAGTTTCGGGCAAACATGGGATTGCTGACTGCACTGGCGGAGAGATGACACTCCGAGACATGTACTTTTCATTTGCCGATGGGTGAGATGACAGTCACCCTTGAGGATGTATATAGGATTCTGCGGATACCGATCGATGGGGAGCTGATCCCATAAAATCGAGATGGAGATAGGGAGGCCCTAAGATGAGTATTCCAGGACCCAGGACTGGAGATGAGGGCAGGACATGTGGCGCGGGACACTATGACAGCCACAGGGCTAGCACTGCCAACAGTGGTAGGAGGAGCGATCAGTGGGTTCCTATGTCTAGATAGGATGACACGGGGGTTGGCTGTGGGTTGGGGAGAAGCACTGGAGACACTGGTGACACAACACACCAGATATGCTTGGGGACCGTGTGTGCTGGCACACCTCTACTATGAGCTGCATCAGTTCATATATCATGGATTAGTGGGATTGGGATGCAGGGTGACATTGCTGCAGGTGTGGGCTTATGAGCATCTACCAGTGATGAGGTCGATACACTTCAGAGGTAGGGGGCATGGACGTAGTTTTGTTCACTTGTATGATATGATCACGTCACAGCCACGGATTGGCAGGTTGGAGCACTCGTGGCGGGTGATAGATGATATTGATGTTGTCATATGGAGGCCATATCTGGGATGCGAGCAGTGGGAGGACGATGCAGTTGAGCTTCCCTACACCTTCCAGAGCAGGTATCTGATTGGGCGGACGCCCTATGTGCTAAAGAGGCAGCTAGTGGACAAGGTTGCTCGACAGTTTGGCAGGATCCAAAGGATGCCACGGGGCTCAGGCATGTATGCACGTACTGTCAAAGATCAGGCACAGTTTGGGCCCCTATTGTCATATGATCAGGTAGTTATGCAGTTGGTAGAGATGATGCCCCTACCCTGGGACATGTGGCTAGAGATTGAGGATGCCGGCATGGATGCTGAGTACACAACATACTGGGTAGAGCATCCATTCCCACGCCTGATAGATCCGGGAGAGCCATTAGATGGGGATGGTGGTGGGGATGATGATGATGGTGGAGGTGATGGTGGCAGAGGCTGACGGAGGAGGAGGGGAGCAGTTGGAGAGAGGAGGGTTGCACCTCGGAGGGAGGGTGGTGAGGAGAGGAAGGCTCGGGTGGTGAGGGGTCGCGGTGGATTGCCACTATAGGTGCTAACAGCACAGTGTCCCAGACAGGTATAGGTACAGGGACAGGGACAAGGACAGGGACAGAGACAAGTACCAGTACAGGCACAGGCATAGGGGCAGGCACCCGTACAGGGGGAGCCACAGGCAAAGGCGGAGGGGGCTGACGTAGAGGAGGATGAGCTGATAGAGATGAGGGAGATCTACCAGGGATAGGAAGATGAGATCCAAGAGTTGGAGAGGGAGAGGGATCGGCTCATGAGGAAGCTCAGAGATACTGAGCAGGAGCAGGATCAGGCTATTCAGCGTTATACAGAGGCTGAGACAACATTGAGGGCCAGGAGACAGGCAGCAGAGGACACAGGGGTAGGATATGCTTATGTCCTGCAGGCAGGGGAGGAGATTTCCTACTGGTGGGATCTCTATTATGGTGCAGTGCCAACAGATCAGCGGGCGAGGAGCTTCCATAGACCATCATGTACATCGACAGTTACGGGAGGGAGCCGGAGGAGACAGGCATCGAGTGGTGGGGTTATGGGTCCTCCACCACCACCAGATAGAGGAGATAGGAGGGATGATCCTGGGGCGGGTCCTTCAGGGGCTTAGATTCCATCGAGGCCAGGCAGCTCTGAGGGAGGGAGTTCATCATAGCCATAGAGGGCTCCCTATGTATCAGTATTGTACCATTTTTGTATGATGATGTAGACACCTGTGGGTGCTTTTGTAGCCATATGATTTTGACATCATTGTATCATGACACTTTATATATATATATATGAGATGATTCATCTTTGTGGCAGCTATATGCATGCGTACCTATGTGATGTATGTTTCTATGTGATGCTTGTGATATGGATGCAAATATGTACATGATGCAATGCAATATTTTTGTTCTTTTATGTTTTATATGTGTATGCATGATGCAAATGTGAATGTATGTAATGCAGATGAATATGATAATGCAAATGTAAATTGTACTAATGGGTGTTGTGTGCAGGATGTGATGCAGTTGTGATATCTATATGTATGTATGAAATGCTTATATGTGGTAATGCAGGTGCAACTACATGAAATGCAAATGTTTTTGGTATGTCATTATACTCAGTCATGTGATAGCAGGCTACGCGGACTCGAGAAGGATGATGGAAGTCAATCAAGAAAGGGGGATGAAAGACAGAAGATATGTAAGTGAAAGAGCTTCTTGTGTATTATCATCATTGAGCTTTATTATGGCAAGTAGGTTATGACAATCGAGGCATATGTTCGACCCAGAAAGTCATTGTACCTATTTGCATGGAGATAAGACAGTCACAAACAAGGAATGCCCCAGTTCATACTAGACTCATAGTGTCCTCATATCCTTGGACAAGTCATAGCATTACTAAGAGACAATCCACAGACAGCAAATACAAATAGGTGACGATACCCCATCCTCGTCTTTCTAGTCAAAGACATCCTGGAGATAGAATCTCTAGTCAAAGACATCCCAGAAAAGCTAAAAGACATGTCACCAAAAAAAGATGAAATAAAAAAAAAACCAAGACTCGACACTAACATCCACTGTAGTCCTCAAGTTTAGTGTCTCTTGTCACTTGTATAAGTCTTATTTGATTGTGGTCACAATGTTTACTTTCACAGAAAGGATAGATAGCACTGAACCATAATGTTGTCTGAGTCTGTTGAAAGATTTGATTTGTTGAAGCCCATTGTTGCTGCTGTGTCTCATCTGAAACTGACTGAATCCATGAAACTGATACTTTATTGCGGAGAAGACAAAACTTTATTGCGGATCTATGAAGCAAATGTTGCTTTATTGCGGATTGTGCGCGGATAGACTGAAGGAAGCTGGAAGAAACTGTACTCCTCGAAACATGTGATGTTCTCAGTTCCACACCCATCACTAGACATAGGATTTGCCTTAGCCACAGATAGGATCTGATTTATTATGGATGGAAAGGGAGGTGAAAAGGGAGGTTTATTATGAATGGCTAACCAATCTTAGGGAGATCAATAACAAGCCATGATGGGAATGGGTAAGTTTATTATGGATGAATTGGTCGTGAGTGTGTGCAAAGTGAAAGGATGAAAGAGAATCCTGAAGGAGGGAGGAGCAATGTCTCTACACATGGCACTGGTTATCCAGTTTTCACCATGGTACTTGCCCAGGGCACCACCGAAGTGGTTTTCACCGTTGGACGAAATTATTTCTCTTTACTTTTTTTGATTTTTCAATGTTTTTTTGTGTCACAAGGCGCCTGTTTGCCAGGTTTTCACCAAGTAATGATTTTTTTTGTTTTATGAAATTTTTTTTGTATTTTTGAAATTTTTGATTTTTTTGTATTTTTTGAATTAGGATACTCTGAAGAGCTATGTGTAAAACCTGTGAAGGCACATGCTATTGATAGGATCCTCCAAAGGTTCACCTTTTGTAGTTGAGAGTTGATATGCCCCAGATCCATATGCTACTGTAATGATGTAAGGACCAAGCCAATTTGGTTCGAACTTGCCCTTCTTCTCTTTGTCTTGCTGATTTTTGGGATTTTCTCTGAGAACCAAATCACCTACCTCAAATGTGCGAGGCTTGACCTTGTGATTGTAGCTGCGACTCATTCGTTGTTGGTAAGCTTTGAGATGATTAAAAGCAGTTTGTCTTCGTTCATCTAGTAGTTCCAGCTCTTGTAAGCAAGAGACCCTATAGTCTTCATTACTGATGATGTTTTGCAAAGAGACCCGTAAAGAGGGTAGCTTGACCTCAATAGGCAAGATAGCTTCAGCGCCATAGACAAGTGAATAGGGTGTAGCTCCTGTAGGTGTGCGGACACTCGTGCGGTAAGCCCAAAGTGGAGGATTCAGTTGGATATGCCAATTACGGCCAGCATCGTCAACTGTCTTCTTTAAGATTTTAAGGATTGTTTTATTAGATGCCTCAGCTTGACCATTACCTTGGGGATAATATGGCATGGAGAAACGATGAGAAATATGGAAGCGGTTATAGAGTTCACAAACATCCTGATTTTTGAAGGGACGCCCGTTATCAGTGATAATGGAAACAGGAATACCATATCAGCAAATGATATAGTTGAGGATGAAGGTAGCAATCTGTTTTCCAGTGACTTGTGTGAGAGGCACGGCTTCAATCTATTTTGTGAAATACTCTGTGGCAGTGATAATGAATTTATGACCATTGGAAGAAGGAGGGTGAATCTTGCCTATGAGATCAAGTCCCCACTGACAAAAGGGCCAAGGAGATGTAAGTGGTTGAAGTTCTTGTGCTGGCGCATGTATGAGGTCTCCATGAATTTGACATTGCTTACATTTCTTAACAAACTGATATGAGTCTTTTTCCATATTGGGCCAGTAATATCCTGTCCTGATGAGTTTCTTGGCCAAGGTAGGACCACTAGCATGCAGACCACATATCCCTTCATGCACTTCCCGTAACGCAATTTGAGCTTCGTCGCTTTCTAAACATCTAAGAAGAGTGTCATCTAGACCTCGTCGGTATAGGATATCAGCTAAAATGACATATCGAGAGGATTGGTGAATGAAAGTGCGATGTTGGTTATTTGATAGATCAGGAGGTAGGGTATTGTCACAAAGGTATGTGAAAATGGAACCATATAACTGGGGCTCGGGACCGACAACACATATCGTCTCAGTAGGCATGATCTCATATGAAGGAACCAAAAGGTTATCCACCAAGAACTCATAGCGGGTTTCGTTTGGAGGTAGATCAATCAGTGAAGCAATTGTAGCCATGGCATCTGTGGCATGATTATGCTCTCTTGGTATCTGCTCAAAGTCTATATTTGTGAAATGTTGTTTCAGATCATCCACCATTTGTTTATAAGGCATTAATTTTTCATCTTTTGTTTGGTAATCATCAGTTGCTTGACGGATGACAAGTTGAGAATCCCCAAAAACATGAAGTTCCTGGATCCTCCACTGAACTGCAATCCGTAATCCTATTGTTAATGCCTCATATTCCGCTATATTGTTAGTGCAAGGAAATGATAAGCAGTATGATTTTGGTATAGAATCCCCTTGAGGAGTTATAAAGAGGATGTCAACTCCTGCCCCATGCTGTGTGTATGAGCCGTCAAAGTACAGTTGCCATGGTTTTGTATGTGAGATTGTCAAAATAGATTCATCTGGAAATTCAGAACTTAGAGGAACATCATCTATCATGGGAGCATCTGCTAATTGATCTGTGATGGCTTGTCCTTTTATCGCTTTTCTATCCACATACTCGATGTCAAATTCACTTAGGATCATTACCCATTTGGCCAGTCGCCCAGTAAGTGTTGCTTTATTGAGAAGGTATTTCAATGGGTCTATCCTTGCAATCAACTTAGTCTTATGAGTGAGCATGTAATGTCGTAATTTCTGCGAAGCAAAGACCACAGCGAGACATGCACGCTCAATTGGTGTGTAGTTTAGCTCATATCCCACCAATGTGTGACTGATATAGTATACTGCTTTTTCCTTGCCCTCAGCAATTTGTTGTGCTAAGAGTACCCCCAGTGCTGTTGGAGTAGCTGATATGTATAGTAACAGTGGTTGATCTGGAACTAGTGGCATCAAAACTGGCAGATTTAGAAGATAATCTTTGAGCGTCTGGAAAGCTTGTTGACAATTATCATCCCATTTGAATTTGATGTTTTTATGTAGCAGGTGCTGAAAAGGATTACACTTATTTGCAAGTTGTGCTATGAATCTTTGTATGGACTAGAGTCTGCCTTGTAAGGATTGAAGTTGACTGATATTTCTTGGTGGTTGCATTTCCAAGATGGCTTTGACTTTTGCTAGATCAGCTTCGATTCCTCTTTTAGATACAATGAATCCTAAGAGCTTCCCGGAGGTTACTCCAAAGACACATTTCTTGGGGTTTAATCTTACTTTGTATTTTTCCAACCGATCAAAGACGACTGAAAGTATGTCCAAATGTGTATTTCTGTCTATTGATTTACCCAAGAGGTCATCGACATAATCTTCCACGGTAACATGCATGAGATCATGAAAGATAGTAGTCATGGCTCTTTGATATGTAGCACCTGCATTCTTTAGCCCGAAGGGCATGACATTCTAGCAGAAAGTTCCCCACGGACAAGTGAATGATGTTTTGTGTTGATCCTCGGGCGTGATCCTTATTTGATTATAACCAGAGAATCCATCCATTAATGATAACATTTCATGACCTGCTGTGAGATCAACAATCAAGTCAATATTTGGCAATGGGAAGTCATCCTGGACAAGCTTTGTTGATGTCTCTGAAATCTGTACATATTCTGATGCTGCGATCTGGTTTACTGACAGGCACCAAGTTGGAGATCCATTTGGGATAATCAATTGGGCATATGAATCCGACATCCAGTAATTTCTCAAGTTCTGCTTTGACTAGTAATGCCACTTGTGGATGCATCTTTCTCAATTTTTGTTTCACTGGTTTTGCCCCCGGTTTAACTATCAAATGATGCATTACCAAATCCGGGTCTAATCCAGGAATATCAGCATATGACTAGGCAAAGTTGATTTGTCGTTCTTTGAAGAAACTTATGAATTTTGACCTTTCGGACTCTATCAATGATTGAGCCAGGAATATGTTGTGTGAAACCTCTTCTGTACCAATGTTTGTTTTGATAGTCTCCTCTACCAACATGGATGACCTTTTCTCATATGATGCTGGGAGAATTTTGAGCCTTCCATCTTTGGGTGCCTCAGAGAGGTTTTCGCCCTCAGATACGTCCTTTCTTTTTACTTTTTTGGGGTTAGACAGTGCCACAATGTGGTTTTCGCCATAAGACCCTTGGTTTGTTCTTATTTTCACATTTTTGCGATTGGAAGGTCCGACACCCTCACCAAAACATGCCATGTTATTGAGTTCTATAGTGTATCCCGCTTTATGGTCCCCAGGAGGAAGATCATCTCGTATGCCCATATAGTCAATAAAAGCTTCATTATTTTGGAATGTGTCAAACTGTGCAGGTCCTTCATGATCCCAGTCAATGAGTTGGTGGTGAACAAGGGGAAGGTCGTTAATGTCTTCGAAGTTAATGGGGCTAAGAGTGAAGATGCAGTTATATTCGGGTATGTCAAGGTAATTATTGAGGTCATCGATGGCACTCTCCTCATCAGTATCGATCGCGAACAAATCCAAATTATCATCACTAGTAGTGCATTCTGAGACAGGTGTTCTCATCCTATGTGATTTCGACCTAGAACCTTGAGACAAGGACTGCATGGAACCCTCATGCGTTGTTTCTTGACCAACTCTGAACTTGTTATAGAATTCCTCTTCTTCTGTTGGTTCATCTAGCTCTCTAAATATCTCGGTGAGCTCGTAGTCACTGGAAGACATGTCTGAACCCCATTCCCATTTGTTGGAATCTGTGGAATAGCGATCCTCTTGTTGAATTTTGGCAGCTTTGATTTGTAAGGCTTCTTCTGTCCTTTGAATGTGGACCTTTGAAGTCAGGAAACCAAGTCCTTTCGAGCGTTCCTTTTTGAAAGTCAATTCAGGTTGTAAAGGTTCAATGATGCCTTCCTTTCGTAACCCAAGAGGGCTTTTTCCATCATATCCAATTTTTTGTAGAATTTTGAAGCCTTTGCCATATTTCTCACATGGTAGACTGATGTGATTTTGTGTGTCCTCTTCATTGTCTTTCTAAAGCATTTTGTATAAATCTTCCTCTTCTAGTTCACCCCATCTTTGAAAGGTAGTAGGGTCCCATTTGAGTATCATGATGGATACTTGCTTGTTAGGATGTGGTCTTCCATATTCTTTTGGGGAACTCATGACTTGTCATAAGTACATGGTTTGATTTAAAGTATATTCCCCCATACCTTTGTCCTGAAACTTGCCTTTAAGCTCACCTTGTTTTGATGTCGAAGGTTTTAATGACTCAGGATCAATGTATGCCGAGGAAGGAACAACTTCATGATTACTGGGAATGATGGTCTCGGTCTTTGATCTCAGATTATTGCAGTATATGAATGGATTAGGATCACCATTAACTGTTACTTCCACTCTGTTATGAGGAAACTTAATGCATTGGTGATATGTAGATGGGACTGCCCTCATTTCATGAATCCAAGGGCATCCTAGCAATATTTTATAAGTGAGGTCTAGATCCAGGACTTGACAAACCACATCCTTTGTAACTGGCCCAACTCTGAGAGGCAAGGTGACTGTGCCCTTGGATGAACGCTCTTCATCATCATATGCCTTGATGGTGATTTGATTTGTAGAATTCACAGCTTTGTCGGAATATCCCAATTGTTTAATAGTGCTTAATGTACAAATGTTTAGACCAGCTCCTCCATCTATCAGGACTCATTTTATTCGATGTTTGTGTATGAAGGCTTCAATGTGTAGTGGTGCATTATGTGGCTGACTTATGGAGGCGTCATCGGCTTTTGTGAATGTGAGTGAATGTGGAATGGAAAGGTATCCCACCATGGCTTGAAACTGGTCTACGTTCAAATAAGTAGGAATGACAGTGTCTCACAAGATTTTGTCAAGAATAGCTTTATGAGCGAGAGATATGCGTAATAGCTCAAGGATGGAGATGAGCGCGGGTGTCTTCCCTAACTGTTCTACAAGGTCATACTTAGGTTTGGTTGACGAAGAAGCGATGTTTTTAGCTAGAGCACCTTGCAAATTAAATTTACCTCGGTGGGTTGTAACATGACATTCAGAGGTAGGTTCAGAAGAAGATCCAACACCTTTTAGGACAATCTTGGGTCTCCAGGTAGAATTCTCAGACGCTTTGTCCTTGATGATAATGGTAGAGACATAATTGTCCATCGAGATGTGATTGATGGTTGAATCATAATTGTAGGATGCTCTGGTATAATTGGTTTGATCCTATGTGGCTTTAGCTTTTCCTTTGTCATGTTTTGGGAATGGTTCCTTAAACATCTCATGTTCTTGATTGGATGAGTGTCCATCAATCTCAATGTCACCCCTATCAATGAGATCTTGTATGATGTTCTTCAGTCGATGACAATTTCCTGTCTTATGACCCTTGCTCTTATGAAATTCACAATATTCATCATCATTCCACCAATTTGGTTTAACCTTTGGTTCATATGGAGGAAAATCTGGAACTGTGATTACCTTGTTTGCCACTAGCTTCTTGAAGACTGACTCAAGTGGTTCTCCCAATGGGGTGTATTTCCTTCGTGATCTGGAAGTTGTTTGAGTATTCACTTGATTGTTTGTAGAACTTGATCCCAAAAAGATGAATTTGGGTCGCACTGTGTTGGCATCAACAACACCATCATTGACTGTGTTCTTATTTTTATTCCAAAATCTTGGCTTGTCTTTTCCTTTAAAGTCATCTTTGTTTTCCTTGAATATCTTAATGACTCCTTGTTCAATTAGGACCTTTTCTGTCGCTAAGCCTTTTTCAATGATGTCCTTGAAGGTGGACAAACAAGCTTTCCTTAGATCATAGCCAATGTCTTTGTTAACATTTTGGGTGAACATTTCTACCATTTGTTTTTGTGGAATTTCACAAGAGCATCTGCTGGCTAGATTTCTCCATCTTTGTAAAAATGATGCAAAAGATTCTCCCTCTTTTTGCTTGGTGTTGCACAAAGTAGTGACTGATATATCTATCTCTATGTTGTAGGAGAAATGTTGAATAAATGCCTTTGCTAAGTCACCCCATGACTTAATACCAGGTGGAAGTTGGGAGAACCATTCCATAGCTTGATCACCTAGGCTTTGTGGGAATAATCTCATCAAATATGTCTCTTCTGCTGCTATCTCAATGCAAGCTGTGAAAAACTGTCTTATGTGTGCCTTAGGATCCCCTTTGCCTTTATACTTATCAAACTTGGGCGTCACAAAGTGTGTAGAAAATGGAGGCATTGGAATGCTTTTGTCAAATGGATAGGGACATATGTCTCTCATTGTGTATGTTGGCTTCGGTGTATTTATGTCCTCCATTTTCTTTTGTAAGTCCCTGATTTGTTGCTCCAAATTGCTCTTAGGTGGAGATCAACTTCTTGGACCATACCCCATGCTTGAGGCGCCAATTTGAGGAGGAGCATGTTGCATATATGGATGATATTGATCATACACATGTTCATATGGAGGAGGTCTATAGTGATGCTGCGTATATGGACCACTTGGTATAGATTCATGTTGAGGAACACCATATCTATTTTGTGCATGTATACCATACTCTACAGGCATGTCATGTTCTAATGTGCTGCCCCCAAATTTGACACGGGGTTTCCTTGTGTCCAAATTTTGAGCATGCCTTTGAATATCTAATTGCTTTGGTGGTTGATCCTTAGCATTGGTATGTGATTGAGCATATTTCTTTGCATAAGACTTCCATAATGGTCTGCGAAGGTGAGTATCATATGCTTGACCATGTGTGTATGGGACCTCTGGTTTTTGAAACAAAGATGATGGTGATTCAGGTACCATATGTGGTCCTCTATTGCCTCCACTATTAGGTCTCCTTTGATCCATGTTGGAGTGAGGTTGTTGCAAAGGTCGATTTTCCATTATTTGACATGTCAAAATCATGAGGTATCTTGGCTCCACTTTGTGCCATCATTTGTAAGAAGTATTGTCTATCCCTCCTCATTATTTCCTCAACCAATCAATTGAAATGGGGATTCATAATGGATTCTTCCACATCTGCTGAATGTACGGAAAAGTTGTCCATATTGTCATTGTGTGTAGCATTGTTGTTTGTAGTGTCCATGTTCTCAACATTTGGAATGTTTCTATAGGCATCCATGTCAGGTAATGTAGTATGATCGGAATTGAAAAAGATATCATTCTCATACTCATAAGAACTCATGTTTGCGGACTCTTGAGCCTCTTTAGTTTCTCTCCTAGATTTTTGAAGGTGGGTTTCAACCATGAACTAGGTATTGACCAAGATGTGTGAGACTAGATGAAAAATGGAAAAAGTATGGAAGACTAAGAGTTGGATGGAATGTAAATGAATCTGAAGTGTACTTGCAATGTCCAAAGTGTAAGACCAAGTATGTATGTAGTAGAGTAGGTGTGACTTCCAAAGAGAGGATAGTTTCTCTTGATGAGGTAAGTTGACCTTAACTCTAAGTAAGACCAAATGAGACCCAAAGGTAAGAGACCTTGATGAGGGACCACTTAGCAAAGTGTTGTTGTATGTAGTGTGTTGACAACGTATGATGAGGACAAGCAAGTGACCTTTTGACTCAAGTTTAGACAATTGTGAATGTAATGAGAGATGTAAAGCAATGATGGACTTTGTGAGACCCAAGGACAAGTTGACTGCTAAATGAAACCCTAGAGAAATGACCTAGGAAGCTCAAGAATTTCGAAACTGACTGTGTTTGTTTGCTGGACTGTAACAGTTTTTCAATTCTGAACACAGACGCGCCTGTATACTTCATAGACGCGGTTTCCTGACACAGACGTGGCTCTGTTCAACACAAACACTCTTCTGAGATTTTTTTGCAAAGTGTAATGTTTATTCTGGGAACACAGACGCGATTCTGCCCTTCACAGACACGGTTATACAACACAGATGCTATTATGTCAAACACAGACGCATTTCTGAGATTTTTTTGCAAAGTGTAATGTTTATTCTGGGAACACAGACGCGATTCTTCCCTTCACAGACACGGTTATACAACACAGATGCTATTATGTCAGACACAGATGCGTTTCTGCAAAATTTGTGCAATTTTTTCCAATCTGTGAAGTTGTTTTGTTGTGACCAAATCTGACTGTTTGACTATTTTTCGTGACAAGAGGACACAATGTTGATGAGGACTCAATGTTTGCAAGTGTTTAGACTCCAAAATGACTCCAATAAAAAGTGTGTTGTTTGATGTAAAAATGTTTTGCATACACTTGAAGACACAAAAGACACAATGTTTTGCTGTTTGGTCTTGAATGTTTTGAATGTTTAAAATAAGTCAAGCACAATTCTTATGGCTGGCCAAGACAATAGTTGTTGATCCCACATGAGGTTTTACCCTCGAGGCTATGCTATTCGGAGCAGATACTTAGATGCTTGACCTCACTGGCTCCAACCTCGGCACTCACTTCTCGGGTCAGCCAAGCATCAGTCCCCACGAAAACTCCTCGTGGTGAACTTTGTATCTCTACTAAGAACTGTATGTGTGTGGGCCGCTACCAGAGGTCCGACCTCCTGCCCCAACAACTAGAAGGATTTGGGCTTCTAAAACAAAAAGGTGCTAGTAAGGGCATCCACTCGTGTGGCCATACATGCGGCACTTTCAGCTCTGTAAATATAGAAGGCTCCCAGCTGGTAGGGGTTACGCCCTACAAATGATCAAATAAATTTGATCAAACGGGTTTATGGGGAGACATAGTGTCGGTGTGAACTAATCAACACACATTATCCATAGTTTTCACCATGAATACATTTGTTTATAGTGGTTCGGAAGAGGTGGGTTTTCCTCGCTACCACTTGGGTCATTCTCTTCTCACTAGTAGTCCTAATGACCACATGGGAAGATAGGCCCTCTAAAGATTAAACAAAAAGAGCCTATTGCTCAAGACACAAAAGACAATTATTCAATTTTAGTGCACCAATTGAAGTGTTTGCTAGTCTATGAAAACAAGGCACTCAATAAAAATCCAAAAACCCTTGCCAAAGACCTGCAACAAAGATTTATTAGTAGTTTGGATTGTTTCAAATGATCACCCCTTCCTGCAAGCACACAAGTTAGGTAAATTTTAGATCCAAAAGACTTTGTGAAAATAGGGGCCTTCAACCAAACGATTTTGCTTTCAAGACAAGCTGCACCAATTTCGTTAGCTAGATCTGAAAATGTTAGCTCAAAATAAACCAGATCTAAAACCCTAAATGCAAAATCCAAAAACTGAATCAATAAAAACCCAAAATTTGAAACTGGTGAACACAGACACGATTACCCTCAACACAGACACAAATTTGTGACACAGATGCGGTTCTGTGAGACACAGACGCGACTACAGGACGCAGACGTGGCTTCTGGATACAGACGCGGCTAAAAACAGCGCAGACGCGACTTTATAACACAAACGCGCTTTCTTGGAACCTGCAAAATAAAATACTGCCAGTAACACAGACGCGATTCCAGAAGTCGCAGACGCGCCAAAAAAACAAAAACGCGATCCGAAAGTGCATAGACGCGGGAATATCAAAATGCTGCCAAAAACATCAGATCTGCAACTTCAAAATACAAAATCTGCAACAAGGATGTTAAATGCAAAAGGGACAAGAGTCCCACTGGGCATGCCAAAATGTATATGGTGAAAATGGATAACAATAATAACGATATTGAAAGGCTAAATGAATTCAACCACAAAACCTTAGCCTAACAACAACAAAGATCCACCATAACATATGAAGATTACCTAAGACAATGCAAATCAAACAAAATCACAAAGATTATACCATCACATGTCCAATAGGGTTTGGATCTCCATTCTTCCTATCTCCATTGATCTTGCTTGATATACTTGCTCTCAGATTTTATGTGCACAAGAGCTCAACAAAGAATGGAATGTGGTTGCAAGTAGGATCGTAGTGTAGTCAAGTGCATAAAAGATGATTAGAATGCATAGAACGATTAGGATCATTAGGGTTTGATAATGAAGGAAGCATCTCCTTATATAAAAGACACTATAAGAAATGGAGGGATAAGATTGAGAGGTGTAAAAGGAGGTTGGCTATGATTAGAGGGTAGGTAAAAGAAATAATAATATAATGAAAGGGGTAGGTAGTGTATGAATTAGGAGATGAATGACATGTGTCATGGGTAGAAAAGGTTAATGAATTAATTAAATAAATAAAGATTTATTTAATTAATAGAAGTGGGATAATTAAATAAATAAATATATTTATTTAATTTAGGAAAAGGATAGTTTAAATAAATAAATGTATTTATTTAAATGAGAAATAAGGCTAGAAGAGGATAAATGAATTAATTAAATAAATAAAGATTTATTTAATTAATAGAAGAATTAGGCTAAAGATAATTAAATAAATAAAATATTTATTTAATTATACTGGACAATTTTGGGTGTCTACAATTACATATTGTCAACAAAATTAAAATAAAACTAAAAACATTTCTTCTAAATATCCCCATTGGGTGGTGGATCTTAAATGGTTCCCTTTATGCCATCATGTGAATCACTAGATATTATAGATGAAAGATTGTATAGAATAAAATTATTAGTCTCACAAAACAACTTAAAATCTTGATAAGCTTGGTTGCAAAATGAATTCATGCCAATTCCATGAGAAATGTCTAATGGATTCATTTGTTTTGATGGAAAACAATGGAATTGAGATCTCAACTTCTCTATCATCATTCATGTCATTCACACATGATGAAACATTAAACAATTCACACATTTCAACAATAAGATGACCTTAAGATTACATGTCATGAGTGAATATAGGGATGAAATAACACAATCTTCAACTATAATACTTAGCCCACTCATTTAATTAATCTCATTATTTTGCAAGGAAACTAAAATCTTATCATTCTTATCACCATCTAACTCAAAATCTTCTACACATAATAGTCCACTAGAAAAATAATCTAACATAAACAAGGTCATGGCCAAATTATAGATGTTAGATACTTTAAAAAGTATATAAAAACATTGGTGAATTTATGAATTTAATTATAGATGTGTATAATGAATATACTAGCTAGCTAAAATATGTGACACAAATTAAATTTTTGATAGAATAATAGATTTTTAAAAAATAAGGGATCACACTAGATCTTTTATAGGCAAATTAGCTACTCCTGCTCCCCCGGATACTAATAATATGGTAGAGTTCAAGGCCCATCTCGTAGGTCTTGTTGAATGCTTCAAAATAGGCATCAAGGAAATTGAAATATAAGGGGACTAGGCCTTAGTTATTAATGCAATCAGATCTGGGAGCACCATAAACTAGCATTTAAAGGCCTTACTTCCATAACAAGCACACTAGGGGTTCTTCACTTCTAGTCCTAGTTTGTTGAGCCAGAAAACCCCTTTTCTAAATTTTGTTTTCTTAGTATTTTTCTCCTCTTTGAGCTTGAACACCTACTTGATTTTCTCTTGATCATGAATGTATTCTCTAAAATACTCCCACCGCATGTGAGCTTCTACACATTTTTCCTCTTTATCTTTGTCCGCACACCACAATAGGAAGGGCCACAATGGGGGTTCAAATTATGCAACCTACATCCATTCCTTACTCTTTCTCATAAACCCTTCTCCTTATGCAATCTATTGTCATGAAAGTTTTCATCCCTTACTTTTTCTCCTCCAAAGCACATTCCCACATCACCTATTGTACATCCTCCTTTGAGCTGAGCTCTAGACAACATGCGTATAATATGGATGCAATGTCAATGTTTATACTATATCTAAAATCTAATTTCATGTACTCATCTCCCAAGATAACATCAACCATCTACAAGAATTTTGGATCTTCAATCTTGAAGACATTGTTGAGGCATTCTCTCGAAACCATACTCAAGAATGCCAATTGTTGTTTGGGAGTGAGGAGGTTGAATTTTTCCTCCATTGTAATGTTCTCTATGAACCCACTCCACTCAATCGATCACTTCATCTAATGCATAAACATTGTAACCAACCTACCCACTAAATACACCCTATGCTTCCATTATGTAAGGGAATTGGGAGTAATTTCTTATTAATCCTCATGCAAATTGACAATGTACGGGCTTCTATTACATTTTCCACCTCAACTACTATTTAAACCCCTATCACACCTACCTCCTCATGGAGATTAAATCCTCATAGATCTTCCCAAATCACACTAAGTGTGATCATCATTGCATCTAATGGCCCATTTAGATAGTGTGTCCTTTGTATCATTATCTACTTTCTTAGTGTGGGTGACTCTAAATTCATCCAATTTTTCCATCTCTACCCATATGAAATTAATATGCTCATTTAATCTCTAGGAAAAAGTTGCTCCATTCTTAATAGAATTGATTATAATTAATGATTCCCACTTGATATGTAATTTCTTGATCAAAAGACCATTCGTCATTTTAAATTCAAAAAATATATAGCTTTAACTTTAGCCTCATTATTCGTCCCTTCCAATTTTTTTGGCTCGATGTGTAGCAATGTCTTCATTGGAGTCTCGTGCTATGTTGCCTACTCCAAAAGGGTTTGAATTTCCTTTTGAAATTCCATCAAAGTTGAATTTTATTCATCCTTTGGTTTTTTCCAAACATCATTTCACGCACCAAAGGTACCTAGATCAACCAAATAAGGCCCATTTACAATTGGATCCTTTATTGTAGTTTTCTTACTACTTATGCTGAAAGTATTTTTTGGTTTAGGTTCCATCCATTCAATGTATTGACTTCCCTTTACAATGAGTAATTATGTGACCAAGGGTACTCCCTTAACAAACCCAAACACTTATTGAACACAAGACAGGATTGAGAGGGGGGTGAACCAATCTAAACCAAAAATTAATGTAGCACATAAACAATTAATTAGCAACAAAACCCAACACATCAACACCAAGATTTTGTATATGGATAACCACAGTGAGCACCTGCCCATAAAATATATATCCACTATGTATATAAGATTACAATGAAAGAGATCATTGCTCAAGACTTGTAGACCAAGGCTAGCTGCTCTTGGGGCAAGATACAAAATGATTAAGAAAACCTAATGCTAACTACAACAAGAAAAGACACAACAAAATGATTTGAAAAGAAGGATACCTTGATCATGAAGTTGTCCTTGAACTCTACATCAAGTGACCAACACCAACACACACAACTCAAACATCATCTACCAACACACTATCTCATATTTCTACCACGGGGTGAACCCACAATAGTGGGTTATACTTTTTTGGATGAAGAAATTGCACTCATTTGTTGAAAAAATAAATTTTACCAGTTTCGATTGAATGTCATGTTTGATCGAATGTATTATTTTAAATACGTTCGATCAAATATAAAAATAGTAAAAAAAGGGGTTCAATCAAACCCCCTTTTTGAATGGTATTTTAAAAAGAACATGGTCATTAAAAAAAAATGCTCAAAGGGGCTAGATAGAACCCCTTTTGATAGAACATATGTTCTATCGAACCCACTTGCTAGAGATCTCCCCCCCAAACTCACCTAGTTTCTACAAATTTTTGGCCTTTGAAACTCAAACTGGGTGCTCAAATGGATGAATTTTGACAAACCTAAACACATGATGGTAGTACTTGAAGTGGGCTTTCTAATGATTATTATTTTAATATATATTGAATTTATTAAGATTTTTTTTTTAGGTTAACTGAACATAGGTTTCACACCAAACATCAACTTTTGAGTTCAACACTTATGGAAACATAGTAAAATAGAAAGAAAAATATCAGAAAAATATCTACGCACTAGGTATTGAAGTCCTCTTTCCAACCAAAAAAAAAAGGAAAAAGAATTTCATTACATACACAACAAGTTATGAATGACCAAATGGACATATGTCAAAATTATAGTTAACTCCACTTCAAAACTTAATAAAATATAAATTATCAAAGATAATGTTATGAAACCAATTACAAACATTAGATATGGATGTTATAAAACTAAATTTGAAAGAATCACATTCATATCTATTTTTTAAAAAATTATTATGCTTGACCAAGTGAGTATCACTCCTTAAAAACTATTTTTTGAGGGAGATAGAAAAATGGAAGCAAATTGATTCCAAAAAATTTCAAAAAAATATTTTTAGAATTTACACACAAAATGAAATAAATCACTAGTTCACATCATCTACAAATTCCTTACGGTTTAGCAGTAATAGGTGTCTGAATCTAAAGTTTGTTTTTGTTTTTTTTTTTCTGAAAATGAATATTGCAGTATCAAAGTTGGCAAAAAAGTGTAACCCACTATTGTGGGTTCATTGAGTCTCAAATAGCCTACATATCATTCAAACATAACTCTTCTCTTCACTTCACTAAATTTTGCTAACTATCTTCACGTCAAATTCTCTGTCATACATACATATAACTCAATCACATACATTCTTTATATACAAGATAGATCATCAAAACCTAAACCAAGTTGGCCTAAAATAAAATACACCATTCGGACCAAACATATCTCCCTAAGATCAATCCATCGATTCACAAACATGGGAAGATAACTTAAGTAGAATTCCAACACGTAACTTGTCCATATAGACAATTAACAGGCCAAAACATATTGTCCAATGCAAATTGCTCTTATCCAAATCTCCACATGCTATGGTGAGATCCATAACACATCGAATCAATTTCCATAAATCATATCCAAACCAATAGGTAGGATTAACAAAAAATAGCACATCCAGCAATGAAACATACTGCAACATTTGGAGAACACAGATATTTCTAGACCCCAAAACTAACATATCCACAATGCCAACACATAACCAATGAAGATAACAACAACAACACTTCCCAGACTTGGACACCTCTAGAATAATAAACAGAATAACTGCAACACCAATTATAGTAAGATATCTCTACACCATAGACTTTTCGAACCAACAACTATCTGGAACAAGAAGTTTGACATCAATGACAACCATAGCAACATGTACTTCCAACAATCTCCCCCTTTGTTATTGATGGCAACACTTGACCAATCTAAACACTAGACTAATCTATGAAACATACTTTTCTAAAACAACAACAACTTTAACTCTCACTTCCCCTCCAAAGTAACTTTCTCTTTCTCTCCCCATTTACCATCAAAGACAAAGGCCACAACACCAACACACACTCCACTATTCTCTTTGAGAGAAGCCACAACATCAATCCAGGAAAAGAATAATCATGAAAGTTCCCCCTGGAAAGATGCACCTCATAATGTACCTAGACTTGGAAGAATGAGGGGAAATAATCCTGGCAAGCTTCTCCCAAAGAAACTCAAAGGTATCCTTTGTCGATGCCTTACTGAAAATATATGCAACCTATTCCTTTGTAGAAGTATATTGCAATCAAACTTCCTTCTTAGCAACCGTCTCCCTTAAGTAGTGATGTCTAATTAAAATGTGTTTTGTTCTTGAATGCATATTGATGCACTGCAAAAAGGATGTTAGGAACACACAATACAAATCATTCATTAGTGTTAGTAGTATCAATCATAAACGAAATACAAAAGAAACTACAATCCTAAGCATGCATATCAAGAGAGATATCAAACATATTATGGAAAGCATACAAAAATGGAGAAAAGACACAAAACACTCCCAAATGCTTGCCAACATGCTCATAGCTTCTCCTCCCTTGTTCCTCTCCTCTCCAAGTTCCACATGAGTGTAGCCCTCAGCTTTTTGCACTACTATGGAAGTCTTATGGAGATTTAATATTATGAAAAATGATTAAAATATGCAAATACAAGCTAAATATGAGAAAGCCTGATTAAGTTATATTGATTTTAACCAAAATAACAATTTAGATATGATTTGCTCCTAAAATGCTCTCTCAATTTTAGTATAGATTAGATGCATACAAGATTTTTGGATCTGGATATGAAAGAAATGGGCTCTATTTATAAGAAAAATAGAGAAATGGATGGTTGAGATTGAATAACCTCAACAAGGGTCAGGATTGATGGGTTTATGATCCATGTGAGGGTTTTCAACCCAATCCTAGGATGACAAATGTCATCATGAGATGGCTTGAGATGAGAGGGAAGAAGCATTAAATGCTTGAGATGACTTGAAGGTTAGCTTGAGAGGTAAGGTTAGGCTTGAGTTGAATGAATAAAGCCATTATCCAATGAATAATGTCTTTATCCAATGGACAAACTCTTGTGCAAGAGTTAGTGGGGATAACCATGGTCAAAGCGGTGAATGCTTGAAGAGACCCATGAGTTAAATGGAGGTTGAGTTAGAGGGAAAGTCTCTAACCATGTGGGTGAGTTGAGTTAATCATTAATGGTTATGTAAGAGCCATAAATGGTCATGTAAGAACCATTAATGGTTTGGAAGACTTTGGGGGTTAACTTGTTGAAGACATAAAGCCTTTAATGCTTTTCAAAGACTTTGGAGACTTTGAGAAGTGACTTCAAGTTTCTTAGGAATGTGACAATAATTAGGGAGAGTGATTAGGCTCATTAGGAATGGTTTAGAAGAATCTAGAATGGGTTTAGGATGCAAGTGGGTTTGGTGGGTGAGGGAAAATAGGATTTTAATTAAAACAAAATAGGTGCAACTTGCATTTGTAAGAAAATGCAAGTGGGGGGGGTGGGGGTAGTTTAGGCATTTAAATAAATGTTTTATTATTTATTTAAAAGAGGAAAGGGGGTTAAATTAACTAAATGTGTTTTATTCATTTAATTGATTTAAAGTGTGACTTAATGAATTAATTTAAATAAATTGGATAATTTATTTAATTAATAGGAGAAGAGGTTGAGGATGAATTAATTAAATATTCATTTAATTAAGTGGATAGATTTATGTGACTGCATTTGCCCCTCTTTGAGACGGTGCGGTTTAACGCGTCTTTTTAAAGAAAGAAAAATAAGTGTAAAGAAATATGCCCCATAAATGTTAATTTAGTGGGTGGTATGCCCCCTCAAAATATTGGCTGAATTTTTTGAAAAATCGAGCGATCTCTCGAAAAAAGAACGAGAAGTGGAGGGGAGGTAGAATAGAATAAATTAGCAATAACGGTGAAAAAATGGGAGAAAACAGGGGTAAAACGGAGAAATGAGAGGCATTGGAAGTTCACAGGGACCACGGCGGTGAGCGAGGTGAATTAGGGCTAGGGTTGGAGGGTATATATGGGGGGAAGGGGTAAAAACAGACTCATTTGCACCTATCTCCCTGGCACTTTTGAGGTTTCATAGTGACTTTTGGCGAAGGAGTGAGCAGCAGTCATCATGCCTGTGCCTATAGCAGATCACCGACTAGAGCGGATCCATCAATTCCAGTGGCCAAACGACTACGGACCAGTGGTACACAAATTTTCAATTTTTTGTTTTGTGCATGTTTATCATGTTTTTTCAAGCATCAAAGTCCAAGAAAGACAATAGTTTTAGCGCTTTTCTCGCCTAAAATAGCGCTATTGTGCTGCAGTGGTGCTATTGCATAGTAGTTTTAGTGCGGGTTTCAAGTTTAGCGCATTTCGGTCATAGTATTAGCACGTTTGCAAATTGAGCGTGTTTGAGTAGATGTTGCAGTGTGCTTGTCATGTAATAGCGCTATGGTATAGTTAGATTGGCGCTTTTGTTGTTGTAGCATTGTTGTGCATAAGTTGTAGCACTATTGTCAGCAGAGTAGCGCGATTGTAGAAACAATGCCCCAGTGTTAGAGAAAATATCTCCTGATGCCTGTTATTGATTGATGGATGAGTTGTTTGTGATGAATCATAGCAGCCCCGTTGAGACTAGGTCATTTGTGATAAATGTTTGTTGTGGTCTAGGTTTGTCATGATCGATTACCTGTTGAGACTCGAAGATACTTGATCAAAGTATCTGTTGATAATCTAGGTTGAAACTTCAGAAAGTTTGTAACAAAACAACTGATGTGAGTGTCGATATGTGTAGGAGGAGTTTCTCGTGTTACAGATGCGGGAGAGGCATCCTGCCACACAGTGGCTGCAGGCGAAGTTGACGAAGGCAGAGATAGATTGTGTCTATGCGACTGGGTTATATGACATGATGTATTTACTCGTGATTTGGACGAATCATGGTCTACTGATGGCCTTGGTGGAGCGATGGCATAGTGAGACATGCATGTTTCACTTGGCGATGGGTGAGATGACAGTGACATTGGAGGATGTATGGAGGATTCTGCACATCCTGATTAGAGGAGAGCTAGTTATATATGATCACCATTTAGGGACAGCGATCATAGAGAGGATTTTTGCAGATGATGTATACATTGAGGATGGCTCGATAGCATGGGAGTATATAGCGGCACTATATGAGCCTCTACCCGCAGTGTTAGCAGGTATCGTTGGGGGTTTGTTGTGCCCTGATCGACGGTCACATGGATTGGCGGTTGGGTGAGGTCAAGTTGTAGAGCAGATGGTGACAGAGGGGATCTGCTATACATGGGGGCCATGTGTACTAGCACACCTTTATTGGGACTTACATGAGGTAGTGTATCGAGAGGCTAGATCACTTGGGGTAGGGATCACATTGTTGCATGTCTGGGGTTGGGGGCACCTTCCAGTCACACAGTCGATCAGTTTGAGGTTTAGGGCGATAGATCAGCCCTATGCATATATGTATGGAACGTTGATGAGCCAGCCCCATCTGGGGAAGTTAGAGTTTTGGCAGCTGGCTTTAGATGATTTAGATACAGTCATATGAAGCCCATACCTTGAGTGCGAGCCCTGGGAGGATGATGGAGAGGCACTAACATATGTATTTATGACATGGTTTTTGATTGGGTGGACATCCTACTCGGTGGAGAGATAGGTGCCAGGGAGAGTGATGAGATAGTTTGGACGGAGATAGGTTTTGTCGAGGGGTTCAGGGGAGTATCCATAGGTAGTGTGGGAGAGGTTTCATTGGGGAGTAGTGTTACCTTATGATCAAGCCCTGGCAAAGTTCTAGACCTTACAGGCGAGACCATGCCAGATGAGGCCAGAGATTGTGGATGTAGGAGTGACAGAGGAGTATATGCAGTATCGTGCTATGCATCCAATTCCATGCATTTCAGATCTTGTCAAGCCTATACCACCATTTGAGGATGATAGGAGACGACGACGGAGGAGGAGAGGAGGTAGGGGTGTAGGAGGAGGAGATGGTGATGGTGATGGTGGAGGAGGAGGAGATGGAGGAGGAGGAGATGGAGGAGGAGGAGATGGGGGAGAGGGAGGTGCTAGGGGAGGTTTTGGTGGAGCAGGAGGAGGTGGTGGTGGTGGGGGTGGGGGATTTGGGGGTGGAGGTGGATTTGGAGGTGGAGATGGTGGAGGAAGACGATTACAGAGGAGAGGTAGAGGGGGATAACCATTACAACTATCACAGGGTCCACTTATATATGGGGCATCTAGAGCAGGAGGTAGGGACGTTGATAGGGGTGCAGAGCCTATGGAGATGGGAGAGGGAGCCATAGGTGGAGAAGAGGATCCTATGGAGATGGGAGGGGGAGCCACAGGTGGAGGAGAGGGGGATCTGCAGGAGTATATGATATTGCACTTGTAGACTCGACTGACAGCAGCCGAGGCACTGTTGGAGGATAGGGAGGCAGAGATTGCAGTCGGGGATGTCCAGTTGTTTGCACGGGATGCTGAGCTGATTGTAGTGGTGCAAGAGAGAGATGATCTGGTGGACAGATTGAGGGAGGTATAGGATAGAGGATGATTTGTAGCAAGAGAACAGGGTCCGACTGGGGAGGTGCTGAGGGAGATGCGGCGAGCTCAAGAGGAGATAGATTACTGGAAGGGATTATATGAGCAGACAGTACCGAGTAGTCAGCGGGCACTGAGCTATTCCCAGATGTAGCGAGCGAGAGAAGAGCGGTCTTAGAGGGTTCAGAGCAGTGGTGGTGTTATGGGTCCTCCTCAGCGAGATGGTGAGGGTGGTGCAGGGGTAGTGGTGGAGCAGCATCTAGTCAGAGTGCTATTTGAGAGTTTCTATGTACTTGTTACTTTTGTTATTTTTGGATTGTGACTTGGATGGCTCTTGGTAGCCGATATATTGTGACATCATTTTACTCTGATACATGTATTCTTTTGTGATGTGATATATGAGGAGATCCTATGTTTTGTGATGATATGATATGCATATAGGTGATGACATGTATGTTTTTATGCAGGATGATGTTGTATGAGTTATGCTTAGATTCATGCTATGGATGATTTTCTTTCAATATGTACATTGATGATGATATGATTTCTATATGCATGCTATGGAGGATTTTATTTTCTATATGTTCATGGTGATGATATGATTTCTATATGCATGCTATGGATGATTTTGCTAATCATGTGGATGTAGGTAGAAGATGGATGATGTTTTGTGTAATGATATAAATGTGATGCAATGATGATGTAGTCTAAATGATAAGATGAGATAAAATAATATTTTGTGATAGATAATACTTGCTTATGTTGATGATATGATTTGATGATGATATGAGTAAATGATGCATGTTTTTCAGATGAATCTAAGTGAATCTAAGTGGATCAAATGTTTATGCAAATGTTTATGTATGCAGCTAGATGAATGCACTTAAATGGATGAACAAATGTTATGTATGAATGCCCTTAAATGGGTGTATCTAAATGATGTGATGTTGTTGAGATGAATGAAAATGAATCTAAATGACTAAGATGATTCAAAATATAACGAAATGATAAATGAGATTGAAATGATAATGTAAATAAATGCAACTAAGTGATAATGAATAACTGCACCTTAATGCAATTAAAGGATAATGAATAACTGCACCTTAATGCAATTTAAAGGCTAATGAATAACTGCACCTTAATGCAATTCAAAGGATAATGGAAAGAATGCATATTTAATTTTTTAAATGAATGCACTAAATGGATGAATAAATGTTCTTGATAACGGAGAAACAAATGCACTTAAATAAAATGCAAGTAAATGCTAATAAATGCACATGATGTCTTAAATGCCCTAATGTGATGAACAAATAAATGCACTTAAATGAATCAAAGTGCAACTAAATGATAATGAACTAAATGCAATTGATGTAACTAACATGATAATGCCATGCCTTCATGATATATGAATGCAAGTTGGTGAGAATTTGCAGATGTGGAATGCAGATGTGAGATGATGTATCAGAGAACTTCGTCATGATTTTACACCCAAGATAAATTATATTAGGTTCTTTCTCATATAAGCCTGAATTACTTGCATGCAAACAATTGATATGAACAATGAATGAGCAAATGGATGGGTGATATGCAATGGAATGCAATACATACAAATGAGATGAAATGACGATCCATAGAGTATTCATAGTGCTTTATTTTCCTCATCGAGCATGGTAGTATCCTTCTTGGCCGAGGTAGCAGGAACCAAGTTTGAGCATTTCACCTGTAAGCAAGCATTCATAGACAAGGAAAAGTTACCCTCCATTTTGGTTCATGCGCAAATGGTCGAGGTATACATTGTAGTCAGTAAGCCATAGTGATCAATGATTGTATCTTTGCATATGATCACGTAGCTTAGTGAACTTCCCACGTAGACACCATTAGTACATGCCCCAGAACTTCATTGGAACAATCCGTAGACAGCGAACAAAATAAAACAAAAAGATATCAGGAGCCATCCCGGCTACTCTAATCACTTGTGGATATCCTAGGGTAGCGTAGGAACCTGATATGAATAAATAAATAAATAACAAACCGACCAAGTACCTATTAGCTTAAACAAAATTTTCTTGTCAAAGAAAATGTTACCATGTCTTATATGTGAGGAAAGATGCGTCCTTGCTTTGATTGGTTGGTTGATTTGATAAGTGATCATCATTTGAGTAGCTCGAAAGCTTTGTTTGGTGTCTATTATGATGTGTATGTACAAAGAATAATATATGTTGCAATGTTTTTTATTGATTTTTGATGTTTTCGACATGTTTTTTGGATTTTGTGAGTGTTTTTGAATGTTTTTTTTTGGTATTTTCCAACCAATTTTGAATAAGAAACTCAATGAAACACAAATAATGTAGAATACACTTCCATCCATAGGTTGAAGAGTATTGCCCCCAAGTAGATGTTGCTATGAAAGCGAGATGCAGGACACATGAAGTACTGACCTTGATTGCAGATCAATAACAAGCCATGGTTTGAATAACATATGAATGGATGCAATGGATGTGATCGCAACAAGTCTAAAAAGACAAGGGAGCCATAGCCTTTACGAATGGTGCCTATTTACCAGGTTTTCACCATCGTACTTACCCAGGGTGCCACTGTAGTGGTTTTCATCGTTTGGATGAATGATTTTTCTTTACTATTTTCTTGATTTTTCTTGTGTATTTCTTCAGGACATTTTTCTGAATGTTTTTGATATTTTTTGATATATTGGAGAAGCCTGATGCTCTGCACAACTTATGTATGAAACCGTTTGAGGTGCATGTTGTTGATTGGATCTACTAACGGTTCTCCTTCTGAAGTGGCCAACTGATATGCCCCAGACCCAAATACAGCAGTGATAACATATGGACCCAACCAATTGGATTCAAACCTGCCCTGATGTTCTCTGTTTGGTTGGTTGCGAGGATTCTCCCTAAGAAAAAGATCACCTACCTCAAATGTACAAGGTTAAACCCAATGATTGTAGCTTTTTCTCATGCGTTGCTGATAGGCTTTTAGGTGGTTGTATGCAGCTTGTTGTCTTTCATCAAGCAATTCCAAGTCCTAAAGATGGGGGACCCGGTATGCTTCATCATCGATCATATTGTGAAAAGAGACCCAGAGAGATGGTAGTTCAACCTCAATAGGTAGGATGGCTTCGGCTCCATAGACCAGTGAATAGGGTGTTGCACCTATAGGGGTTCAAATGCTAGTTCGACACGCCCATAGTGCTAGATTTAATCAAATGTTACTATCTTTTTAAGGATCCTCAATATGTTTTTGTTTGATGCTTCGACCTGATCATTGCCTTGTGGGTAATAAGGGGTGGAAAAGTGGTGTTGGATATGAAACTTCTCACAAAGCTCATGGACATCCTGATTTTTGAAAGGAAGCTCCTTATATGTGATGATGGACATGGGTACACCATACTGGAAGATGATGTAATTAAGGATGAATGAGGTGATTTTCTTTCCAGTGACTTGGGTAAGTGGAAGGACTTCGATCCACTTTGTGAAGTATTCAGTGGAGGTAATGATAAATTTATGGCTGTTGGATGAAGATGGATGAATTTTACCCACAAGGTCAAGTCCCCATTGACAAAAGGGCCATGGTGTTGTGATTGGTTGCAATTCTTGTGCTGGTGCATGTATCAAGTCTCTGTGAACTTGGCACTTCTTGCATTTTCTGACAAAATAGTAGGAGTCTTTTTCCATGGATGGCCAATAGTATCCAATGCACATGATCTTCTTTGCGAGTGAAGGACCACTTGAGTGAGCCCACAAATTCCTTCATGTACCTCTTCCAAGGCCTGTGTTATCTCATCTTGTTCCAGACATAGAAGGAGAGTACCATCAAGACTTTGCCAGTATAGGGTTTCGGCAATGATGGTGTATCGAGCAGTTTGGTGGATGAATGTTTTTCGTTGGTCATTGGATTGGTTAAAAGGAAGTGTGTAATCGTGGAGGTAAGTGAAGAACTCACCGTACCATGGGGATTCAAAACCGATTAGGCGACATATCATTTCACTTTCAAGGATATCATATGCAGGGATCCAAAGTTGTTATACCAAGAACTCATAGCATGTTGAATTTTGCGGAAGATCCAGGAGAGATGCAATTGTAGCCATTGTGTCGGAAGCTCAATTCTGATCTCTAGGTACTTGGTCAAATGTGATAGTTGTAAATAATGCTTTGTAACTATCCACCATCCTTTTATATGGCATGAGCTTATCATCCTTAGTTTGATACTCATCGATGACTTGTCAGATGACTACATGAGAATCTCCATATGCCTGTAGCTCTTTTAGATGCCATTGTATAGCCAATCGAAGTCGTGTGATCAGAGCCTCATATTCTGTTATATTATTGGTGCATGGGAAAGTGAGCCTGTATGACTTCGGGGTGTTGTCGCCTTGAGGTGTGATGAAAAGAATACCTGGCCTCGAGCCATGTCTGGTATATGAGCCATCAAAATAGAGCTTCCACAGTTGTGTAGTTGTGATCATGAAGATCTCTTCATCTGGAAAGTTCAAAACAAGAGGATGGTCACCTGCGATGGGTGCATTAGCCAACTGATCCACAATAACTTTCCCCTTGATAGCCTTGCGGTCCACATACTCTATATCAAATTCACTCAAGATCATAACCCATTTGGCCAAGCAACCTGTTAATGTTGCCTTGATGAGTAGGTATTTGAGTGGATCGATTTTGGCGATGAGTTGTACCTTGTGTGTTTAACATGTAGTGCCTCAATTTGGTGGCTGCCAAAATTACTGCTAGGCAAGATCGCTCAATAGGTGTGTAATTGAGTTCATTGCCTACCAATGTGAGAGAGATATAATATACAACACATTCTTTTTCTTTTGCATTGTGTTGTGCCAATAGTACTTCTAATGCCATATTTGTAGCTCAAATATATAGCAATAGAGATCTTCTTGGATTTGGTGGGATGAGGAACGGTGTATTCATCAGGTAGTCTTTAAGCATTTGGAATGCTTGCTAGCACTTTGTATCCCATTGAAAGCGGATATTATTGTGTAACATATGCGTGAAGGGATGACATTTATCAACCAATTGCGCAATTAATCTCCAAATTGATTGTAGCCACCCTTTTAGTGTCCTTAACTGAGTGATGGTCTTTGGAGATGGCATGTCCATGATTGCTTTGACTTTCATCGAATCTACTTCAATGCCCTTGCTTGAGATAATGTATCCTAGGAGCTTCCCAGAGGTTACTCCAAAGACACATTTATTTGGATTAAGACGAACATGATATTGCTCTAATCTATCAAAGATTTGACCCAGTATTTCTAGATGACCTTTTCTTGTTAATGATTTAGCTAGTAAATCATCGACATAATCTTCCATTATGGTGTGTATCATATCATGAAAGATGGTAGTCATAGCTCTTTGATAGGTTGCCCCTGCATTCTATAGACCAAATGACATCACATTCCAACAGTAGGTTCCCCATGGGCATGCGAAAGCATTTTGATGTTGATCCTCTGGAGCAATCTTAATTTGGTTGTACCCTGAAAAGCCATCCATAAGAGAAAGCATCGCATGACCCATTGTTAGATCGATAATCATGTTGATGTTTGGTAAGGGGAAGTCATCTTTAGGGCCTGCTTTGTTCAAATCTCTGAAGTCTGTACAGATACGAATGCCCCCATTAGGCTTGCTGATAGGTACAATGCTGGAGATCCAATCTACATAATTGATTGGTCGGATGAAACCAACATCTAAGAGCTTTCTAAGTTCTTCCTTGACAAGAACAAAAATCTGTGGATGCATCTTCCTGAGCTTTTGTTTACAGGTTTAGCTCCTTTTGCTAGCGTTAGGTGATGCATGACTAAATCAGGATCTAAGCCAGGCATGTATGCATAAGACCATACGAAGTTGATTTGACGCTTCTGGAAGAATTCCACAAGTTTTGGTTGTTCCATTGGAGTTAGTAGAGATGCCAAATGTATTTGGTGAGGAGTCTCAGGAGTCCCCACATTGAATTCTTTTGTTTCTTTGATTAGGATCGTCGATCTCTCCTAATTTGTACTATAGGGGAGGATGTCAAACTTTTCATCCACAAGAGCCTCAGAGAGGTTTTCACCCTTGGATACGCTCTTTATTTTTACTTTTTTGGGATCAACAAGTGCCACTGTGTGGTTTTCACTAGAAGATCCATGTTTTATTGTGATATTTTTGCAGCTGAATGGTTTGGCATCTACCCCAAAGTACACTGCGCTATTAAGTTTGATGGCAAATCTAGCTTTATGATCCCTGCTTGGTATGTTATCCCATATCTCTAAAAAGTCGATGAGCACCTCATCATTTTGGAAGTGATCAAGGCATGAGGGATTTGGCTGGTTCTAGTCGATGAGTTTGGGGTGGATGATAGGCATGACCTCATCGATTAGGTTGAGTTCAAAGGAGGCGTCAGTGAGGGTTAATATAGAGGAGTGAAGTTCATCGATGGTACTCTCCTTGTCAGGTTCTGGTGTCAGATTTGACGTAGGGCCTGTGGGAGTTGCTTCTTGCTCACGAACCCAAAAGGTTTTGATCCATGCCTCTCCATAAACTGGGATATCTTTACGAGGTGGTGGAGGTGATTTGTCTTCCTTGTCTGAAGTATTTAGATTCACTGAATCAAATTCCCACTCATGTGAGTCGGTCTCTGAATCACTCTCTAACATCTAATATACTATACCAGGCTGGGATGTCTTTTGAATTGAAGAATGTATTGGTTACGGGTTTGTGCTCTTATGGAGGTGGGATTTCTAGCGGGATTATCGGTGTTGTTGATGTTGCTACTAGGAGTATCGGTGTTGTTGGTGCAGTTGGTGCTATTGATGCTACTGTGGGATTATCAGTGTTGTTGATGTTGTTGTTGGGATTATTGGTGTTGTTGGTACAGTTGGTGCTACTGCTACTACCGATAAGATTAGTGGTGGTGTGGATGATGTTGATGGCTTTGATGCTATTGAGGGGATTATCAGTTTTGTTGGTGCAGTGGGTTTTCTTGGTGCCACGGAGATAATCAAGGATGGCCTCCTTGGAGCAACTGTTTGATACATGGGTTTGCTGGGTTACCTTTAAATCTGAGCTTAGGAAGATATTCCTTTTGAAAACCTACTCCAGTTTTATCTTTGGGTTTCAACTTAGGTTGTAAGGGCTCGTGCCATCCTTGTTTGCAATGTCCCAAAGCACTCTGGCCATCATAGCCCATTATTTGCATGATAGTGAGGCCTTTGTAATATTTATCAGTGGGAAGCTTAGCTTGTGGGATTTATGTGTTGATAGGGTCTTTTTAGGTCCATTCTGCCAGGTCCTCATCTCTGGTTTCCTCTTCCTGACTTTTACCAGGGATGAACTGCGCCAAAGAGCATGATTGCTTGGCCAGTGGTGGTTGAAGAAACTTTTGAGGCTTGCCATGAGTTCTAGGGGAGGTGGGTAATTTCCTAATACAAAAGAGTTGGCTAAGATTATATTCCCTAAGACCTTTCTCGGTCATTTTCATTTTCAACTTTTCTTGCTTTGGTATAGGGGTGATCAAACTGGAAAGAGAAGTTGGATTAACATATGAGGTGGAAGGGATAGCTTCTCTGTTGTTAGGTATGGTAATCTCTGGCTGATGGTTAATATTGTTACAATATGCAAATGGATTTGTATCGCCAAGGATTGTGATTTCTACACCATTATGGAGAAACTTGATACACTGATGATAGGTAGATGGAACGGCTTGCATGACATGTATCCAAGGTCTTCCTAACAAAAGATTATATGGTAAAGAAAGGTCCAGAACTTGGCAGACAATATGCTTCACCACTAGCCCCACTCTTATAGGTAATACAACAACTTCTTTGGAAGAATGCTCTGCATCGTCATAGGCCTTAATGGTTATCTTTGTATTGGCATCCACTGATTCTACCACATATCCCAATGCTGTGACCATTTACAAGGTGCATATATTCAGGCCGACTCCATTGTCAATCAAGACTCGCTTGATTTTGTTTTGATTTACAAATCCTTCAATGTGAAGGGATGCATTATGTGGTTGTTGGAATGAAGCGTTATCGCTTTTTAGAAAAAGTGAGGCATGGTGATGACCTAAGACTGCCAACCATGGCTTGAAATTGATTTGTGTTAAGGTTAGTAGGGACTAACGCTTCTTGGAGAGCTTGATCCAAGATTGTTTTGTGTGAAGGGGATAAGCACAAAATCTCTAATATGGAAATGAGTGCGGACGTTTTATCCAATTGTTCCACAAGATTATATTGCTTGGGCAAGGGTGTTGTTCCTTGTGGTGTTGCTCGAATGGTAATTTTGCTACAACGCGTAACAACATTGCATGTAGGATTTGGATCTCTGATGGTGAGGGTTGAAACTTGTTCATCAGTGTTAAAGAGGTGATTCACAATATAATTATAGGCAGCTTGTGTATAATTAGTTGTAGTATCTGTGTTTCGCCTGGAGGTGGAAGGACCCCTTTGATAATGTGATGGAAGTGGATTTTTGAACATTAGATGATTGTCATTAGATGTTTTAGGGTCATGTCCTTCTATTTTAATTTCTCCTCTGTCAATAAGATCTTGAACAAGATCTTTCAGTCGATGACAATTGCTCATGTTATACCCTTTTCTCTGGTGGAATTCACAATGTTAATTATCTCTTCACCATGGAGGTTTGACCTAAGGTTCATAGTTAGATGTTCTTGGTAAGGTCGCAAGATTAGAAGAGACCAATTGATGCAATATTGTTTCGATGGGTTCCCCTAAGGGTGTGTACATGCGTTTTGGTTTGTAGTTTTGTTGCCTTTGTTTTGGTTCCTCTTGTGGCACATTGCGACCTTGATATTGTGGATGACGGTGTTGTTTTTAGGGGGGGTTTTGTCCTCCAAACCTGCCCATAGGTTGTGCAATTTTTACTGTTCATGCATCCACTATCCCATCATTGACAACGTTCTTGTTCTTGTTCCAGAAATTTGGTTTATCACTATTATAATGTGGACGAGGGCCATCTTTGGGTTCATTATAGATTTTGATAAGTCCCTTTTTGATAAGGGATCGTTCACATTTTAGTCCTTGAGTGATTATCTCCTCGAAGGACTCTGTACCCTTCATGTCTAAATGGAATTCCATCTCGTCTTTCAAGTTGGAAATGAATATTTCCACTAATTCTTGTTCAGGCAAATGAAGAGAACGTCTGCTAGACAGTTGCCTCCACTGTTGTAGGAAAGCTGAGAACAACCCCTAGTTTTTTTTGTGATGCATAAATTTGCCATGGTAACATCTCATTCTATGTTATGTGCATAATGAGCGATTAATTTTTGAACTAGTTCCTCAAATGTTCTAATGCCACCTAGTAATCGAGAAAACCATTGTGTGGTTGTGCCTCCCAAACTCTGAGGAAAGAGGCACATTAGATAGGTGTCCTCATAGGCTACCTCTAAACAAGCTGAGTGAAATTCTCTTACATGATCTCTAGGGTCTCCTTTGCCCCTATACTTTTCAAACTTAGGTGTTTTGAACCCTCATGGAAAAGGTGGCATATGCATGTTCCTATCAAATGGATAGGGAAAAATATTGTTAATTGAAAACCAAGTAGTCTTCATACCACTATTGAGTTGTTGAGCGAGATTTTCTACTTGTTGTCTCAACATGTCTATTTATGTGGGAGGAGGAGGTGAGGGATTCCCTTGATGATTAAGGTCACAACGGAAGTAATCCCGACCTCTTCCACCATCATTATGGCTATGTTGTTCAGATGTTTGTCGTATCCGTGCGGTATCAAAGCTAGAGGGTAGTTTGGCACCCTCTTGAGCAAGTCTCAGAAAATGAGCATCTGCGTTGTTTCTAAGGATTTGGTCAAAGAGTCTATTGAACTTGGGATTGTGTTGTGCTCTTTCAATATCTTCGGGAGTTGGAGTTCTAGGATCTTCATCATTTGTGCCTCCTCCAATGGCTTCTTGGAAATCGTTGAAGTTTTCTTCCTCCTTGTCTTTGATCTTTGGTTGTCGGTTTCTCATTGATCTTGTTTGAGCCATGTTGTTTGAAAGTTTTGAGGTTGGTGAAAGCGATTATGAGGTGGTGATGAAATGGTTGATGGAAGATAAGTGTTTGTGAAACGTTTAGAAGGTGGATCTCTAACACTGAAGGTTGGATGTTACCAAAGTTCTTTTGTGAATTACTCTTGTGTTTTCAAATATTTTGATGTGATAAGGTATAGCAAGGTTTGAGATGTGTTACAAACCAAGCTACCTAGCAATGAGAGGATGCACTCATAAACTAGTTTTAACCTATGTAGAAATGCCTCTTAGGATGATTGATCCTAGATGTAGAAACATTCTAAAAGTGATTTGTTGGTTTGATTTAAGCAATATTTTTAAAAGAACTTAGGACAAGACCTTGTTGTGTTTTTGAGAGTTGAATGGTTTTGTGATGTGAAAGTGGATAAAATATGGACCTCAATAAAAACTTTCCGTCACAAAGGGGGTTTCTACTTCTTCCTCTCTCTCAGGGGTTGGTGGTTCCCCTCGAGCTACGTTGTAGGTGATACAGATTTTTGGAAAGAAAGTAAGGTTGATCTTGTCTCCTTTGTTTTTGTGATAATTTAAGGCTCTATACTAAGGAAAATCTCTATTTTTCAAAGCCTCTTTGTCGAATTTGTTGGATTTTCCTTGAAGATACAAGTGCATATGGCACAAGAAGGCTCTATGTGAGAGAAAAAAATTTCTATTGATATAGAAAAACTTCCTTCTTTTGATAAGAGATTTTGAACTCAATTATCTCTTTTTCAATGTGGTCTTTTGATGAAGACTCCTTTTTCTCAAGATGTGAGTCACGGTCATACTATCTTGATACTTGTTCCACTTGTTGATGTTTGTTTTGTTTATTAATGTTTGAGGTAAATTTGTTGCATGAATACTTGGTTTAAAATTTTGTTTTGAATTTCTTTGACAAGAATTTACAGAGGAAGCACACAAGCACAATAATCTTGCCTTAAAAGGCACAATAGGTGTGGGTCTAAATCAACCGAATCATGAACTTTTTTACCCTTTTCAAATGTTTTGTATGTTTTTTCCAAAAGCTTGAAGTCGGCTCAAATTGTTACTGGTCTGACACAAGATGAATACAACTCAAACACACTTTATCCCTAAGGTCAATGGCCAGTTGCGATATTTTCAGCCCACATCTTGATATTTCTTCAACTTTGGTACTACATACCTTATGAATCCCTCCATGGCAAGTAAGGATGTGATATACTAAGTCTTTCACGAGCATAATAGATAGATAATTCCTATGATGGGGGAGTCACCACTTTTATTAAGATACAAGTAGCCTTTGAAAAAGCCTTGTTTCTGCTCAAGGAAATATGTATGGTGAGTATCTTGGGAGCAAAACCATCTATGCTCTTGCACTAAAATTTTCACAAATATACTCAATCAATAGAACAGGTGGGCTTCTATAATAAAAGGTGTCTAGTAATGTTCGATGTTTTTGGACATAAGTTCATTTTGTAGTGACTCACTTAAGAGCATTGTAACTTGTGGTGGGGCCCATATGTCATTTCGGCAAGTTACACTGTAGGAACAACTATTCCCAAGGCTACAGCTTTCGCTCTCACCTAATTTCTATAGCGGCTCAAAGGATTTACCACACAAGGTCGTTCCCAAGATTGATGTGTCTCTTGGCAGGCCTCTCTTAAAAATATAAAATTTTGAGCGTTACTAACACTTTTCTCTTGCACCTAGGACCACGAGAGCCAAGGGAGAGGATAGTGTGTTAGAAGTAGGACAACTCTACAGATTTTTTTTTTTTGCACAAGTGTACCAAACACTGAAAACACTTGTTCTTTTTAATTAATTTATTGCAATGTGATTTAAATGCTATTTGGAGATGTTGCTCCAACAAACATGGTGTTCTTTTTAATCCCTCAAAGAAATATGTTGTCTAATTAGGAAAGTGAAAATCCTGGTCAACCCAATTGAAGCACGTTTTTGCTTGAAGTAAAATCGGTTTTGGAAACAAAATGGACAAATTGTTTGTTCTTTTTAACTTGCAAAATGAAATGTTGATTGTGAATTTTAGCCTTTGCAAGAAAATGAAAGTTTGTTTTGTTTATTTTAAACCCAAAATAAAATATTGTTCCTAACTTGCAAGAAAAACAAAGTTTGTTTTGTTTGAGTTTGTGGTTCTTTTTAAGCCCCAAACTGAAAAATTGTGTTGATTTTATAACCCAAAATGAAAAGTGAATTTTGTTTTCAGTCCAAAAGGGAAAGTGAAATCTTTTTAATCCAACTTTAAAACAAAGTTAGAAATTAAAAGAAAATAAAAAATCCCTAATTTTTAACGCCTTGAATCCTGTAAAACAAGAAGTTAGCAAAAACCTGCACAAAAAGAGAACAAGTTAGTGAAATGAAAGTGTTTGGTGGGCTTCTACAAGCCTAAAATTTTGATTTTCCAGTTACATATTATTTTTTTTCAACTCTCTATTACAATAGCGCTGCTCTGTGTAAACACAGAAGCGTCACTTTAATGCAAAAGTGCTGAAATAATAACAGAGGCACTAAAAGAACGCCAAAAGCGCTATAAGAGGGACAAAAGCGCTAAATTAAACTATTAAATAGAATGAAAATTCTATCAAACAGAGAGCGCAAAAACGCTAAAAGAGTTACAATAGGGCTATTTCACGAACAATAGCGCTACAACTCTGACAAAGGCGCTAATTTAAAGACAAAAGCGTCATAAGGTAGACAAAGGCGCTAAACCCTCAGTTGTAGAAGGTGCTAAAACGAGTTCAATAGTGCTAAAGCGCAACCTGTGTGGCAATTTTAGCAATTTTCAAAAAAGTTAGTAGTTTTAAATCAGAAGGTCGAGTGTTCAATTCACATCGAGTTCACCAAATGATGCACTGCAAAAAAGGATGTTAGGAACACACAAGACAAATCATTCATTAGTGTTATTAGTATCAATCATAAACGAAATACAAAAGAAACTACAATCCTAAGCATGCATGTCAAGAGAGATATCAAGCATATTATGGAAAGCATACAAAAACAAAGAAAAGACACAAAACAGTCTCAAATGCTTGCCAACATGCTCATAGTTGCTCCTCCCTTGTTCCTCTCCTCTCCAAGTTCCACATGAGTGTAGCCCTCGGCTTTTTGCACTACTATTGAAGTCTTATGGAGATTTAAGATTATGAAAAATGATTAAAATATGCAAATACAAGCTAAATATGAGAAAGCCTAATTAAGCTATATTGATTTTAACCAAAATAACAATTTAGATTTGATTTGCTCCTAAAATGCTCTCTCAATTTTAGTATAGATTAGATGCATACAAGATTTCTGGATTTGGATATGAAGGAAATGGGCTCTATTTAAAAGAAAAATAGAGAAATGGATGGTTGAGATTGAGTAATCTCAACAAAGGTTAGGATTGATGGGTTTATGATTCATCTGAGAGATTTCAACCCAATCTCTAGATGACAAATGTCATCATGAGATGGCTTAAGAGGAGAGGGAAGAAGAATTAGGGTAAGTGCACAAAGATGGTGGTAAAAAAGGGGGGTATAAGTGGACACTTTTTTCTAAAATCGGATGAACCTGAACTTGGAGGAAAAATTTCAAAGTCATCCACTCAAGATATGAAGATAATCAAAGAACAAATATTGTATTACTCTGAATCTAGTTTCCATACTACTAAGCTTTTTCAAAATTGGATAAGATTAAGGGGGTCAAATCCTTCGCGCATGAAAAAATGACCCTGATTTTTTCTTAAAAACATAACAGTGTCTGACGTGCACATCAAAAACGTCATAGTTAGATTTAGTATTTTGACAAATCCTTTGGCAGAAAGATAGTTAAGATTGAGCACTAGAAGATGTGTATTTTTTTGTAATTTTTTGTTGAGTATTTTTTTTTAATGAGTTTTCCAATCGAGCACATCCTGAAAATTAGGTACGTGTTCGTGCGCAAAGCATAAGTTGCACTAAACAAATCAAAAATACAATTTTTTTTTTTTAAATTGTAAAGAATCAAGTTCACTACAATAATATATAATTATTTAAAATTTTGGATAAGTATATCAAAAGTTATTCAAAAAATGGTGCACCTATGTCTATGAGAACTATGGAGACACTAGCAAAAGAAATTCAATAATAATATGTTATTGTTGTTCAAATTGAAAAAAAAAATATGGTTAGAAAGCTCAGAAAATGGGTGAAAATATGGTGGCAATTTTAGAAATACCCACTTGATGAAGTGTAAACCTGATGATGACAAAGTCGATAAACCAAGTTGATAAAATAAAACATGTCAAAAATGAGAGAAATGGAGGGAAATCAAACTTCCAAAGTGTAGCTTTGTCATCCAGGCCTATTTCCAAGCCTAAATAGTCAAAATCGCATACGGGGTACTTATGGTGTAAGCAGCGCATACGCACTCTTTTTACTATAAAAAGCATGTACGCGCTATTGTATAATATGATATTCTATGTATAATATGTATATATACATATTATATATGTAATATATAATATGATATTGTATATATAATATGTGTATATACATATAATATATAATATTTATATATATAATATATTAAGTATATATATACACATGTAAGTGTATTGTCTCCCCCTCTCAAACACATACAAGGTGCCTCTCTCTCTCTCTCTCTCTCTCTCTCTCTCTCTCTCTCTCTCTCCCCTTCTCCCTTCCTCCATACCCCATCCCTCTCTCTCTCCCTCCCTCTCTCCCCTTCTCCCTTCCTCCATACCCCATCCCTCCCTCTCTCCCCTTATCCCTTCCTCCATACCCCATCCCTCCCTCTCTCTCGCTCTCTCCCCTTCTCCCTTCCTCCATACCCCATCCCTCTTTCTCTTCTTCTCTCCTTCCCTCTTTCTCTTATTCTGTAATTCCTATAGTCACAATCAAGATTAGTCATATGGTGTCCCATGACCCCTTAAGACACCATATGACCCATAACAACACCATATGGTGTCCTAGGGATCATAGGATGCCATATGACCCCTCGAGACACCAATGACTCATAACAACACCATATGATGTTCTAAAGGGTCCTATGGTGTTCTATGACCCCTTAGGACTCCATTTGGTGTCGTTATAGGTCCTATGGTGTGCTAAGGGATAATATAGTGTCGTATGACCCCTTAGGACACCTTATGACCCCTTAGATGTTGTTAGGGGTCATATTATGTTCTTAGGGTCATATTGTGTCCTGGATTCGATATCTCTTCCTCTCCCTCCCCCCTCCTTCTTCTCTCCCTCTCTCCCTTTCTCTCGCTCTCTCTCTCTCTCCTTCTCCCTTCCTCCCTACCCCATCCCTCTCTCTCTTGCTCTCTCCCCTTCTCCCTTCCTCCATAGCCCATCCCTCTTTCTCTTCTTCTCTCCCTCCCTCTTTCTCTTCTTTTGTAATTCCTATAGTCACAATCGAGATCACTCATATGGTGTCTTGTGTCGTCTCTCTCTCTACCTCTCCCTCCCCCCCTCTCTCTCTCCCTCTCTCCCTCTCCCTCCTTCCCTCCTCTCTCTCTCCCTTCCTCCATACCCCTTCTTCTCTCCCACCCTCCCCCCTCTTCTCTCCCTCTCTCCCTCCCTCCCTCTACCTCTCTCCCTCTCTCTACCTTCGCTCCCACCCTCTCTCTCTCCTTCTCTCTCCCTCTCCCTCCTTCCCTCTCTCTCTCTCTCTCCCCCACTCCCTCCTTCCCTCCTCTCTCCCTCCAACCTACTCTCCCTCTCCTTTCCTCCATACCCGTTCTTCTCTCCCACCTTCCCCCCTCTTCCCTCCCTCCCTCTACCTCTCTCCCTCTCTCTACCTTCCCTCCCCCTCTCTCTCTCCCTCTCTCTCCCTCTCCCTCCTTCCCTCTCTCTCTCTTCCTCTCCCTCCCCCCCTCTCTCTTTCTCTCTCCCTCTCCCCGTCCCTCTCACCCTCCCCCCTACTCTCCCTCCCTCCATACCCCTTCTTCTCTCCCACCCTCCCCCCTCTTCTCTCCCTCTCTCCCTCCCTCCTTCCCTTCTGCCCCCCTACTCTCCTCTCTCTCTCTCTCTCTCCCCCTTTTCATTCACATCTTTTCTACTACCAATAGCGCGTACGAGGTACTGAAACTATTAGTTCACTGCCCTGACATAACTTTTTTAAGGAAAAGGAGCGCGTATGTGGTACTTATTACTTGTAAGCATGTACGAGGTACTGAGCCCATTATTCGCTACCCTGCGATAACATTTTTTAGGCTTAGGAGCGCGTACGCGCTACTTATTAGTCCAGAATGAAAAAAAAGAAGATCGTTGGGCTTGCCAACATTTTATGGACTAATAGCACATATGCGGTTGTTAATGTAGAGCGTACGTGGTACATGGACATAGTTTTAGTTTCCCAAGAGCCTCAACAGCCTCAAAAGAAGTTTTTGAGGTCGTTGAAGGCCCCACTGGAACTATGTCTGCACCTCTATCACTATTTTATACATAGAAGTAAGTGAATTCTAGCCAATCTTGTAACTTTTTATTAAATGCAACTGACGGTTTTTGCAGCAGGCGAAAAAATGCTACCAATTGAAAATGGCTCCGAGTCGTCGAAAACTGAGATAGGCCATTGTAGAGGAGCCTCACGGGACCCCGTGGGTTCAAACGGATCGACCATATGTGTCCTGGATTTGAAGAAATAGTCTATCAAATTTTGACAATTTTTTGGACTCGTGGCATTTGAGAGATCGCACCGGTATGGTATGACTCTCGACGTTCCATTGCTTTGGGATGCATGACAGGGGCATGCCTAGCATAAACCTACCCAAACAGATGCGCTAGCAATGTCGATTTGTGTACACGATGAATCGAATCAATTCTAGCCAGTCTAGCAACTTTGCATTGCATGCAACTAACAGTTTTTGCAGCAAGCGAAAAATGCTACCAATTGAAAATGGCTTCGACTCGTCAAAAACCGAGATAGGCCATTGTAGAGGAGCCTCACGTGACCCCACGGGTTCAAATGGATCGACCATATGTGTCCTGGATTTGAAGAAACAGTCTGTCAAATTTTGACAATTTTTTGGTCTCAGTGCACTTGAGAGATTGCCCCGATATGGCATGACTCTCAACATTCCGACGCTTTGGGATGCATGACAGGGGCATGCCTAGCATAAACCTGCCCACACGGATGCACTTGCGATGTCGGTTTGTGTATACGATGAACCAAATCAATTCTAGCCAATCTGGCAACTTTGCATTGCATACAACTGACGGTTTTTGCAACAGGTGAAAAAATGCTACCAATTGAAAAATGGCTCCGACTCGTCAAAAACTGAGATAAGCCATTGTAGAGGAGTCTCACGCGACCCCACGGGTTCAAACGGATCGACCATATGTGTCCTAGATTTGAAGAAATAGTCCGTCAAATTTTGATAATTGTTTGGACTCAGGGCACTTGAGAGATCGGCCCGGTACGGTATGACTCTCGACATTCGGACGCTTTGGGATGCATGACAAGGGCATGCCTAGCGTAAACCTACCCACTCGGATGCACTCGTGATGTCGGTTTGTGCACACGACAAATCGAATCAATTCTAGCCAATCTTGCAACTTTGCATTGCATGCAACTAACAGTTTTTGCAGCAGGCGAAAAAATGCTACCAATTGAAAATGGCTCTGACTCGTCAAAAACTGAGATAGTCCATTGTAGAGGAGCCTCACGTTGACAATTTTTTGGACTTGGGGCACTTGAGAAATCGCATCGGTATGGTATGACTCTCGACGTTCCGATGCTTTGGGATGCACGACAGGGGCATGCCTAGCGTAAACCTACCCACCCGAACGTGCTCACGATGTTGGTTTGTGCAAACGACGAACAAAATTTGACCATTGTGAGCGTGAGGGTGCTCTCGCACCAAACACATATTGTTGTTTATATTCATATTGTCAATTTTTGTTGTTTATATTCATATTGTTGATTACATATGCAAATATTCATTTAAATTTATAAAAGGGCAGCCACCAAATACAGCAAATACACAATAATGAACTGAATACAAGGAGTTTTGTAGAGTTAATTCAACATTTTAGAAATTTTATCAAATCATATCCCACGATTGCAATGTTTTATATCATATATTTTTGTTGTTTATATTCATATTGTTGATTACATATGCAAATATTCATTTAAATTTATAAAAGGACAACCAAAAAATACAACGAATACAAAATAATGAACTCAGTACACATTTATTGGATCGAATATCGATATTTATATATATATAAAAAGGCATGTCTGCCAAGTCAATACAAACATTACGAAAATGTGGCATATGCCATGTCCAAATCGATATACAATAAAAATGTAGAATATATTTGCATGTATTGGTCATTCTATGACCAGAACTAACACTATATGATCCTAAACTTGTGGTGGATCATCAAAATCAAGCCTCTTCGATGCAGTATGCGACTCTGTAGATGGCTGCAAAACCACAATTCAAAAGCCAAGTTAGAATTCTTTTGTAGAAAATAGTTCACAATTAACAACATAACTATGCATTTAACTTTAATTCCTTTGCAATTGAAATGTAGATTACCTCATCGGCTGATCTAGGAGCTAATGTCTTTGCTCTCCTCTCCTTGTCACTCTTAGGAGTTTTCTTGAAGACATACTTAAATGGATCCATGTTATGGCCGTACCGCGAAGGGGTCTATTGTAGATTAAATGTACAATTAATACAATGTACTAGCATAAATATATCAAAAACACTTAAAAGCTATAATAGAGAGAACAATGACATGCCTGTTCCTGAGATGCTTCTCCAATGGACTGAGGATGGCTCACCATCGATGTAGAAACTATCGCTATTACCTATACAAAAAATGTTCTAAGATTAAATACAATTAATATATAAATAAGTATTGAAGGTTAAAAACAATTAATTTTACATATCAAACAAAAGTGTACCAGATCATGAGATGCTTCTCCAGTGCACGGAGGAGGGTTCGCCATTGATAAAATAGGTATGGATATTTCCTGTATAAAAAAATTATAAGATTATAATATATCACAAGTTCACATGTACGCGTGCATATAATCATGAAATCAAGAAAATAAAGTAGAGATACATACCTCCGCCCTCTCTTGATCCACGAGTGAATCAAGTGCATTCAACAAATCCACATAGCTCAATGGCCACTGTACATGTAAAATATACAAAAAAAACACTAATGAATCTACAAACCCCAACTAATATTTGATTTCAACATTTTCAAACAATTGTACAACTAAAAATGTGTTCATATACCTTCTTCCCACATTTTGGCCTCTTCGAGGAATTCTTTTTCTTAGGACAAGCCTTAGACGCAAAGGGGGTACCCTAAAAAAACAAAATTAACATGAGATATTAGTATAGATAATAAATTAAACATAATTTTAAAAATCTAAAATGAAATGACTTGCACATTCCATCAAAACAATACATAAAAAGGGTTTTACAAAATATGATACCGTATAGCCTTGTAAGCCAAAATCGATCACTGCGAGCGTGATGTCATCAATCTGGGACATTTCGTCCCCTGTCAAGACCTATAAACCAAAAATTGGACCAAGCATTAAATATAGTTAGTATATCTTGTATTTTTTTGAATTCAAAGTGTACTATTCTATTTTAACATGTTACAAAATTTATACCTCGGGCATCGAAGTTGCAGCTATAGCAACCGGGAGAGGTGTATGGGATACCGCTGCTGCATCCTGAAATGCATATTATTTGTCTCAATTTAAATCGATGTATAAATGAAAATTCATTTATGTACTTACAAATTTAAAGTGACTGATAAATAAAATGTTATGAATTCAATTCAACACACCTGTGTCTATCGCTCATGGGCAAACACCATGTCCATCAACTCATCTGTCAGCGCGAAATCCTCAGTCGTGCAGACTTGACATCTACTCTCGCAAATCGTGCACAGATGAGATGAGGACCCATCTACACCAGCTGCATCATCCATCCCTTAGCAACTCACACACATATGTTGGATGGGCTCTTTGCTGCCACCTAATGGCTCATCATCCAATACAATAGGGTGTGCTAATGATGTACCATGTTGGATGATGGCACCAGTCAACGTTGTGGCCGCCTGAAGAGTCTGTAGCTCCATTGACTCTTTCAGCTCTACTGGGACAACCTGATGCACCTTGGGTTTGGGTGCTAGGGGGCGGCGACTCTCCGCAAGTAATCGCCTACGGGCTCCAGGTCTATCTTGGGCAAAGCCACCACCTCTACCATGGAACTCTCTCATGTCAAAATAGTTTGGACGCACATTGAGCACAAACTCACAATATACTTTTCTCAAAAAATATAATGGCACCTCATAATTATTACAAGGTGGATCATTAAAGACCATCCACCACCTTTGCCAAAAAAGATTTTTCATCTGCATATTGGTACACCAATGTATGAGAAACCTCTTTGCATTAAGAGGTAATGACTGACCAGTTTTGGTATCAATGAAAAGGGCGCATATTTGTTGTTTAGTAATATTTTTGTTTTTTACTCCATCGTATGATATCCCATCAGCATAGAATTGACGACACCTATCCCTAAAGCTTCCCCATTTGGTAATTTGTGTGGAAACAACTATGGCACCCCTAGCTAATGTTTCTAGGCTAGTAGCGAGGGATTGATGATGATCAAGTTCAGAAGTTTTCAATTTAACAATCAATCTATTGATTTTAAATGTATTTGGTCCTAACTGATTAATTAATTGCTCCTGTGTTTCAGGTGTGCGGTCTAAAAGAGGAATTGGGGGTTGTTCTTGTGTGTTTTTAGGAGGTGCATTTGGTTGTTCTTGTGGGTTTTTAGGAGGTGCATTTGGTTGTTCTTGTTGTGGATAAGAAGAATCTTGGTTTTCAAACAAAAAATGAAAAAACCTAATCAAAATCAATGAAATTAAATTTAAAATGTAAAACAAATTGAACAAACGGGAAAGAAAGACAAAAATAAATAAAAACTAACCTTGATCCATAGCTTGGAGGACAAATCTAGCACCCCGTTCATGGTTTAGGAGAGGAAATGAAAAAAAAAAAAAAACGAACTAAAAACGCTCTATTCATGGGTAAAAAAGACCCAGATTTTTTTTTTAACTTTTTTTAACAAGCACTACGTACACGGTTATATTTGGATTATTAGCGCGTACACGCTACCTTCTCTAGGATTAGGAAGAACAAACCTAAGCGCATATGCGGGAATTTCAAATTTTAGAACCGCGTACGCGCTGTTTGTTTTTCTATTTTTTTTTTGTGGTGTCCACTTTTCTGACCACCATCTTTGTGCACATACCCATTAAATGCTTGAGATGACATGAAGGTTAGCTTGGGAGGTAAGGTTAGGCTTGAGTTGAATGAATAAAACCATTATCCAATGAATAATGCCTTTATCCAATGGACAAACTCTTATGCAAGAGTTAGTGGGGATAACCATGGTCAAAGCAATGAATGCTTGAAAAGACCCATGAGTTAAATAAAGGTTGAGTTAGAGGGAAAGTCTCTAACCGTGTGGGTGAGTTGAGTTAACCATTAATGGTTATGTAAGAATCATAAATGGTCATGTAAGAACCATTATTGGTTTGGAAGACTTTGGGGGTTAACTTGTTAAAGACATAAAACCTTTAATGCTTTTCAAAGACTTTGGAGACTTTGAGAAGTGACTTCAAGTTGCTTAGGAATGTGACAATAATAAGGGAGAGTGATTAGGCTAATTAGGAATGGTTTAGAAGAATCTAGAATGAGTTTAGGATGCAAGTGGGTTTGGTGGGTGAGAGAAAATAAGATTTTAATTAAAATAAAATTACTTTATTTCAACAAAATAGGTGCAAGTGAAGGGGGGCTGAAGGGGGGGTGTAGTTTAGGAATTTAAATAAATGTTTTATTATTTATTTAAAAGAGGAAAGGGGGTTAAATTAACTAAATGTGTTTTATTCATTTAATTGATTTAGAGTGTGGCTTGATGAATTAATTTAGATAATTTAGATAATTTATTTTTATTAATAGGAGAAGAGGTTGATGATGAATTAATTAAATATTAATTTAATTAACTGATTGTTAAATAATTAAATAAATAGTAAATATTCATTTAATTAAGTGGACATATTTATGTGACCACATATAAATGGATTTTCTAAATACTTATTGCACTTGTATTGTCACACATAATAAGAATTCATCATATGTTACTTTGATATCTTTAAGAGTTTGTTACATCCACATTACTCAAGTAAAACAAGACGTTGATGCAATATAATCTGCTTCAATAGTAGATAGAGAAATTGAATCCCATTTCTTATTGAACCAGGAGACCAATCCATCTCCTAAAAAGAAAACACCACCACTAGTACTCTTCTAGTCATCATCACTTCCAACCCAATCTACATCAGTATAATATTTTAACACGAAATCTCCACCATTTTTTTACTAGAGTCCAAAATCCACAATACGTTTCAAATATCTGAAAATTCTTCACAACTTGCTCATGTGTCACTTTCAGATTAGCCTAAAATCTAGCCACTAAACAAATAGTATGTATGATATTTGGTCTAGACATTGTCAAATATAGTAATCTACCAATCATTGATCTGTACTTCTTCTAATCAACCTTTGAAGACTCATCATTTTTGGTCAACTTGCATTCAACAATCAAAGGAGTTATAACAGGTTTACAACCATCAAACTCAAATGTTTTCAACATTTCTTTCACATATTTTCTTTGTGAGATAAAAATTCTATTTCAAATTGAATAATTTATAATCCAAGAAAGAAAGATAACTCACCAATCATTGACATTTCTAACTCTTTTTACATCTCTTTAGAAAATTATTTACATAACTTATCATTTCCTTTGAAGATAATATCATCAACATAAACTATAACAATTAGTAACTTATCTCCATCAATCTTGAAATAAATATTATTGTCTGTTGTACCTTTCCTGAAATTTTGATGTATTGAATACCTATCTAATCTTGCATACCAGGCTCTAGGTGCTTGTTTGAGCCTATACAATATTTTCTTTAGTCTACACACCATATCTGGATCTTCAGATAGTCAAAACCCATCTAGTTTCTCAATGTATACTTCTTCTAGGTCTCCATTCAAAAATATTGACTTAACATCTATTTGATAAACTTTAAAATTCGTGTAAGCAGAAAACGCAAGAAAAATACATATAGCTTCCATCCTCACTATTGGAGTAAAAGTTTCTTCAAAATCTATGACTTTCACTTGTAAATAAATTTTACATACTAGTCTTGCTTTATTTCTTGTGAATTTTCATTGCAAATTTAGTTTGTTCCCTAATGCCCATTTGTTTCCTATGACATTCTTGTCCACTAGTCTAGGTACCAACTCCCAAGTCTTGATCTTTTATATTTGGTTTAGTTCTTCTTCCATTTCTTTTACCCATCTTTTGTCTTTACTTTCTTCCTCATAAGCCTTCGACTCAATCATTGATAGAAAACAGTAGTTGGCTTGTTCTTCTACTTTTGCAATTTTCCTTTTTGTCTGAACACCTTTTGTTTTATCTCCAATTATTTGATTTTTTGAATGATGCTTCTAGACATACTTAGGAGGAGTTTTTGTTGTGTCTTCCTCTACTTCTTCATTTGTTTCCTTCTCCTTGTTCTCTTTTAGATCACCTGTCTTCTCTATAATTGTTGGAACAATCTTCACCTCGGTCTTAGTGTTAGGTTCAATTTGATTCCATTCTTCATGCACTTTCACATTTCTACTTTCCACACTTTTATTATGCCTTTTGTTGAAATACCATAATCTTTGCTATTTGTAGCATATCCAAGAAAGATACCTTCATCTACTTTAGTGTCAAAATTTCCAAGATTATTCTCATCCCTTCTGATATAACATTTTCTTCCAATATTTTTGAAGTGTTTCATAGTAGGTGGTCTTACATTCCACAGTAGGTGGTCTTACATTCCACAGTTTATAAGGTATTTTAGTATGATTTACCCTGATTTACACCCAGATAATAAGATATACAACAATATGTACTACCTCTTTCCAATACACATTAGCTAGATTAGCATCCTTTAACAAAGTCCTAGCCTTCTCTATAATTGTCCTATTCTTTCTTTCCATAAGACCATTCTGTTGAGGAGTCCTCGAAGTAGAAAAGTGCCTTTTAATCTCATGAATTTCACAAAAAATATCAAACTTTCATAAAGTGAATTCTTCTTCTCCGTCTGATCTTAAGCACTTAATCTTAGCATCTATTTGATTTTCAACCATGGATTTGAAAACTTTGAATCTATCAAAAGCCTCAAATTTATCTTTTAGAAATATAACCCAAGTCATTCTAGAGAAATAATCAATAAGTAACATGAAATACCTCTCTCCATTTAATCCTCTTTTCCTTATAGGTCTACATAAATATGCATGAATCACCTTCAATGGTTTCATGGTTGAATATTCCTTATTTTTGAGTCTTCTCTTTGTTTGCTTCTCCAATTGAAATTATCTACACACTATATCAATAGGTTGCACAAGTCTAGGCAATGCTCTAATTTCTTCAAATCTGCAAATCTTAATCATATTATCAAAATTGACATGTCCAATCCTTTTTTACCACAACTAAAATTCATTACTCTATGTTAGAAAATATTTTCTCTCTTTTATCCTTGATGCAGTATACATTTCCACCCCTTCTACAATTTTTTTACCATTCTTTCCTTTTCTAAACACACATTTGGTACTACTGAACAAAAATTCATAGCCTTTTCTACACATCTGACTAACACTTAACATAGAATGTCTTAATCCTTCATCATTATAAACATCACCAGTTTAATGCTTACCATCAATAGAAACACTTCCAATACCTTGAATACTTGCACCATCTTCTTTGACTAATTTCACTGATCCACCATCATATCTCTTGAGATTAATAAACCTATTTTTGTCACTGGTCATATGATTTGAACATCCAGAATCAATGATCCATGTATAGGGTTCCAATTTTGCATGCAATGCGGGATTGACTACTTTCTCCTCTTTCGGTATCTCTAATGCATGTTTATTTTCTTCAATTGCTAAAATTAAGGATTCTTCATTTGAGTCATCATCAAGTTCACTTCAGATGAGTGTTCATGTATATAACATAAGCCCTTTTTCTCTCTTATGTTAAAGTTGCGTCTTCTAGTTTTTCTTTTCTTCTCATCATCATTCGGTCTCTTATAGTCCTCCTTGTAGGTGTAGTGAGGAGCATAATGTCTTATTCTACCACAAGAAAAATATTTTAGAGGTAACTTACCTTTGTATTTTCTAGTGCCTCACTGCAATATTCTCACATAGTTTGCCTCAGCTTCATCCATGTCTCTACTACGTTACGGATCATCGTGTCTTGAAAAATTAAATTATACCTTTTTCTTCTTTTTTCTCTTCCTCTATTTCCAAAATTTCAAAGGTTTCAAGGGTACCAGTAAGTTGATCAATGGAATACTTTCTTAAATCATTGCTTTCCTATATGACACACCACATTTCCTTGTAGGATTTTGGTAGAATTAGCAAGATATTTTGAACAACCTCACCTTCATCCAAATGTCCATTACAAATTTAATACCATCAACAAGATCAATCACTCTATGTATATAGTTCTCAACACATTCATCTTCAAGCATTCTCAGATATTCATATTTCTACTTTAGATTCATAACCTAGCCAGTTTTGTCTTCCGATCTCCTTCAAATGCCAAACACAACTTGTTACATACAACTTTCGCTTCCTTTAATCCTCTTACTCTTACAAACACTTTATACAACTGGAAATTATAGCTCTAGCTTTTGCATTAGTCTCTTGTAACTTTTTCTCATCTGAAGTTCGAGCACCACTTGGTGGGGGTGTATATCTAGTTTAAATGGTGTGCCTCCATAATGTCTCCAAATGTGCTTCAATTCTCTCCTTCTAATATGGAAAGCTTATGCCATCGAATATTGGAACTTTGCAATGCATGTCCTATGCCATATCGGATCTACTTCACATGGTTAAGCTTACTTAAGAGGAACCCTACTCTGATACCTATTGTTAAACCGAAGGTAGGACTAAGAGGTGGGGGTGAATCAGTGTAAACAAAAACTTATCGCAACACAAATAATTAATTAGCAACAAAAACCAACACATCAACGCCAAGATTTTGTACATGGAAAACCCATAACAATGAAAAACCACTGTGAGCACTTGCCCACAAAATATATATCCACTATGTATATTTGATTAAAATGAAAGAAATCACTACTTAGGACTTGCAGACCAAGGCTAACTGCTCTTCGGGCAAGATACAAAAATGACTTGCAAACTTGATGCTAACTACAACAAAGAAAGATGCAACAAATTGATTTGAAAAGTGGGATCTCTTGATCATAAATCTATCCTTGAACTCTACATCAAGCAACCAACATCAACACACACAACCCAAACCTCATCTGTCAACACATTGTCTCATATTAATGCCATAGTTCCAAACAGCTTGCATATTATTCAAACACAACTCTTCTTTGCTCTTCACTAAATTTGACTCACTATCTCTACATCACACTCTCTGCCATACATACATATGACACAATCACATAAATTCTTTATATACAAGATAGATCATCAAAACTTGAACGAAGTTGGCCTGAAACAAAATACACCTTTTGGACCAAAAACACACATGTTGATCCACTCCAAGAGAAAGAGGGGACCAAAACACATCTCCCTAAGATTAATCCACTGATCAACAAACATCAAAATATAACTCACCACATTCCAATATGAAACATGTCCATATAGACAATTAATGGGCCAAAACATATTCTCCAATACAAATTACTCTTATTTAGATCTCCACAATCTACGATGAGACCCATAACACATTGAATTACTTTCAACAAATCATATCTAGAGCAAAAGGTAGGATCTACACAAGATATCACATCCTATAATGAAATATACTACAACACTTGGAGAGCACAAAGATATTTCTGGACCCCAAAACTAACATATCTAAAATGCCAAAAAATGTAACCAAAGAAGATAACAACACCAAACAACAATAGCAACACGTCTTGGACTTGAACACTTTTAGAACAAATAACAGAATAACTGTAACATCAATTACAACAAAATATCTTTACACCACAGACTTTTTGGACCATCAACTATCTGCAACAAGAAGTTTGACATCAATGACAACCACAACAACGAGTACTTCCAACAACACTCAACAAAAACAAAGAAATTAGAAGAAAAATGCAAGAAACAAAGCACTTGCTTTCTATTATCTCAATGATATAAAAATGAAAAATTCATAAAACAACATACTACAACCACATAATATTTCTCATTATACTAATCTACACTTGCTAGAGCTACTATCTACACTACAGGAACTAACTTTTTGGTACTCCAATTCACCTTCTTTATCTGGATTGTATAAGCATCATAGAATATTCTAGCTCAAAGTGGAATCTTCTATTTTTTGACACCAAAAATCTAACCGGCCAACTTTCAACTTAAGAAAATATTTTATTAAATTTATGATATGTGAAGCTCTAGGGGCCATAACTTTCAAATTGATTGTTGGATCTTCAATCATCATACATCTTTGGAAAGTTTATAAGGAGAACTATAACAACAATGCTTGTTGATGCAGACTTTGGTCAACTTTTGAGCCCATCCAAAGCCTCTAAGGCCCTAAAAAATACTTTGAAAGTTTTATTGGAGAAATTTGCTAGAAAAATCAAATATCTCTTGAATGCCACAAGATATTAGGATAATTACTTCATGATTGGCTTCAATTCACCATTTAAGAAGTCTATGTCAGATTTCATGTAAAATTGCAACTTACTAAAACTGGTAACCTTGCCATTATTAACCCTTAGTGAAAAATTAAACAATATTTACTGAGTTGTGCAAGATTTCTCTTCCACCCTAGATTCTCCTAGATTAGACAACCAAGATAATTTGAAAAGTGACCTTGTCACATTTCAAGTGTTTTGAGGAAATGAAAAAGATTGCACGTGGCTTGTAAAACTTGTCATAACATCCATGTCATTGCTTGAATGGTACATGTCATTCCCCCATTTAAAAAAAAAAAATTTCCTCTAGATTTTTGAGTGGCTCTTCTAAAACATTAAAAATCAAGTTAACGTTGCTTCCTATGATTTATAATTGATTACATTTTCTTTTAAATTTAAAAAATCAAAATTCATATATTCAAAAAATATGTCAAGTTAATAAAAAATATTATCAAGTTTTTTATAAAATAAAAAATAACATCTTTTTTTAACGAATATGTCTATCGATTTCTATTAATTAAAAATATTTACACATCCACAAAAAAATATAACTATCAAACATATCCACATAATTTTTTGTTATCACATAATTTATCAAACAAATATAACTATTTTTAAGCATACATTTAGAAATATTAGAATCTTTGAATGAAAACTAAAAAAATGAACTTGAAAATAAAAATACAATGATTTGGCAATTTGTATTCCTATCTAAGTAACATTATTGATCAAAATTTTATGGACCAAGACCCTTTTGCTAATTCATTTAATCCTTTCATGTACAAGTATTTCCTTCATTATTAAAGAAATTTCATACTTTTTTTCATTAAAATAATGTAGATCACAAATGAGTTGCAGTAAAAACTGCAAGATAAGAACTAACTGGCTATTAAGGAATAATAAAATAGACATTACAAAATGCTCGACTTAGCAAAACAAAAAAAATGGACAATGTTTACAACCAGCAAATAGCCAAAAAGTGCCTAAGCAATATAAAAGAGGCATGCAATGGTTGTAACAAAACCCACTGCCACAAAAAGGACATTTTGGATAAGCGAACCACAATCAATTTTAAAAGAAAGACCTTAATTCCCTATATCATGACAACTTTCCTTTTGTGCTGAATAGTTGCTTAACTTATAGTTTAATTGGCTATCCCATTTTTATTAATCAAAACTTAAATTTTAATCGGTTGAATTTGAAATTCCACCTTTTATTTCATCAAAACATATAGAACATTTTGTCATTATGCTTAAGAGTAAGATTATTCTCCAGTTTTCCCTGGTCAGAACAAAATTTCTTAAAAATGAATTTTCTTTTTGAAATTCAGACTGAAATACTTTTCTGGTTCAATGATTCTCCAAACTGCATTTTGATTCTACTAAAACATAGCATTTCTAATGTTTAGAGCATAATTTAGTAATTTTAAAAATATAAAAAATTATGTAGTACACAAAATAATGAGTACCTCTTGTCAATCATGCAGGTCAATATACCACTAATAATATGACGTAATTCTATATCAATCATCTTACTCCATGCAAAACCATATACAGTGAAATGCGGCCATCGTACAAGGGAAATTGAATTCCCAAATCAACTTTCTCATCAAAGATTGATGTTTCTAATATTACCATTTTCTTGCGAAGCACAAAGTTTTAGTGATTTTAGAATAATCAAAACAAATCATCGTATGGATATTAAATTTGTTAAACCTGAGATGTGAAATGACTATAATATGAAAGGTAGTTTGTGAGGATGTAGTTAGCTCACCTTCAAACACTTATTTTGTATACCATGACCACAACAAGCCAGATGAATTCCAACTCTTAGCATATAGTCACTGCAGATAGAAAATCAAACTTGCTGAAATACAAATGGACCTTAAAACCCCATTGGTTGCACAACTAAACAGTAATGATTTACATGAAATGAATTCAATCTAAATAAGTGGCAAGCCAGATATCAAATATATATTTGTCTCAGATGAGAGATAAATTCATTTTAAAGAAAAATGAGATACGACAAAGACTAAATACTCTAATAAGATTTGATTCCAATGGTTAGCATATAGTCACCGCAGATAGCAAATCAAACTTGTTGAAATACAAATGGATCTTGAAACCCCATTGGTTGCACAACTAAACAGTAATGATTTACATGAAATGAATTCAATCTAAATAAGTAGCAAGCTAGATATCAAATATATATTTGTCCCAGATGAGAAATAAATTCACTTTAAGGAAAAATGAGATACTACAAAGAGAAACATCTAGATTCGTTTCAATTCACAACTAGCAGAGCCTAAATAGCAGTCATACATTCTCTTTTACACTTTTGTCCAGATCAAATGATGTGGTATCCTAAGATGGTAGTGTATTCAAGTGCTTAACTAAATCATCTAGTCTAGTGAAAACAAGAATTTGTTGGTTGTTTAGGTAAAGTACTGAAAATTGACTTAAGCTATTTCCACCAGTGATATATCCAGCCACCAATGGTATATTTTAGCTTTTGAATATCTATTTCCATATTAAAGCAAAACAAAAAACAAAAAAAAAACTTATAACAATTGACCTATGTAATCAATCCAAATTATCCCTATGAAAGGTTTGCGCTTTAGTAAAAACCATTAGAATGAATAAGACATGATAAATCATATTTCTACTTTCACGAGTCTGGACAAAGTTTAAGGCAGAGGCCTTGTCATCCACATGTACTCTCAATTTTGGAAAGAAATGCGCAATTTATCAGATAGCCAGCTAGTTAGGGAGAAGCATTCTAAGGCATTAAAAAATATAAGGAAAAAAATGACCAAGTTTATGGCGCACAAAGACCTGCACAACCTTAAATGAGCCACTTCCTAAACTGAGAATAATATCAATGTTTCTTTTTTTAGATATTAGTTTTGTTAATTCTATAAAAATGGTTTGATATAAACCACTTTAATAAGTTTTCTACATGTCTGTTTCTTAAAAGGTCTCAAGCAATTAGGTATTCCTTAATGTGATCAAGCTTAAACAATCCATGTGATTAAAAATACTTCTTTAGAAAGACCTATGGATTGTTATCTTAGGATCCCAAATCACCGTATCAAGATAAATAACGACTTATAAATCTACTTTTAATATCAGTCTAACATCACTCACGGTGTCTCTAACTTCTAGATCCAGTGAGTATTCCTAAGCATCACATTCTTTGATGGAAGGAATGAATATTTATTTTGCTGAAGTTCCAAACTAAATGAATGCTTTCAAAAAAAGTGAATCAACTTTTGAGTTCAGAAGTGATTCATAGAGGTTCTATCAAGTTTCAATTGAAGGTGATGAGGAGAATAAGATCAGAAATTTGTTTAGATATGCTAAAATTATCCATGACTCTAAAACAACCAAGCAAATTATTAGTCTATTATTTGATAGATTCCTAAATAACACAAAACCATCAATTTTAGTTTTTTTTCATTTAATACGTTGAGACAAGGATCATGAATATAAAAATTATCAATGAATTACAATGCAACAAATCATCATAAATAACTTGTCATATTACATACAAAAATAATTTACGATAGCTAAGGAGAAATTTCTGGTTAAAATCATTAGTGTGGAGAGATGATCAACAATGAAAATGAAGGACAACTTGTTTCCTCATTAAGGGTTCCAATCCAAAGGCAAATAGAGGTCATAGTGGTAGAGACAATGCAGGCTATGATGCATACAAAGGGCAGGACCAAAAATGATAGTCATATGGATGGGAAAGAAAGTTAATGGACAACTATGAACCCATATCTACGGTGTCAAGAATACAACACCATTGAAGATGACAGTTGACAGTGGAAAAATATAGACTAATAGAGGGAATAGTAGTGATGCTTCACTATGTATTAGGTCCATGAGATAGTCAACATGGGAGGTATAATACAGTTTCAAAACAGTCCATGAACATCATACAAGGGTAACATTCTAACACAAAGGCTACAATGAGGAGACTAATTATCCCGTGACTAACTCAAAAGTATCTCATGAGTACTCAAAGCTATATTATCAATTATGTCATACTGTTAAACCATAAATTATCTCTTTATTCCTTGCCACACAATAGGGATATCCTAACCTATGACATGATAATTTTAAGTGAAATAGTTTAGTCAATGGATTAAAATAGATAATGTTTCAAGTAAGATCTTAAAAATTGACATTACTGCCAAACAGAGCACGTTAATGTATCTTACTGTTCCAATGAAATTGCTGGATTGAGGTCTAGGTAGTTGATTGATATTAGATATTAACAAAGGGAAAAAAATGATGTCCTGCTCAAGAGGATGCTGCTGATATGTTTACTATGAGTCGAAATGGATTTCTTTTGTCTTGAATTTTCAACCAAGGAACAATAATTTAATGTATGTTTTTTATTCTTTTATTAGCTTGCTGCTTAATTGTTTAGGCGATTACAAGTTTTTTAATCCAGGTTGAGAGATCCTGAGTTTGATTTGCAGTTCATATGTAATAAGGTCTAATGTACATATGCAAAGGCATGCTGAAAATCAACCCTAACGTTCTGTGGAAGGGAGACAGAGTATAACAAAGTAAGAGAAGCATTAGATTACAAGTATAATTCTGCATCATCTTCATAACAGAGACAAACAAAACAAAACTGGTTACATAGATTTGATGATCTGGAAGGGAAGGGAGGAGAAAATATGGAGAAAAGTTGAATGATTTTGAAGATTTAGTGAAATGAAGGGAAGCTTTTGAATCTACTGTATAATCTTGTAAGTCTAAAACAGAGCATGGGAATGTAATAGGTCTTGATGTTGGGGTAGATACCTGATATAAGCAATAATATGGTCGTTGTAAAGCCAAGAGTCAGGAGGGAATTTCAGTTCTTTTATTCATTCAAAATACTCAAAAGGCTGCCCTAACTGTAGTTAGAAGGAGGAGACTAATTCTGAAGCCCTAGCTTCACACGATTCCCTCCATGGCCGCCAAGAATAAGATTTTCCTTCAGTCTGAACAGCAGTTTAAAGAGAAATAAGAGCCACGTTTTCAATGATTTCAAAGCATAATCCAAGGAGTAAACAACAATTATGACAGAGAGAAATAAGCAGTTCATGGTCAAGGCAACAGTTAGAAGGATCAACTGTAGAGATTTTGTTGAATGTAAAAAGTTGAGTGTTGATTGCAAAAATTGTTTCTGAGTCCATGAAGGTTTTGATCACAAAAATCATTGCAAATGACTTCACCTTCTTTATTGATAGAACTATGAAAAACATTTTATTATGGATAATGGTTAACAAAGGTAATCAAAGTTGTTCAAAACATGAACAAGTTTGTATACTTTTAAGATGACACTACTGTTAAATATTCTTCATTTGAAAATGTGTTGCTAATATATTTACAACTTCAACTAAAAATTCAAATGGTTCAAGTGCAGTGCATCAATCTATAATAGCATATCTGATTTTATGCTTAGTGCAGTGCATCTTGATCTATAACTGTCTTAGAATTCATTTCACAAGCCTACAGTAATATTTATGCAATATATTAGAATGAAATCAAATGAATGACTCTCACTTGTTGCAGGCAAGGAAGTCTGATGTTGTGTGGCAGCCTCCTCTCCATTTGGAGGGAATAGGACCAAATCCCACATCGGTAAAACTCTCTGATATTTGTGATATCCCTACAACAGAACACAAATGTGAAAACTAATGACTAAACCATTATGAGATTAATCTCTCTTTCAATGTCTTTATAGGTACTTGAAAAAAAATTAGTATTCAAATAGTCTTAACAAAGAGAGAATTCTGTGTCAAATTCTAAGAATTATATTTTGCATCTAATTACAAATCCAGTCCACACGTAATAACATGGTGAAAAAGGATGAAGCGAAAATTAAATAGAAAGAATAAATTCTTATATTTTTTTAGTGTATCAATCCTCTTGAAAAAATTACATTGGCTTCCTATATCTAAGAGCTCACTACAAAGTCCATCTTTAATGACTCAGTACATAGGGCTATAACATCTCAACCATATAAAACTATAAAGTAGACTCCAAAAGAACACTATAAACCATAAATTTGTTCTTCTAGTACATTTACCTGTGTCCAAAAGACCGATGATGATGTCGCTATGATACTCCAAATTATCGGTTTGAGCAGATGCAAGAAAGCCAATGAAATCCCATGATCTAGTTGCTCTCAAACACAAACCACTCCATCCATATCTATAATTCAACAACAATTAAATCTGTATAAACAGCCAGTAAGGGATACATCTACATTTCTTTTTTTCTAATATCATTTGAAATTAGTTTACCTGAGAGTTGTTGGACATGCGATGGAGAGAGCATAGCTGCAAACCCACCAAAGCTCTTCCCATAACTATACCTTAACCATTCATTAGCTCCCTCCTTGCTGTCACCAATACTACAATTATATCAGCCCATACCATCAGTAACCATTTTATGGTGAGCTATTAATAGTAAAACACTCCAAACTCATGCGATTGTTAGCTAAATTTGTTAGATTGAGCAAAACATGAAAGCATATTATAGGTAACATAAAATAACCTTCCATATACAGATTCAAGAATTCAAGGTACACAGAAGCAGCTGCTTTGTGAGAATTCCCAACATGTTTGCTGGAGTAGCACCCATGTAGACGACCACATAAAGCTAATTTGAGACAAGAAATATTGATACATCAGTAATATTATTGACATGCTCTAGAGTTAGTTAAACTTAATGCTTAGGAAGGATTACAGCAAAACCATAACTTTCTATCTAGCTCTGGAGATGAAGCTGTATAAATCTTTTGGACATGCAACATTATCAAAAACATAAACATCATGAGAAGAAAATAGTTGTTCCAGGGGCTGCCATTGCAACACTGATTTTAGTATTACAAAAAGCTATCCTACAAAACTATAGCGAAATGTTTCTTTATTTATAGAGGCCATTGTTAGCACTCTATTAACTCCACCCTATATTATATTTCAATCTTTTATGATTAAGAAAATGTATGAAAATAAAAATAAAAAGAGACTTATTAGTAGTCAAAGCTACATATTATGAATACGGGGTAAAATAGGATCAGATCGATGATTTTTAAGATTGCGCGACCAAATAACATGATGTGAATACTGGTCCTTTGTTTTCAATTGAGGTCAACTAGTTATTTTTTCATTTTTAAAATAGAAAATGCAATTCACTAATCAAAATATAATAGGAATATTTAGAATGTAACAATTTGTCAATCAAACTATTAATCATTAATACATGGTCCCCTATCTTTATAGGCTATTTTGTTCCAATATATAAACTTTTCCTAGCTTAGCTACTGGGTTCTCTTTGTGACCAAGATGACCTCTAGGGGGACACAAAAACTGTGTATTTCCACCATAGACAAAGCATCTTCTATTCTAAATGTCATCAAGAATAAAGTTGCTCCATGGATGTTCACACACTAGTCTTATAGACCTTTACGTCATAGTATCACAATAGACTTAACATACTACGTAGGGGAGTGTAATACATGCATAAGATTTTCACATTTAGAGCACTTTTCACCAAAAAAAAATGCATCTCCAAGATTGGACCAAAAATAACCCTGCTTCTACAAAGATGGGCAGCTGCTTCTTTCCATGAGTCTTCGGGATGGGAATGACTGATTAAGAGTTTGACAACGTGCACAGATCATGACGAGGAGAGAAAATGTTTACTTTCAATAATACAGATCTCAGAGAGCAAAGAGCAAAAAAGTGAAGCCTATAACAACATTAGGTTTGCAGTCAAGATGGAGTTCCAATGCTTATCTTAGCCTTTGGAGGCAAAGTAGTGGGATGGAACAGTGAACATTAGGACAGTCAAGACAACAATGTCCATAGTACTCAAGATAAGATTCCATGCTCAATGAGGCCATACGGAAACACATACAAATACAATGGTATCCATCACCATTGTCAAGCACTACAAATACAGAAACAGCTATGTCAGAGTTTAACTGCAAAAGGAAGGTACCCATCACCACTGTCAAGCACTACTCAAGGCTGAGAAAAAGGGTACTCAACAAGGATTGATCCCAAGCAAGCTTGTATGTATTTTGACCAAACCTTAACAAGGCTTTGCTGGAAACTTATGTCTCCGAAACAGTTAAAAATGATGAGATTAAGAGGATAAAAATCCCCAACCAAGTTCTTGGTGAATTCAACATGTACAAGGAAAATGCACTCAAGCAGTAAACTGTATCTATAAAAGAACAACTTATTCAGTCTCATTGACACACAGTTAGAGAACCATACATGTGCAAGGCCACCAACTCATACAATCTCCTGACGTGCAGTTAGTGAAATGTATCTATGCAAGGACACCTTATTCAATCTCACTGAGATGCAGTTTGTGACCCATGCATTTGCAAGGTCAACTCATACAATCTTACTGAGGCACAGTTAGTGAGCCATACCTGTGCAAGGCCAACTCATTCACTCTCACTGAGAAGCACTTCACAAGCTGTACATGTACACAGACACCTCATAAATCCAGCTGAGATGAAGCTAGTAAACTGTATGTGTAAAATTATAATTCTAGAGAGCATCAGGACAAGTGTAAAAAGTAGGATTAAATGAAGACATCTTTACATGAAATTATTTGTAAGATATTCTCATCAATGTGTCGACCCAAAAACCATTAAACATTGACTCAATCATGAAGCTAAAGATCATCAGGGCCTTTACTTTATCCTACTATTTAACCATCATGTAAGATAATAGATAGGCATCACATACTCATCAGCATATTTTTGTGGCTTCAAAAATTATTTTGTTTTCTGATCATTTGCACTTGTAAGTTGTAACTTATTGAACACCTTCATATTTTTATTTTTCAAGACTACTAAATGGTCTTCCCATTTATATGGTATAATCTAGCATGATAGAACATGTACTCATGATTAAATTAAAACAAAAAAAGCAAAAGTTATGGTTGGCTGCAAACACAACAAAAAGTGCACATTTGATGAACATTGCAAACACAACAATTTTCCCAAATTCCATATAGATCTAACCAAATATTGTGCTTTTGTCGTGCTCATAATAAACGCAGTCAGATGCAACTATATCAGTGACTCTTAAATAAAAGTTCATTCTGATGATACCTGTAACTCATCTGGTGTTGTTATAACTCCAACTTCAGATCTTTTATGAAATAGTGCACTATATTTGTTCGCAATAAAATCGTAACACCACGATAACAGTCAGACAGAGTGTGTGGATTTTTCTCGGATGGGAGCTTATCCATACATTCTCCACACGTTGTTATATAAATCAATTAAATCATAAAGAAAATAATAATACTTCTGCTGTTCCTGCACTTCAGACACTTTAGAGTTTAGAACTACAAAAATTATTATTCTTATTTCTGAAATGTGTTTGATCATAATTTGAATGAATTGACATTCAACAGAGCTTAGATAAAGCTAATGCCATAGCAGCAGTGGCTGGAGTGCATGTGTCTCTTCTTCTATTATCTCCAATTGTTTCTAACAATCCAACAATCTCCCATTCTTCTTATGCTTCAAATTCTCACAAGCACAATCTTACAAAATTCTACACTCCTAATTCAGATAGCGGTAAAGGAAATGGGAATGTCTATCATTTGAAGGCAATTAAGGCCAAGAAGAATCCATGGCTGGACCCATTTGACTATGGGGAGGACCCAGATATGGAATATGGGGAGCTATTTGCAGACGGAAAGCAAGATGCAGAATATCCAAGGCCCCCTGATAACCCAGACAGTGAATTTGGGTTTCTCAAGTTCCCTAAGGGCTACAATGTTGAGATTGCTTCACTTGGTGCAATGCTGAGAGGCGATGTCAGAGTGTGCTTATGCATGGTGGCAGGTGGTGTTTATGAGAACTTGTAATTTTTCTCTGTCATACAGCTGCTAAGAGACAGGTATAAGATGTTTTCATGGCCATTTTTTAGGCAATTGTCTAATCTTTCATTAAATTTTTTATAGCTTGGGGGCTCAAGTTGCTCTTTTTTATATAATATGTACAAAGAATTATTACTTTCAGAAATTATATAATCTCCTGGTAACTATTCACACGTCCACCTGATGACATTTAAATGCAATATACCCATACATTTGTTTATATCCTACGGCACTCTATCATTAATTTGACCGTCCCTATCCCCATCTCCATTGCCAACCCCAGTCTCATGCCTATATACCACATTTGCTCATGACTATGATTACTTACATCACACATGCGTGTATTACACTCCCCTTTATATTCATAATCATCATATTCCAAGTCAAGCTAGTGTAAACAAATAAGGATCGGATATAATAGCAAGGAACGGTTTATCAGATATACTTCCAATATGGAGATTCAAGATCATCAAAGTTTTGTTTTCTTATATGTACACACTGGAAGCACAGGGATTCTCTCTTGATTTTCATCATTAATGATTTTGTCAACCATAACCAGCCCATATGCAGCTGTGGGAAAACTAACATATCCTTGTTGCTGTTGAGTCCTTCATTGCTTTCAACCCGGACCCTCACCTATTGATGGTTTGAGGAGATAAACCGCCGGTTGTTATTAGCCAGGAGATTTTAGTTAGTATCTAGGAAATGTTTGAGGGTAGAGAAAGATCATTTACCTTGGTTTCCATTTGGAATAAAGCACGATCCTCAGAACTGAGAGGGGATTAAGAGCTTTTGAGGCCATTATTGTTTTGATTTCTTTCACCATGGCATCTATAAATAGGAGGAAGTAGCCAAAATGGTTTTTCTCTTCGAGACTTGGGAAGTGCAATATGAGGTTTCTGAGCTCCTTTTGGAGGATTTTGCAATAGGTTTAGATATATGGTCATTAGCTTTCAGTCGCATTATCCAGTACACAAATTTATTTGTCTAAATCCAGATTGAATAACTCAGTCCATGGAACGTTGTACAGTAGAATCACAAGAAATGGGCTTAAATTACACAGCACAAAATTTACAAAAGGATGCTAAAATTACATACATTAGAAAAATAAATGTAAAAATAAAAGCAAAAAAATGTGCAGACATAGGGGAGTGACATATATTTTAAAAAATTTACACTTAAAAAATCGTCTATAGAAAAAAAAGTAAAATTTATTCAAAACGGCTTCAAAACGGAGGCAACCAACAAAAGCCCCCATAAATGTTAGGCAAAGACAGGCACGGATATGAAACAGAGAGGCACTGGAAAAAAAATGGGTGCAAGAATCAAATAAATGGAAGCCTTAATTCTATTAACACATAAAACGCATAAAATTAACACAGAATGATACTAAGAAAATGTGAATCGTCATTATTTTTAAACATTGTTTGTTCATGATATTCTAAAGCAAATGAGGACGAGGAAAAGAATTGTTACATATTATTACAAGTTGCTGGTTTAATAGTATTTTTGTTGGTTCTTTAGCTTGAAGAGTGCAGCATTCTTCCTTTTCTTCGTTGGGCGATCCCTTACAAAATGACCCAGCTTGTCACAACCATAACAAGTTCTCTTTTGAATTTGAAACCTACCTTCCCTGTGTAATTGCGGAGGCCAAAACCTTGGAGATGGAAAACAAGCACCGCAAGATTCAAACCGACAAATGACACTCATACGAGAACAAATATTGCATTTGGACATCGGTACTTTTCAAGCATCCTGCAACTCTCAAAACCCTAGCTCTTGACCTAGAGGTAAAGGATGAAACATTGGAAGACAGCAGAAAGTGTTCTAGGCAAGAATGTTAGAGACGAGACTTTCTTCCTCAAGTACTCTTTATAAACTGCACTCGCACCTTTTCACAACAAGTTTACCGGCCACGACAAAAATATCAGGCCTAAGGAAAGTTTACCTTTTGTTCTGGGGATTGGTAGCTGCACAGGACCACTCTCTGAAGGAGCCCTTCTCTCTGAAGAGCCATCGAGAGCAGAAGCCCTGAATGTGGTAATCACACTATCTTGTCGAATGATTAGCGGAAGAACAAATAACAAAGACAAAGATTCATTTCCCGCCTTTTGCCGCTATTGAAAATGCATGTTGTTTTTGTCTTGATTTTTAATTTATGACAATTAAAATTAAATATTAATTTAAATATTTAAGGGGGAAAATTAATTTCGTCTTTGCAAATTTAGATTGCAAAAGTGATAGCAGCAACATCTAAAAGTGTTAGCTAGCTATGGCATTTGTAATTGTTTTTTCGAGCAATAAAAATACTGATACCCTTGCCCCGTAGATGTTTTGTCAAGATTTTACAACATTAATCAACTTTTTATTTGTTGTTCAATTTTTCTATTTTATTCTCTTTATTATTTCTTTGCAACTAATTTGTGCTACAAAATTTGATCTTTTGAATTTATACTTTTGCTTCCACAACAATCTTCGCCTTTCATTCAATCTTCCACAATTGGGTCAAAGTGTTGTGTCCCTAGGCAAGAAAAGATGCTTTGAGTAGGGATTTAATGATGTCATAGTGGAGTACAACCATCTTGTATACTTTGGCTTAAACCTATTTGCAACATTTCACTCCTTGTTTTTCCTAGTTAGATTTTTCATCTTTGTTTGATTAAAAAAGAAAATTACAAAAAGCTACAATGACTTTCATTGCGTGATTAATGCATGGTCTTTGAAAATTCGAAAAAGCCCATTAGTCGTGCATGGCCACTTTCAGTGTAGATGGATATTTTAAAATCATTATCTTTCGCATCTAGTCTCATTGATTGGCTATCATTTGGTTAGCAGTCACATTGACTATTTGAATCATTTACAATGTGAACTTTCAATTTAACTTGGTGGGTTTGTAAATTGAATGAACATGATCCCACTCTTTTGTCACCACAAACTAAGATATTTATGTAAGATGCTTGAAAACCATCATTAATTAATTGCATGAAGTACTTGAAATGGGACAGATTTTTGCAGTACTATGATGATTATTGAGTGTACAAGTTAGATGATTTCTAATGGGCTATTTTATGTAGAAAAAAACCCTTCTCTAATGGAGGAATGTAAAATCTACTCCCTTCGAAAATATTGGAAAAATTAAAATGGATCCTATTCCATTCTAGAACTTGTTAGGTATTTGATTGCATATCAATACTATGGATGTTTGGAATAATCGGTTGAAACTAGTCAACGTAGTGAAATCTCTTTCGTAGGATGATGACATTACTTTAGCCATCTTCTTCCATTGCATAGCCTATTTGTTTACTATTTACACTTGAATATGAACCAAAAGCATACGACAATATGCACATTATCTAAAGAAGGTTATAAGGAAAACCCCAAATGCTGTGATTATTCATATGGAGATTGAGAATTTCAACCTAGCACTTATTATGATTATTGCAGCACATGATTGCATTTCATTTGTAGTGGATCATGGAGATGCAAATACAAAGGGATTTAAATGAGTAGATAAGCAATTTCACGCAAAAATCAACACCACTGGGAAAGAGATAACATGTTAATTTGATAAGGCTTTGTCATGCCCACACCTTAAACACGACACAAGAACAACTTTTTTTTTCTTTTGGGTTGGATTCATGACTAGACATGACAGCACTTGCGACCAAAGTCGCAATAAAATTATTATGATGTTGTTATTCCTTGACTAAAATGGATGCACTTGCGACAAAAGTCACACTAAGATAATTATGATGATGTTACTTCAATTAAAATATATAAATTATGATGATGCTACTCCTTGACTAGAATGTATACGTGCCTTAAGTAACTAGGAGAATAGCCCTTTTGGTCAAGAGTTTGGTAAGACCACGAGATAATAATATTCAAGGACATTGAAATCAAGTTTATAGGGTTGATATTGACAATACTTGTAATTAATTAAAAATAAACTTAACTATAACTATTAAAATGAACAACATCATTAAAAATCATAAATTTAAACATTCACTAAGTTATCTTCTAATAGGGATCAAAATGTTATTAACACATATTATTTTTTTAAGGATTAATTCTTTAAAAAAATTCTTATGTTAAAGAAGTAAAGGTTTATCCACATGACAAAATATAGAGTGCAAGGTAACATCACTATAAATTAACCTTATTATTAATTTACTACTTACTAATAATCTTCTATAGAATTATCTCATATTTTTAAATTATAAAGAATCTAAAAATTTCTCCTTTTTCTCAAAAAATTAGCTTATGCAAATCATAGGAAAATGTTTTAGGATATTTAACCCTTCAACGCAAACAATTTTTTAAAATTTTAATTAAAAAAAATCTAAGAAATTCTTGCTTCTACTATTTATAATTTATTTGTCTTTGACTCATATTCTAACTAAACTCATTCAATGCTAGATCTAGGGAGACATTTCACATATCCATCTATCTCCTTCTAAGTCATCTAGCTTAAAATGTGACAAACATCTTAACAAATAGATGAAGAATTAGTAAAAGCAACCCATCACTTCATGGGAATGAAGCCTATGGATTGTAAAGAGGAAAGTTTGAGCTAGTGTGTCTACCATCTCCCTTTCAAAAATTGTCCATCCAGACAAAAGTAAAGAAAACCAAAAGTATATTCTTAAGAAGGATGGGGATTTAGCATTTTATTATAGGACGAAGAAAACAACGTAGCAACAATAGGCTCACCATTTGTAGCAAATTTGAAGTGCCCCATTTAGGTGAGAAAAAAATGAGGGTAGTGCAAGTTTACCTTTGATTTATCATTTTCTCTACATATGAATGGAAATGTGGTTGCAAGTAGAATCGTGCAAATAAAGAAAAATGTGGTTGCAAGTGGAAGTGTGCAAATGAAGAATTATTGATCATCAATTTGGATTTATCTTTTTATATCCTATTAATTTTTAAATATTTTGATGTCGACAATAAAACTTGTTAGAATTTTAGAATTTTTTAAATAATATTTTGTCCATAAAAATTTAATTGTCTTATAAAAATCAGTTATTATATTTGGATTTCTAATTTTAATAAAAATATAAATATTTAGAAATTTATAGTATAAGTCGTTTTAACATTGTAAAGAAGGAAGAAATTAAAAGCAATTTAAAATATAGTTTATGAAAGAAAATTATATATTAAAAAATGTTGATATCAATTTTTTTCAATTCTTTTTTTAATTTTTTTTAATTTAAAAATAAATTGTGCTAATTGAAAATCTAACCTTAGTAGATTTCTCAAACAATATGTGCACAATTTTAATATTCATAAATAAATCCATAAAGAAACATTTTATAAATTCACATACTCAATAAGCATAATAGAAAACATTGAACAAAATTTAAAGGAGAAACTTGCATACATATATTTCTTAACCTTCATTTATACTGTAATCCTACATAAAAGTGAGGTGCCTCCTAATTAGGAAACATGCAATTAAGTTCCTCCTATAGATATCTAGCATAAACCTTTCCCTTAAATCCAGCTACTATTTTCGGGGTACCGAACCACTTGATATAGTATGATGTTTACAGCAGCTAGGTATCGTTGTCCTCTACCTGATCTAGTAGGACCTGTAAAAACTTCGGAATTTGTGGTACGGGAACCTCCATCGTGCCTTCCAATATCTTCACAACTTCACTCATGCTCGGCCTCTCAGTCTCATGATCTTGAATGCATAGCCCAGCCACCAGAGCAGCTCTTCTCACCTCTTCAATACTTGCCTCACTCGCTATCCTTGCATCCACAATGCCTATAAAGTTTCCCTTTCGAATATCAAATAAAGCCCAGGAAGGAAAGTAGATTCCACTTTCCTCAGAATTGAAATTTAGATTTCTGCGGCCGGATATAATTTCCAATAACGTCATGCCAAAACTAAATACATCCGCCTTGGGAGTGATAGGAAGGCCGGAGATCCACTCTGGAGCCAAGTACCCACGAGTTCCTCTTGTGGTCGTCAATACGCGGCTGAAATCTCTACCTACCAGCTTCGCTAGCCCAAAATCTCCCACCTTTGGGCTGAAGTCGCCGTCCAGCAGAATGTTTTCGGGCTTAATATCGCAGTGAATGATGCGATCCCTGCACTCCTCATGGAGATAAACTAATCCTCGTGCAGTGCCCACTGCGATCTGAAACCGAGTCTTCCAATCCAACACCTTCCGTGCTTCTTCATCTTCACAGAAGAGTAAAGACTTGAGCGAACCATTGGGCATGTAGGCATACACAAGAAGCCTTCGAGAGCCTTCTACGCAGAATCCCCAAAGCCTCACCAAATTCACATGCTGTATTCTCCCGATGGTGCTTATTTCTGCACGGAATTGCTTTTCTCCTTGCCCAGAACCCTCTAATCTTTTTACCGCCAAAAGCGTGTTGTCTGGCAGAGTTCCTTTGAACACAGAGCCGAACGCTCCACCCCCGAGCCTATGCTCGAAATTCTTGGTTGCAATTCGCAATTCTTTGTAAGTGAATGTTTTGAGTGAATTTGGGACGTCCTCTTCTATGCTTCTTCTGGCCTGTCTTCGACGTCTCCACAGAAGAAATCCGACCAACAGGAAAGCCAAAACAACAACAGCTACAACAGCGACAATCGCAGGAAGCACAATGCTACGACCATGGGCTTTGCTGCTTCCTTCTGATGTCGAGTGGCGCAACTCAGAGGCAGCCAGCCTAATGAAAACAGATTGGCCGGTAGATGAATCACGCATTCCGAACAATTCTCCAAACCACAATTGACAGACGGGTGGATCAGAAGTAGCGAAAGCAAAGGCTGTGCAGGAGCAATTGCTGAGACAAGCAGTCCGGCAGCCTTGCTGTGTTGGCTCGTTGTTGATTAAGACAGCTCCTTCTTCGGGCAAGTATTGGTTCTTGGCTTCAGAGAATTCATCGGTGGTGCCCTCTGTGGCAGAACAGTGTAGAGGTGTTCGTCGTTCACAGCCGCTTGACTGCCAAACATGAGACTCGTTCTTGGACTTGGTGAAGCCATCAACACAACCACACACTTCATTGGGATAGCACACTCCATACGCCCCGCAGATATCATAGGTACCGCATTGACTTCCATGTGTTGACCACATCGAATTCCATCTATGATCTTCCATCAAGTAGTAAAGCTCTAATCTGCCATTATCTCCTAACACGATCCGCCCCACGACATTCTGTTCTAACCTGAAATTGAAGTATATGCTTGAAGGAGAATTCCTCACACAGAACATTTGGATTGTCTTGTCACCATTCAACTCATGAATGTTGGTAAAATAATTCGTGACCCACTCTCCAGTGGACCAATATGGAACACTGTTGTTGTAGACCATCACCAGCTGCGTCTTTCCTGGAGAAATGTCCATTCCGAAAGAGAAGACCCCAATTGCAGGATCCACAGAACTCTTCCTCGAAGTTAGCTTCATGCCTTTCGAAAAATTCATGCTAGGCAACCATGTATCTCCCGGATGAGCAAAACTCTCCCAAACAATCTCAGACTTGTTTTGGCCGTCACCAAGCATAATGAAATTGCCAGCGTCCGTTATCACTGCCCGCGATCCTTTCAGGCTATTATCGGTCGACCAAACTGAGAGGCCCTTACTATCAAACAATCTGAGATAACCATCGCTCAAAAAATGCAGAACGCCGGGCATGCCTCTGACAGGATTGTCCCTGTTAGCCACCCAAACTGTGGTCTTCTCAGAGATTTGTGCATACCAGATGCCAATATACCAATTGTTCGTTCCACTCGGACTGAAAAATCCCAAAGCAAACTCGCCATTCTTTGACAATATGGTCTGATTTCCAGTGAGGGAATTCCCCAATAGAAGGGTATCTCCACTACCCACTGCTAGCGAACTGCAATAATGGGCTGCAATAATCAGATTAGTTGCTAGGATCAAAGACTTCATCGCCATTTCAATAACCATACCGTTTGTATTTTCTAACAATTGCTACCAAGTAGTGCATAGATGGTCTTATGTTTCTGGTTCATTTTCGAATTTAACTAGAAAGGGTTGAAGAACATGACCAAAGTAGTGACGTCGATCCCGCGTGAATGAATTCAATAGTTACAAATACCGAGTCGGAGTAAATGTGAAAACCCGAATTGTGAGTGGTGTAAATGAATTTAATGATTACAAATTACCGAGTGGGTACTGAAGTGCCGGGCGCTCAATTGCTAAGATTTTTGACAGAAGGCAGATCCGACCAACTTTGTCAGGCGCGCAAGTTTTGTCTTTTGTGTTTTTTCTTTGATCGACAGGGAGTGTGATAAGTACCTGCAGAATAATCAGCAGGCAGGTGGGACATTAATTTGACAGAAACGGGCGTGTTCAGACTGTAATTTTTCAAGAGAGATCAATAATTCTCTAGTTCAACGAAAGTCAGTCAAGTAGTCTTTCTGTGCCAGATAAAAGGGGACCCATTCCCATTAACGTGAATTCAATCGTTTGTATGCTTTGCATTTCTGATTGATGTTACAGTTGAGCAGGCAACTATTAACAGGAATTGTCAGAAAGCTTGTGTTTCATGAGAAAACGATAGACAGACAAAAAGAAAAATATTCTCTTTATTAAAACATTTAATTTTATTATAAAACATTTTTGTTATAAAAATCATATATATATATATATTTTAATTTTTAATTTAGATTGAGTTTTAATTTAATGATTAATTTATATGTAGTATATTTTTATGTAAATTGTTTTATCATATAGTCTTATTATGTCAAGAGGTGTAATTAGAATGGTAGTAGGAGTTGGAATGTAATGTCACGATTCTATTGAAATTTTTTTTTTTTTTAATCTTATTATATGAAATTACCTAAAATGCTAATCATGTCTTTTTTCTTCATCATATAGCAATTTTCACATCTAAAATAATTGACCCTTGTGATGTATTTATTTTTAGAGCTCACTCTAGTCATAGTAGATATTGTCACGTGTGCTCTCTTTGTATTGGAATCGCTAGAATTGTCTAAATGTTTAAATAGTATTATAGAGTAACAATCAAATTCTATCGTGGATTCTAATGTTGTACTTCTAAATTTGTATATTCTATCATTCCATTTACAAGTCTTGCTTCTATTCATAGATTTTAGATTAGAATGACCAGATTCCATCCATAGATAGTAATAATTGCACCCCATGTCCAATGTCTTAATATCTTAATTGATTGGTAATACCTTCTTTGGTTACAACTAAATAATCATATAGAAAATTGTTTTCTACATGTAGAGAATATAAGCATTCCCTCTTTAATATCTAGTATGTCTAATTACGTAGTGAACCAATTAAAATAATCAAACGATAGATAAATAAATAAGAAAACATGTAATTGGTAAAAGTTGATGGAACGTGATCAGGTTTATGAATTCTTAGTTTCATTAGTTTTAATTATTATTCAAATGAATTAAGATATTTGTATTTTTGTTCTAACTATAGAGCTGAAATCTTTGAATATTTAATTTTACAAACAAAACCACATTCTTATACCTTACACAGAAACTTCATTTTCCATGGTATATACTTTCTTTTCAATAAAATGTGGCATTGTATGAAACTATATGATTTTTATAAAATATTTAAGTGTGAAACGTGTTTTGATCCAAATTAAACCATAGTATCAATTTTACAAGATAAAAGCCACATAAGACATGATACAAAACATCTTTCTATAGAATATAATTTGAAGATTGTGTCTATTTGATAATGATATATAAGAATTTATCTATTTGACAATGATATATAAGAATTTATGTCTATTTGACAATGATATATAAGAATTTACTCACAAGCATTTATGTTTATTAATGCCCTAAGACTCACCTTTAAATAAACACTTGCAAAATTCCAAATCAATTATTGTTATTAAAAAATATATATTTTATTTGAAAAAATAAAAAATAAAATAAAGAAAAGAATATTTGAGTTTGGGGGTCACTAAGACCATATGCATGATTATGTCATATAGACAAAGTAATAGTTCTCACTGAGTTCATAACATAATATACTACTAGGTATGGTAAATTATGATATGGATATATTCGAATTAATCTAAGCTAGTGGAGGGCGATTCTCTTATTTAGAGTAAAGTTGTGTATAAGAAAAGATTGAACTAAATACTATAATAAAATATTTCATTAAAAAATTAAAAAATTAAAGAAAAAAATACATTTTTTTTATAATAAATAAATATTTAAATTTATTTTTAATAATATATAAAATTATTTTTCTATAATATTTTATTAAAAATTATTTTAACAATACTTCTTAATCAAATTTGTTTCTCTGATATGTTCATTTTTAAGTATCGTGGCTCATTAAAATTTCAATATTTATATACTTAAAAATTACAAAATAATTCAATTTAAATCATTTAAATTGTATTTTTCTTACATCATTCTTTTCTTCTTTTTATAATAAAAGGCACATTCAAAGGTAAAATATTAAATTTCATATTTTTAAAACAAAATTAACAATGAATGGAAATGTTTCCTTTTCATCTATTCAGTTAATTGAAGTATTTTTTAATAAGTTAGAAATCTAAATACATGAATTACATCTAATGTTGGAATGAGGTCAAAGTTAATATGGTAGAGATTGGATAGACATTTAGATACCTCATTTTTTATAGTGAGAGTAACTATAATCAAGCCTCCTCTTCTCCTTTTTTCTTTGTTAATATAATTGTGTATGGACTATTTTGCATTTTGGAGTGTCACTGAAAAGAGAATGTTGGTTTAATGCACATTTTTAAAATTGATTTCACTCTTTATATAGTTGTAAATTTTAGTTCTCATCTTTTATTTTATTTAATGTTTCTCTTTTTAGTGTTAGGTCTTGGTATTTATGTGCAGTAATAGCCCATGCCATGGATAGTAGTATTTTCATACGATCACCTAATGGTGTAGTTTTCTGTCATTTTGTTTTTATGATGTTCCATTATAATTATCAATCCTTACTACAATGTACATCAAAAGATCTAATGGTTTAGAGACAAGATTGTGACCGGTATCAACAAGTTCCCTAAGATATTTGTTTACAAGTACTACTTGAATTCATAAGATTTTCTTAGCATGATTTGTTAGTGTTTTCATAGTAGGAGTTCTTTTCAAAGTCGATTATCATTAGCTTCAATGTTTTGTTTTTTGTTCTTTTTAAATGCTTAATGCAATTGGAAGATTTAATAGTTTTAACATTATTTTGTTATATAGTCACCAAATTATTTATAGCAAAATTGTCCATTGAGTTGTCAAATTCTTCCTTTTGAATTGTTGTAAGTAGTTTGTTTGTGCAACTCATTAACTTTTACCAATCTTGTCATGCTAATTAGGTATCATGTCTATTTTGTAATGCTTCACAAAATTGTGTTTCTGTTAGAGTGTCACCTTGTTAATTAAACATTATTTGTAAAATCAAAATTGTAGTAATTTTTTTCTACAACATTTTGACATTTGAGTGTGATGCATAGATAGGCTTGTTGATGATAGGTAGTAGTTGTGCTAGGTCACCTTTAATAATTATAGATATTACAAGAAGTAGAGAGCGCATACAGTCAATTATAAGGCCAAAGAATGAAGGGCTTATATTTAGTAAGAAAGATAGAATTAATGTTGTCAGTGTTGTGAGTTCAACTAAATAAGCTCAAAGGATTGAATGTATACAATATTCTCATTGTCATGTTCACCTTTCTTCAATTTGTGGTTTTAAAAATCACTCTGAAAAATCATGTTGGGATAAAGAGTAGAATGGACAATCTACGAAAGATTGTATGCAAATGAGTTATGGATGGATTGACGAATTTTGATGGAAAAAGGTGACAAGTATGTTCAAAAAGTTGTATAATCCTTAATTATTTATGTGTTGATAAAAATAGTGGTCAAATAATATTTCCCATTTGAGTCAAGTTGTTGATGATTGCTTATTATGATTGACACATTGAAGTGTCATTATTTATCTCTATGTTAGAAGAAGGAAGAGAAAACCTTGTGATCTCTTATGAAGTAGACAAATGAGTAAATGAGTAATTAACTTCTATAAGAAGTTTACTGAGTGGGTCTATTTGACCGGGTAAGATAATGGTGACATTACTACATATGAGTTGCAAGGACTCAATTTCTGAGTCTACTTGGCATTAAGGGGAGATTATATTGGATAGTGATGTAAATGCGCAACTTGAAATGATACTAGTAATGTCAAGCATGTAGTTAAAATTTCTAGAGATAGATTCTAGCTTGTTTTTTTGTAGTGGTTTTGGTAAATTTTTATAGATGTTAATTTCCATGTTTTAGAAGTTTTTTTTTGTGATACAGTGAACTATTGTGTTTTAGAGGCTAAACTTCTATAAAATACTGCCTTCTTATATTGTTTATGCAAATCTATATAAAACCTCTATATTGAAGTCAATCATGATGTAATATAAATTGAAAAAAAAAATGTATTTGTGTGTGAAATTGAATTTGCTTTTTTTGTTTGATTTTAAAACTATAAGATTGTGGATACGAAGTAAGTTTTACAATGACACAATGGCTATTTTCAAAGGGTGAATTCCTTTATTTCCTAATGAAATCTACCCCAAAACTAAAATGCACCAATGATTTTTCTATATTTATCAATTAAATTAAAAATCAGAACACTGTTAATGGACCCTTAGTCTAGTGGTGAAGTTGAAAGGTTCTTAATGAACCCACTAAAGATCAACTATTTTTACATCGAAGGTGTCCCTTATATGAAATGGACAAGATAATTTGTTTGATCAATGATTCAACTTTCTCAAAATAGAATGCAAGACGATTGGAAGAATCATGTTCTTACATTACATTTTGTGATTGTTTTATGTCACCATCATTTTCTCCTCAGAATGTAATAGGGGAGAGGACCCAATAGTTGTGCACCCTAACTTCGTGCTTCTCAAAATCCTACATAGAAATTTCAAATCACTTTGAATTTTTTATAGCAACTTACTTGGCAAGTCCCCTGCTTATAAATAGGGTTTCAGGGCCACATCATCAAATATGATGCCACATCAGCATGGTTTTTGCCAAGGTGTCCAAAAAAAAACCCCCCCAAAAAGTGAGACCAATAGGTGTGCAAAAGGGACCCAATACTTGTGTAGCTGATGTGGTATCACATGATTGGTATATTTCATCCAATTATTGGTACTAATCATAGCAATAACAACTTTAAAGTGACAACTATTGATGCAATGTTGTACAAAAGTTGGACATTAAATCAACAAGTATGGGGGTATTAAATCAACAACTTTTATCACAAGAATTGGAATGCGCTCAACTACTGGGTCCTTTCCCCTACTCAGTTCCTTTTTTTTGTGGTGTTTTCCCATGACCTAGAACCAATATTAGTTCTCCTCCATATTCATGCTCCTCCATGTCGTATTCATCTGAACCGTTGGATTTTCTTCTTTTTTGGCGAATTCTTTCCGTAAGATTTTTCTCAATTTTCATTGTTTTAATTTGCCTTTCTCTTATGTTCACCATTTTTTTAGGTGGTGATTATTTCTAAACCGCGTGAGAGATCCACAATCATCATGAGGAAATGGAGTCACACCATCAATTTGTACCAAAAGTAGATTTAAAATTTAAAGCTTTGCGTTTCCCCAAATATTTTATAAATTTTTCATTCGATCTGACAACAATATTTACACCCCTTAAATGTCACACATTTGACATTTATTCATACCTCGTTTAAGAAAAAGTTATGAGATGCTGGAAAGTTATTATATTTTGTAAATATTTAATGTAGGGGAAGGGTACCAGCAGTGGACATATCTAACTTCGTGCACATAGAACTCTCAAACTATACGTCGGATTTTTTTAATTTATTTTTGGTTGTCTTCGTATACAACTTAACTGCTTATAACTAAGGATCCGACTTTTGGGTAGTGACGATGCACGTTGTGGAAATCGTTATGTGCCGAAAGGTCAAAAAGTGGTCATTTCAAAGTGTTTACCCATACATGAACTCCTTTGCGCCAATAGTAGATAAATCATAATTTCCAGTAGTAGTGGACAAATGCCCCAATAGTTTGCACAAATGACCAGTAGTGGTGCACAAATGAGCTAATAAAGGGTAAAAAAGTTGAAAAATTATCCACTATTGGTACATGTGATATTCACTACTGGTGCACTATTGGTACATTTTCTGGGATCCTTTACAATCTACTACCGGAGGGGTGGGTTGACAAAAAGATGTCCACTATTGGAACTATGTCCACTACTGGTACCCTTCCCCTATATTATAATATAATATATTATATATGATTTTCCAAATATTAAGTTTTTAATTTAAAATAAATGAAATAAATAAATTTTTATATAATATGTGTTTAATTTTATTTTTTATGTTTATATATTAAAAATTATTTAATAAAAAACTTATTTTTTATGTATAATTTTATTAAAATTAATCTATATTATAAAATATAATTTTACTAATTATTTTTAATATAATATTATAAAAAAATTATATAATATAAATATGTCGCATTTAAATATTTTTAAGTATGTATGTATGTATGTATGTAGGTATGTATGCATGTATGTATATGTATATGTATATGTATATGTATATGTATATGTATATGTATATGTATATGTGTACGCACGCGTATGTATGTATGTATGTATGTATGTATGTATGTATGTATGTATGTATGTATGTATGTATATGTGTATGCTTATGTGTATGTGTATGTGTATGCGTATATATATATATATATATATATATATATATATATATATATATATATATATATATATATATATATATATATATATATATATATATATATATATATATATATATATATCTATATATACATTATGTTTTAAAAATTTAAATAATTATATTATAACATATAGTTAAATTTTAGATTCCATTACATGACATTTTATTATGTTGCATTTTCAATTAAAAAAAAAAAAATTTGAAATTTTTAAGCTTAGATTTTTAGATAAACTTCTCTATCCCTCTAGATCCCCATCTTCTATCTCTCATTGCTTTACCTATCCCCCTCCCTTTCTCTCTATCTCTCTATCAACCCCCTCTCTCTATCTCTTCCCATCTCTCCCTCCTTTTCTGTCTCCATTCATTGCTTCCACCCCATCCCCCCCCTCTCTCTCTCTACCCAATTCTCCCTTCTTCCTTATCTCCTATCTATCTCTTTGTGTCTACCTCTATCCCCCTTTTCTCTTCCCCTCTATCTCTAGCTCTATTTCTTTATCTTTCTATATATCTCTATCTCTCGTCTTTCTTTAACTTCCCTTATTTCTCTATCCTTGTCTCCATATCTATTTTTCTTTATCCACTTTTGTCTATTTATTTGTCTCTTTATCTCCCTCTCTCCTCACTATAACTCCTTATATCTATATCCTTCTATCACTTTATGTCACCATCTATATATCTTGCTCTCTTTCTTTATCTCTCCCTCTGTATCTACTCTTTCCCCTCTTCTTCTCTCATTCTTCTTCATCTCTACCCCTATCTTCTTCTCTCTTGTTCTATCTCTAGAAATTTCTCTCTCTCTCTCTCTCTCTCTCTCTCTCTCTCTCTCTCTCTCTCTCTCTCTCTCTCTCTCTCTCTCTCTCTCTCTCTCTCTCTCTCTCTCTCAATCCATTTTTCTACCTCTCTCTTCCTCTTCCTCTTCCTAGACCTCTATATCTACATCTTGTTTACTCTCTATCTCTTTATCTTTCTTCTTTAATCTCTTTTCCTATCTCTATCCCATTATATATCCATCTCAATCTACCTCTATATTTCTTCGTTTCTCTATGTATCACTTCCTATCTCTATATTTGCCTCTCTCTCCCTCTCTTTACCTCTTTGTATGTTTATGTCTCCCATCTCTATGTATCCATCTCTCTCTCTCTCTCTCTCTCTCTCTCTCTCTCTCTCTCTCTCTCTCTCTCTCTCTCTCTCTCTCTCTCTCTCTCTCTCTCTCTCTCTCCCTCTCTCTCACACACACACACACACACACACACACACACACACACTTGTCGCAATATTTCTCCCTCTATCTACTACCCTCTCTCACCTTCTCTCTCTATTGCAAGAATAATATGAGCTTGTTGCTAATGCAACTTGATTATCTTCATAATTCAGAAGTTTTGTTTGAGTCATGTTTGGATCCCTATATATTGCATAACATATTTAAATCTATCACCTCTCTATGAGACCTTCGTTGCACAAAAAACCTAATTTACTAAATAATATACCAATTAATTTCATATATTGCACAAATACATGCAAAAAATAGACAAAAAAAATTCATCTTTGACCTTCCACACCTTTTCGAAGTATCCATTGCACACCAAGATGAGATTGCTTGTTTACAAGTCATTGTTTCTTGCTGGTAGAGAAACACGTAGATCTTTGTAGGTATCCACTAAGGCTAGGTTTTACATGTTTACCATTAATTATCTCGATTTCTGGGCAGAAGCTCATTTGAATTCGTCGGTTGCACAATTTCCAAGATTTGACAGTATGTAGAATTATACATGCCCCCCTTCGGACGCGTCTATTATGGCTCCAAAACGGTAGTATGGATCGACTAACATGCGTGTTAGTCGCACGTTTTACACCGTCGATTTTGCAATAAACGACTGCGATTGACTAACACGTCGCTATCACGTGTACGATAGGTCTATCTTGGAACCAGAATAGCTTCAACCCTCCTTCAAGCATTGATAACTATGTGCAAAATAATCAGGAACCCGGTGGGACATTAATTTGATAGAAATGTGATGTAAGACAAAATTCAACTGCCATGGTTAGGTAGTGTAGATTTTTAGTGAGAAAATGGATATCTGCCCCGTCAGTACGTTTTATTAACTGGTTAGTAGACTTTGATGCTCTGCGTACTCAACAAGAGAATCTCATCTGACTTAATTATTAGTCGAAGGTGCCGCGCAGATCCGATTTCATCAGACACCACAATTTTTGTCTCTTGTGTTCTTTCTCCACACTTTTTTTTCCATACACACTAAACCTGATTGTTCGAAGTATAAATGGAATTCAAGTGTGGGCCACCCATTTTAATCTTTCTAGTATTTTTCTGAGTGCGTTTTTTTTTCTACACTGGAATAGACCTACTTTAACCTAATCGTTCAAGACTCAACGAAAGTCGGTAAGTAGTCTTTCTGTGCCAGATAAAAGGGGACCCATTCCCATTAACGTGACTTCAATCGTTTTTATGCGTTGCATTTCTGATTAATGTTACATTTGAACAGGCAACTATTAACAGGCATTATCAAAAATTTGTGTTTCATGAGAAGAACAATAGATAGACAAACAGAAAAAGGTTCTCTTTATTAAAACATTTAATTTAATTATAAAACATTTTTATTATAAAAAACTATATATTTGTATTTTTAATTGTTTAAATTTGGATTGTGTTTTAATTTAATAATTAATTTATATATAGTATAATTTTATGTAAATTGTTTTGTGATATAGTCTTATTATGCCAAGGGGTGTAATTAGAATGGTGGTAGTAGTTGGAATGTAATGGTGTGATTCAATTGACAAAAATACAATCTTTTTATCTTATTACATGAAATTACTTACTAACAATTGCACCTTGGTGTGCAATGGTTATGCTCAAAAGATATGGGAGTTCAATAATTAGAGCCCATTATCAATATGCTCAAGTTATGTTTACAATATAAAGAGACAGAAAGATGGATAGGTAAGTATAGAAAGAAGGAGAGATAGAGGGGGAAGAGACAAACAATGAGAAAGGGGCCAGGAGATAGAGATAGGGGATAGAGATAGATATGTTGAAGGAGATGGAAATTGAGAAGAGAGTCAAGGAGAGGAGGATGGAAGGATAGCGATGGAAAGGATAAATATATAGAGGGAGACGAAGGAAGAGAATGAGAGAGGGAGAGATAGAAGATAAATTTAGAGATTGGGAGTGATATAGATAGAGAGTTAGATAGAGAGATATAGGGATAGACAGAGATGGGTAGGTAACAAGATATATATAGAGGGAGAAATAGGAAAAATATGGAGAGATAGAAATGAATATGCGAGGAGATATATATAGAGAGAGGTATAAAAAGGAGAGGGAAAGAGATGGGGAGAGAGATAGATGGATATAGAGAGGGTTGCATGTGTAGAGATAGAAGAGTAGAGAGAAAGATAAAGGGAGAGATGATGAGGAAAATAAATCGATGGAGAGATATAGATAGGTAAAGGGAGATAAAGATAAAGAGACATAGAAAGATAGAGAGATGTGGAGGAAGAGGGAGAGAGATAGATAGTGAGAGATATAGATGATGATAGAGCGATAGAGATATAAGGATATAACGAGAGAGGGAAAGAAACAAAGAGACAAATTGAGAGTAAAACAAACAAGGAGAAGTAGAGATAAGCAGAGGGTCAAAAACAAGAGGGAGAGATAGAGATATATGAGAAAGTAAAGAGAGATACAAAGATATATGGAAAGATAAGGGTAGAGAGGTAGAGATAGGGAGTGAGCTAAGGAGGGAGAGAGATAAAGAGAAAGAGAGAGGGAAGACACAAAAGGAGAGGGAAGACACAAAAGGAGAGGGATGAAAGAGAGAGAGAGAGAGAGAGAGAGAGAGGGGGGGGGGGGGGGAAGAAAAGGGGTGAGAGAGAGATAACTCAATGTATAAAGAGGGAGAGAGGGAGAAGGATAGATATAGATAGAGGGTGATAAAGAGACATAGAGAGGGATAAAAAAATAAGTAGAGATAGGGAGAGAGATAGAGAAATAAGGAGATACAAGTAGAGAAAGATATGGATAGATATAGATAAGAGACATTCAAGTGAGTTATAAATAAACATATAGAGATATAGAGTAGGAATACACACACACACACACACACACACACATAGTAAATGTAGATAGATAGATATGGAGAAAGAGTTGAGTTAAACGAATCTAATGAAACAAAGAGAGAGATGAAGAGAAAGAGAGATAAACATAAAAATATATATAGATTTCGAGATAAAGATGAAGGTAGAAAGAGAAAGAGGGCGAGAGGGAGAGGGAGGAAGTTGTTTGAAAGAGGAAAAATAAAGAATGGAGAAAGGTAAATGTATATAAAAATAAGAATATATATGAGAGAGATAGAGTAAAAGAGAGAAAAAGAGAGGGAGAGAGTATTAGTTAGAGGAATATTGATAGAGAGATGGGAATATAGAAAGAGGAGATAAATAAAAATAAAGAGATAGATAGGGACATATGATTATGAGAGAGAGGTAGATTGATAGAGAGGTAAGAGAGAGAGAAAGAGAGAGAACAAGGATGGATATAGAGAGAAGGAGATATTAACAATAGAGAAATTGATATTTTATTGTCTTTTTGGTCAACAATCAAAATATGACATGTCTCAATGGGAAGCGTCCACCAACCCACTACATCATTTGCTTAAGGACTCAACAATTCACCTTTAAGATCTCTTAGATCTACCCATTACATATAATACTAACATATTTTTCCTATAAGATGAAATACATCCAATTAATAAGAAAATGGAGTAGACATTGATGAATAAATTAGAAGCATGATTTTATTATGATGATGGGATATAGAATATAGGATTGACAATGGTGGAATTTCGTGTGGGACATCTCACATTTCTAGTAGTTTGAGAGATAGTGTGGTGCATTTGCAAAATTCAAAATTTATTAAATATTATCTTTAACCAGATGTGGGAAATAGATTTATAGATTCACACCTTATGAATCATTATTTCTCAACAAAATTCCATAGATTAAGTAACCTTGTAGTCTACCAATGGCCATCTAGTTCGTAAACATCTCATAAAATGTATAAAAGCTATGCATGTTTCAAGGAAAGTCGATTGATTAAACTCTCCAAGTTAAATCTTCCCAATACGTCATAATGGATCATGCTAGGTTCTTGTTAAAATGGCATGGACCTTAACAATCCATAAATCAAAAGATAAGTCAACTTAAAGAGCATCAATTAATGTCAACAACACTGATCACCAAGGACTTACATTAATAACCATATGAAAAGTATTTTGCCTTGTGATTTTTTGCATTTATCCCACCTTCACACATGAAATATAACTGAAACATAAATTATCCATAAAATAGATATATAAATAAATAATAATAAATATATTAAATATATAATCTATTAAATATAAATATAATTATATGATTATATAATATAATATTGAAAATAAATTTAGTAAACACTAATGAAATTACCTGCAACAAAATGACAAAAAAAATTTCTATTTCTTTTGTATATTTTGAAAACTGTTCTAAAAACTACAATGTAGAAGGAAAACTCTTAGAATTTAGACACTAATTTATAATATTAAAAATTTAATCATATTATTTGCTTAATGAAATTTGAAACCAAAAAAATAATACAACAAAAAAATTATCTTGTTTACTCTCTATCTCTTTATCTTTCTTATTTAATCTCTCCTCTTATCTCTATCCCATTATATATCCATCTCAATCTACCTCTATATCTCTTCATTTCTCTATGTATCACTTCCTATCTCTATATTTGCCTCTCTCCCTCTCTCTCCCTCTCTTTACCTCTTTGTATGTTTATCTCTCCCATCTCTATGTATCCCCCCCCCCCGGCTCTCTCTCTCTCTCTCTCTCTCTCACACACACACACACACTCTCCTCGCAGTATTTCTCCCTCTATCTACTACCCTCTCTCACCTTCTTTCTATTGCAAGCATAATATGAGCTTGTTGCTAATGGAACTTCATTATCTTCCTAATTCAAAAGTTTTGTTTGAGTCATGTTTGGATCCCTATATATTGCATAACTTATTTGAATCTATTACCTCTCTACGAAGGCCTTCGTTGCACAAAAAAACCTAATTTACTAAATAATATATCAATTAATTTCATATATTGCACAAATAAATCCAAAAAATAGACAAAAAAATTTCATCTTTGACCTTCCACACCTTTTCGACATACCCATTGCACACCAAGATGAGATTGCTTGTTTACTCTAATAAAATTGTCACTGTTTCTGTTGGCAGAGAAACACGTAGCTGATCTCCGTAGGTATCCACTAAGACTAGGTTTTACATGTTTACCATTAATTATCTCGATTTCTGATTTCCTCCAGAGCGGAAGCTCATTTGAATTAGTCGGCTGGACAATTTCCAAGATTTGACAGTACGTAGAATTATACATGCCTCCCTTCAAGCATTGATAACTATCTGCAAAATATTCAGGAACCCCGTGGGACATTAATTTGATATCTGCCTCGTTAGTACGTTTCATTAACTGGTTAGTAGACTTTGATGCTCTGCCTACTCAACAAGAGAATCTCATCTGACTTATTAGTCGAAGCTGCCGCGCAGATCCGATTTCACCAGACACCACATTTTTTTGTCTCTTGTGTTCTTTCTCCACACATGTTTTTTCCATACACACTAAACCTGATTGTTCGAAGAATAAATGGAATTCAAGTGTGGACCACCCATTTTAATCTTTCTAGTATTCTCTGAGTGCGAATCTCAGAAAATCGTTTTTCTACGGTGGAATAGACCCAGTTTTACCTAATCGTTCAAGACTCAACGAAAGTCAGTCAAGTCTTTCTGTGCCAGATAAAAGAGGACACATTCCCATTAACGTGACTTCAATCGTTTTTATGCGTTTCATTTCTGATTAATGCTACATTTGAGCAGGCAACTATTAACAGGCATTACCAAAAATTTGTGTTTCATGAGAAGAACGATAGATAGACAAACAGAAAAAGGTTCTCTTTATTAAAACATTTTTATTATTAAAAATTATATATTTGTTTTTTAAATTTTTTAAATTTGGATTGTGTTTTAATTTAATGATTAATTTATATGTAAATCGTTTTGTCATATAGTCTTATTATGCCAAAGGGGTGTAATTAGAATGGTAGTAGCAGTTGGAATGTAATGGTGTGATTCTATTGATAAAAATACAATTTTTTTATTTTATTACATGAAATTACTTAAAATGCTAATCATGTCTTTTTTCTTCATCATATATCAATTTTCACTTCTAATATAATTGACTCTTGTGATGTATTTAGTTTTAGAGCCCCCTCTAGTCATAAGAGATATTGTCATGTGTGCCCCTTTGTATTGGAATCACTAGAATTGTCTAAATGTTTAAATAGTATTATGGAGTAACAATCAAATTCTACCATAGCATAAATCAATGGTTCTAATGATGTACTTCTAGGTTTGTATATTCTATCGTTCTATTTACAAGTCTTGCTTCTATTAATTAATTCTAGGCTACAATGACCCTTGCATCCATAGGAATAAATAAATGCACCCCATATTCAATATTTTAATATCTTAATTGATTTGTAATACCTTCTTTGGTTACAACTAAATAATCATATAGAAAACTAGGTTTATACATATAAAGAATATAAGAATTATCTCTTTAATATCTAGCATGTCTAATTACATAGTGAAACAATTCAAATAATCAAACAATAGATAAATAAATAAGAAAACATGTAATTGGTAAAAGTTGAGGGGAAATGAGAAGTTTTATGGACTTTTAGTTATATCGGTTTGAATTATTATTCAAATGAATTACATTAGATGTAACAAAAAATCATACCAAATATTGTATTGTTGTTCTAAGCATGAAGATGAAATATTAGACTATTTAATTTCAAAAACGAAACTTCATTTTCCTTGGTCTATAGTTTGTTTTGAACAAAATGTGGAATTGAGAAGAAACTATAAGATTTTTATAACATTTTCAAGTATGAAAGTTGTTTTGATCCAAAAAATATTCTATAAGATTAAAGCCACAAAGGACATGATAGAAAACATCTTTCTATAGAGTATATTTTAAGAATTATGCCTACTTTATAATGATATTAGATGAGTTTACTTACAATCGATGCATTCATCTCTACTAATGTCCTAGGACCTGTCCTTAAATAAAAACCCTTAAAAAAATGAAGCCAAATATTATCATGAAAAATATAATAATTAATTTATTTAAAAAAGTAAAAATAAAAATAAAGAAGAGAATATTTGAGTTTGGGAGACACTTGGACCATATGCATGATTATGTTATATAGACAAAGTGATAGATGCCACTCAATTCATAACATAATAGTAATGGATATGATAAGTTCTGTTTAAAAACTATGTTTGGTAAAAAATTTAACATGATTGGTGACACTGTTATGACATGCCCTTTAGCTCCACGCGAAACACTTTTGACTCAGATCTATGAATCGATGAGGCCACAAACAAGGGGGCCTCATCGCCACACTTCACTTGATCAAGCCCATGAGCACAACGACCCAAGGAGACACAAGGCATGCGAGCACAGTGGCCCTAGAAGGGATTTGGACCTTGGTGGCCACTTCACCAATGAAGTCTTTTGACTGCAACACTACACGTATGAAGACAATAGATATGATAAGTTATTACATGGATAAATTAGAATTAATATAAGGTAATTTGAGGGAATTTTTTAATTTTATTTTTGGTTTAGAGTAAAGTGATTAATAAGAAAAATAAATAAATTAAACACTAGAATAAAATATTTCATAATAAAATTAAAATATTAAAGAAATTTAAAAATAAAATATACACTTTTCTCTTTTATAATAATAAATATTTAAATTTATTTTGAATTTAATAAAATATTAAAATTATGTCAAATTAAACTAAATTTGAATTTAGTAAAATATTAAAATTATGTCAATATAAATTAGTTTAATTTATTTTATTAAAAATTATTTTAATATTACTTATAAATTATCAATTTGTTTTCCTAACATGTGCACTTTTATTATCACAATTCATACAAAAAATAATATTTATACACTTAAAAAATTGTAAAATAGTTCAATTTAAATATTTTAAATTGGATTATTTTGCATTAGTTTTTTCTTCTTCTTATAGTAAAATGTATATTGAAAGCTAAAATATTAAATTCAATATTTTTAACACATAATGAGTAATGAATGAGAATGATTTCTTGTCATCTATTCAATTAGTTGAAGATATATTTTCTTAATAAGTTAGAAAATCGTATACATGAATTATCTTTAATGTTGGCGTGGTGTCATAGTTTGTATTCTTTAATTGTGAGCCCAATTTCACTTCCCTTAGCACTTTCTTTAGTTTCCATTCCCACATACAATTAAGAACCATTTCAAGCCTTGAATTTACCCCCAACTCAAGGAGATGTGTCCTATTCTATTTTAAATCTCAATTATCTTATTCCACTTTTAATTGTCATCAAAAATCAAAATTGGGACCGCATCTAACATCACAAGCTTAAATTCTTGCATTTCCCTCTCATTTTGGTGGGACTAAGATAGTTATGAAATGATGAAATGCTTATGCAAATAAGAGAGACCATCTGACCTCAAAACCTTTTATATTGCGTTCTCAAATAATTTCATATCAAGAGCTTCTTGCTGCAAATGATCAATTTTACTGAACCCAACATTTTAGGAATTGATAGTTTTCGAAAAGTATACAGAAGAGTTTTGAAAGATAACACAATGGTTGCAATCAAAATTCTTAATATAGAAAATGAAAATGAAGAGCAAGAGTTAGTGATATAAAAATCTGCTTAGAATCATAACCTGCTATTCAGATCTAAACTTGAAAGCCTTAATAATCCCTCTATTGAAAAGTTTCATCCACACAAAGTTCTCCAGGGCGAATATGTAGCTTAGGAGTAATTCGAATGTTGAGCATAGTAATTGACATGGTGGAAAATCAATCTAAAGAGTCAATGAAAAACATGAAAGCTTCAGTAATACTTATTTTCCCCTTTTACCCAAAACCTCAAAATGATTGTTTTGCCTCTGCAATATCAGTATCAATGCTCTAAATCAGGCAAATAATTCCACTTTATCAATTCAAAAGTAGATTTCCTTTAGCCATTCTTCTTACAGAGGGTTAAAAAGAGAATCCCAAGACCTCATAAATAGCTACACAATCCTGTACTACTGTTAACAATATGACTCAGAAGTATCCATCATAAGTATATTGCCATGCACTGGAGGTTGTAAGTAATTTGATTGCTATTTGTATTCATTTCCAAGATCTTAGGCATGCTGGAAAATCAATCTAAATGATCAATGGAAAACATGAAAGCTTCTGTAACATATATTTTTCCCTTCTTCCCAAAGCCTCAAAATGATTGTTTTACCTCTGGAATATCAGGTTCAACTCTATAAATATAGCAGATAATTCCATTTTAAACTAGAAATTAGATAATGGATATGCTAGCCAATCCACTTACAGAGGGTTACAAAACATTCCAAGTCTTCTCAAATAGCTACACATTCCTGTCCTACTATTGAACATTATGACTCAGAAGCAAAACTACCTACCACCAGATAGTGTCTCTGCCAAATATATAGAAGAATTTGCTGGAAGGACACCATTTACAGAGAAAGTGGGCGTCTGAGGATCAGAACTTGTAAGCATTGAGGTTGCAGTTTGGCTAGTGTTGCTGCTGGAATCGTTTTGAAGACTCTCCAAATGTCTAGGAGCAGGGGGTTTTTCCATGGGCAAAACCCCTTCTAACATTTGGACAACTTTCCCCATAGATGGCCGCTGAGAGGGATGCTCCTGAATGCACCAAAAGCTGATCTCAATCACTCTTTGAATCTGATCAATATTTAAATTTGTACCAAGCTTTTCATCAATGATATTCGTAATATTCCCCTTTTCATATTCCTCAAAAGCCCATATTGAGAACCTTTTCCTTTCCGATGGCAAGATATCAAAGTTTCTTCTACCACTTACAATCTCCAGCAGAAGCATGCCATAACTGTAGACATCAGAGTTGGATGTAATGGGTAAATTGGCAAGCCATTCTGGAGCCAAATATCCTCTGGTTCCTCGAACACTGCTCAATGATAGGTTCCGATGAGCTCTGGCATGTATGAGTTTGGAGAGCCCAAAATCAGAGACCTTGGCGTTGAAATTCTCATCTAAGAGTATATTCTCTGGTTTAATATCACAATGAACAATACAATCCCTGCACTCCTCATGCAAGTAGGCAATACCCTTTGCAGTTCCAAAGGCTATGTTAAACCGGGTGTCCCAATCTAGTGTCTTGGCTTGCTCTGAAGAAGTAAAAAGGAATGTATCCAGAGAAGAATTTTTCATAAATTCATAAACCAGCAGCCTATGCCGGCCTTCTGAGCAAAACCCAATTAGTCTCACCAAATTCAAGTGATGGGTGCTGCTGATAGTTGCTACCTCCATGCGAAATTGCTTCTCCCCTTGCTCAATTCCTTCTAATCGCTTTACTGCAACCATGGCTTCGTTTGACAATTCACCCTTATAAACTGTTCCAAACCCACCCGAACCTACCTTTTCTGTAAAATTCTTTGTACAGTGCAGCAGATCTTTGTAGGAAAACTGAACTGGAGATCCAGAGGCATAGTCAAGTGGGGCATAAAGGGCAGGTGAGTCTCCAAACCGAAACCTAGGATTTTTTCTACAGCAGACCCACCAAAGGCAAATATGGATAGTCATCAGGCCAATGACTGGAGCTATAACTGCCAATGAGATTTCAATGGCAGTGAATCTATTCACAATCCTGACTGGAGGAGGAGGTGGGGTTAGAGGGCGACCGGAACCACATACCTTTACATAAGAAGTGCTTGAAATGCTTGCTGTTTGATAAGCACTGGTGAACTCGTTAGTCTTCATTCTGCAAGTGCCTGCACCATCAGCCATGATTGTAGCTGCAGTGCAGCTTGGATTCTTGAGGCAGTTCTGCCAACAATCTTGAAACGCCAAGGTATATATCTCAGAATTTGATTCTAGGTCCGGGGGATAAGAAAAGAATTCTGTATTATTCAGTCGAACCATACTCTGGTTATTGCTGCACTGTGCGATATCCTGCTGCCTCCTGCATCCCTTAGTGGCATCACTGGGATCTATCCGATCAAAATCTGCAGATGGGCATTCGCAATATGGATCTGTATTATTGTAAAGACACACCCCAAAATTTCCACACCATCCATAGACTTTGCACTGGTCTTCCACAGCACTCCATACCCGCTGCCATGTCCTGGAATTCGTATCCCATCTATAGGACCTCAAATTCCCATTTGATTCCAGCTTCATTCTTCTCACTGCGGTAGAACTGTCCGAGTAATCTATTGTCCGAGCCCACCAGATCGAATCATTTGAAGAATTGGAGAGCTTGAAAATTCCTTGGCCGGTGAGAGTTGCTGTGGTAGCTAGTGGTGTACCCTCATTCAAGTACGTGACGTTGTTGTTCCATGTCAATGTGAAATTCCCACTGGGCTGCATGGCAAATGTGTAAAGCCCCGATCGCAGGCTTTGATTCACAGTGAGATTCTGATTGACCACCAGACTATCAGTAGGATTTGAAAAGGAGTCCCAAACTGTGCCTGAACTACTGTTTTGCAGTACAAAGTTTCCATCATCTTTCATATCTGCAGATGCCACGCCTAGACTGGATGTGTTTGTCTGCCAGAGTATTTGTGTCCCATTGCTTAAAACTAGTTTGCCGTCACTCTGTAAAGTGAAGGAACCTCCTTCTCCCACTTCAATTCCGCCATTGAAGCCTGCAGTCCATACCAGAGTTGAATAATTGATGTTAGCAAAGCTGATGCCCACAACATAGAGTCCCCTGTTTCCACTTGGGTGAAATCCTAAACTGAAATACTTGCCCGGGGATTGCCAAGATTGCTGTTGGCCTGAAGCAGAGGGCTTAAGGCTTGCCCCTAGCTTCACTGCTCCCTCTGCAAACATACCCTGAATAAATATAGCAACAATACATAATATTGGGATTGCCATAATTTGATGCTTACTGGGGGCTAACAGATTATTGTGTTTGCAATTCCAAGCAACCAATACTTGTTTGATCCTCCTCTTTATATTGCTAGGATTGAGTACACTTTTTTAATCCTACTGTTTTTCTCTCCGGGATTGACTTGACTTGACTGAATATGAATTCCATTGTCAATGCAAAACACTATACCGTATAGCAGGGGACACCGACATCCATATGCGCGTTTTCAGGCTTCTAGTATTTTAAACTGGTCGGTAACGGATTACTGGCTATGCAGTTGAAATCAACCAATACGACTTGAACGGAGATCATTTTCACGGTGAAGGGAAAACATAATGTTGTAGAATATGAGGTTTTAAAAGAAAAATAAAATTGCAGAAGTTAATTTATCAGAGAAAAGTTTAAAAAATAGAGTTAAGTTGTTGAGATTTTTTAAGAATATTTTAAAGTTAGCGATCTTATGAATTTTGTATAGCAATTCAGCTTAAAAGTTTAAGCTTCTAAATTTAAGGAATTTAGTAATCCTATTAAACTTGTAATACGAATGTTAAAAATAATTAAATGAATGTCATTTTCTTTTTTTTTTCTAATTTTTTTGTGGGGATTTTTTTTTTTTTTGTGGGAATCAATCTTAGATGATCGACAAAACAATATTCCTAAGTTGGTGGGGTAATTTCTAGCCCCACCTCATTTTCACCTCAAATATGTAGGCTTAAAAAGTAAGAGCTTCTATTTTCTAGGAAATGATTCCAAATAATCCCATAGCCCAAAAACAATTCTTCATGAGATATCCTCTTCATAAAAAAGAGAAGCTTAAATCCCCCATAGAACCCTTACCTTATTAGTTTATAAAGGATTTGTGTAGTGAAATAGAAGTCAACTATAGTAATAAAAAGAACAATCTCAAGGATACTAAAATGATAGTTAACGAGAACAACATTTTACTAATGTAAAATATTCCAAGCTAAAGCATCAAAATCAAGAAGTAAAATATGTAGCAACACTCATGTAGAGACATATAAGACCCAAACTGTCATCTTACTAGACTCAACAAGCCAATCTAAAAACAAGCTCTTTAAATATTTAAGCTAATGCACAAATCATATTATGAATTTAAATAGGCTTTAGAGTTGTCTAGAACATCGAATATCACCTTCATAGAATTGTTAAATTTAATGTTTAATCTCTTATAAATGTTTGTTATACTTTGCATCTTCCTTGAACAACCCTTCAACCAAGAACATAGAAAAACAAAAGTAGGAGGTTATAAGATTAAAGAAAAATCCACTTTTAGAATCTTATCTTTAAAATTGGTTCTTAGATTTCTTAAAGGTGTCTTAGACACCCTTTGAGCTAGACACAGAGTTTCTCCATTAGTGAAGGAGAAGTTTTCACCACATGTCATGCATATATATTAATTATTGCTAAAATGTTGTTTCAACTATAAAATTTTGACCATTATTTTTTATAAAAAAGTCATAATCACTAATTAACTCAAATTTATTTTAAGCTTGCATGCTACTATATAATTTATGAGATTATCTATTTGTGAAATACTCTTAAAAATGATAGTTGCAATGCTATAGTAAGTGATCCTCCATAGGACTACTACTTGTTAAGAATTTAATTTCCTTCAATTGCTATCAAAATAGAAGCGTTAAAGGCAACTACACCTTAAACAAAGAATGGGTTTGGAATGGCTTTATAACATTTTTAGATGTAGTATATAAACTTGGAAGTTTACGAATATATAAATTAATTATCTTGGTGAATGTTAGAGATAAGAGAAAATTTGTATTTATCTTTTAATCATAAAAATATATTTTTAACCTTCCTTATTGTTAAACATTTAAATTAAAGAAAGAAGAATTAAAGAATAAAAATGCATTCTATTATCACAATGATTGATAATACTTTAATAAAAAAAGATACATGTACATTTAGTGGTGGAAAAATAAGTAAATCTATGTACCTATTAATGTGAGGTTGAAAATTTAATGTCCCAATTGTCAATCACACCATCTCCTAGTTACCATTTTAGCAGATTTTATGAGATCTATTTTATGATGCACACTAAAATTAAAAATTACCCAATGTGCATGCACACACATAACAACATGCATATTTATATTATGTTGAAGAAGAGAAAAAATTAGGGTTCAATGAAGTAAGTGTAGAGAGATAGTATAAGAAGTATATTTGTAGCTTGGAGCCTTAGGGTTTCAAATATTCCAACTTTGGGTATAACAATTTTAATACTTGTAGTGTTGTAAATTGTACACCCTTAATTAGGGTGTCTAATTTCACACTCTCCTACCACTCACTTTAGTATTTCCCATTCCTCTATGCATCAAAACATATTTTTTGTAATTAATTGATATTTAATTCAATATTATGAGTCGTATTCCACTTTTATACAACATCACACTCTTATTTGGGCCCTTATTTCTAGGTGTGCCCTTTATCTTTTATTAACTTGATTTATCATACATCCTACCCTAATTTAAATCTCAAGGCATGTTTCCCCCATCTAAACATTATATATTGTCACACAAACTTAATTTTGATATTAAAACCCTATTATCTCACATCCCTAAAAAGTTGGGCCGAAATTGTTGGGACATAGACGTTTAAGGCCCCATGATCCCACACTTTTTTCCTTGAATTTCAAGAGGATAATAAGAGGGTCCTATCCTATTCAAATCTAGTTCCACGTGAAATATGATAATTCTAAGTTGGCCTAAAGGTGATTTTATTATGAAATCCCTATATAAGGCATCCCTTTCAATTCATTTATTCATCTCATTCTTACCTCCTCATTATGCTATCATTCCAATTCAAAGACAACACTTCAAGAGTATATTTGATTGAAGGAGTAACAAACTACATTAAGGCATATTCATTTATGTTTCAATTATGATTTCATTATGGATTTTATGTGAATGATCATGTTATTCCATCAACACATGGAGGACTTATCCTAAGAACATTGCTTCACCAGTTGAAGGTATAATCAAATCAATCAATCATTTCAATTCAAGTATTTCCAATTTAATTTCACTTCAATTTAGGGTTAATTTCAAACCTAGGGTTTGACCTAGGCAAATCCCTATAAACCACCCAAACACCATTTTTCTCCTCTTGTGTGTAGTTATTGATTTTCAATGGAGACACAAAGATTGCAAGACAATCAACAAATTGAAATAGAGAATTACTTTAAACTAGGATAGGAAAACCCTAGACCAGGGGGATTTAGGTACCCCTTTCCAAGATTAGGGCGCTCTGGCACCCTTGTCCAAGACCAGGGAACTCTAGGTATCTTGGTCACCAAAAAATTGCATCAATTTTTAGGCAAGCATAGTACAGGACCTCAAGAAGTCTTAGTTCAGTTGGTGTGCAGAAACATGAAGAGCAATGCACTCTAGGTGCCCCAATCCAATGAATTTAGCTTCACATTTCAGTCACAAGTGCACCTTTATTTTTTTCTCTTTTTTGTGCCTATTGCAAAGGTTTTGTTTGTGTATCAATTTATTATAATCATTTAAGTTTTCATTTGTATCATATCTAGATCTTACTTTAACATCACCTCAAATTCAATGACATCTTTGTGGCTTCGTATTCTTATGTTTGTGTGAAAGTGGATCTTGGCCCTAATCCTACCTTGCTCCATTTTCATACCTTACATTTTGGTGAACCCACCTCTTCTTACATTTGCATAATTTCTAATTTTGAGTTTTAGATATGATTTTTATATGTCATTAGATGCATTCACTTATTAATTATGTACCTGCATTGTTTATATTGCTTAGTTCATGGCTTAGTTTATGCACTTGCACTTTTTAGCTAATCACATCATTGCGACATTCTTAACCCTTCTCTCAATGATAGCCCTCTTTAGGAAGAATCATTAGGGAATGATGTTAATTCTTCTCCTAATATGTATCACCCCCATGAGAGTTCCTTGGTGCAAGAGGACACTATTGTGGTACAAGAGGATGACATAGTTGATAATCCCCTTAATGAATCCTAGTAGACCTATTTATTAGAGATAGGAATAAAACTATGGTTATCCGGTGTAATACCATTCTTATTGCTAAAAATAAAGAAATCATCTACTTCTTTACTTGAGTCTAAGAAAAATATGGATTACATTACTTAGGACTAATAGATCTTCTATTTTATTTTATTGCATATTGTCAACAAAATTAAAATAAAAACTAAAAACATTTTTTCTAAAATATCCCCATTGGGTGGTGGATCTTAAATGGTTCCCTTTATGCCATCATCCAAATCACTACATAATACAGATAAAAGATTGTATGGACTAAAATTATTAGTCTCTCAAAACAACTTAAAATCTTGATTAAGTTGGTTGCAAAATGAATTCATGCGAATTCCATGAGAAGTGTCTAATGGTTTCATTTGTTTTGATATAAAACAATGGAATTGAGATCTCAACTTCTCTATCATCATTCATGTCATTCACACATGATGAAACATTAAACAATTCACACATTTCAATAATAAAATAACCTTAAGATTATATGTCATGAGTGAATATAAGGATGGAATAACACAATCTTCAATTATAATAGTTAGCCCACTCATTTAATTAATCTCAATATTTTGAGAGGAGACTAAAATCTTCTCATTCTTATCACCATCTAACTCAAAATCTTCTACACATAATAGTCCACTAAAAAAAAATCTAACTTAAGCAAGGTTGCGGTCAAATTATAGATGTAAGATACTTAAGAAAGTATATAAAAACATTGGTGAATTTATGAATTCAATTATAGATGTGTATAATGAATATACAAGCTAACTAAAATATATGTCGCGAATTAAATTTTTGATATAATAAAAGAATCAAAAAATAATTTAAAGATATAAATAGAAACAGTAGTGAGTTTTTGAAATTTAGATATACATAGTGAATATGTAACCTAACCAAAATATACGGCTTCAATTAAAATTTTGATAAAATGGAAGACCACCTATCGCATGACATTTCAAAATCTGTATCCCATAGAAAATCGTTGAAATAATTTCAAAGCCACAGTATTTCTGAATCATGTGCCAAAAAAACACTTCTATATTATAATTTGAATTGCTAATGACCAAATAAATTAGTATTTCTGCTGATCAAAGTTGATACAGAAAAAATGCTTGAAGGAAATGCTTACAGAAAAACATAAACATATCGAATTCGACGTACGTATGAATGTGATATTTTTTTATTCACTGTCACATTTAAGTCATAGTCATAGGAAAAAGGTAGGAACAAATACTTCATGGCGTTTTTATTTTCTTTCACAACCTTCACCAACTGTAAAACAGAAAAAAAAAAAATATGGGAAGAAGGCATCGCATTCAACAGAGCACTGTGGGGAATGAAAGGAAGGAAGATTTGACAGCGCACAGAAATCACTCGATCCTTTCGTCACTCCCACGTTCAATCTTCTACGGGGAATCATATAAAGAGATTTTTTCGCTACCTATATAATCTGCATTCTTTTCCTTCTACTCTCCATTTCTTCAATATAAAAAAAAAAGATTTGACAGGACTCCGTTCTTTCGCGATTTGCGCGCTCATTGTAATTAGTATTGACGAGTGACGACAAGATACAAGTCAAGTCTTTTGTGCCGGACACGTCTTTGCCGAATTTTTCGTTTTGCACGAATAATCTCTAGTACGCTTTGTTTTCTTCGCGTTTCTAGATAGTCAAGCTACATTATCAATAAGTTAGGGAAAATAGATTCTAGAGAGAGGGGATAGATATATAAAGGAAGATAGAGATATGATGGAGATGGAGCATGAGAGGGATATAGAGAGAGGGATAGATAGAGATGGAAGAGATAAATGTATAAAGAGAGAGAAAGATACGATAGAGATAAGAAGTGATATAGAGAGAGATGGAGAGATAAGAAGTGATATAGAAAGAGATGGGGAGATAACAAGATATAGATAGAGGGAGAGATGAAAGAAGAAATATGGAGAGGTAGAGACATAGATATCTAAAAGAAAATAGATATAGATATCAAGGTGTAGGAAGATGGAGAGGGAGAGGGAAAGAGAAGGGGAAAGAGGTAGGCATATATAAATATAGACAGGGAGAGAGGAAGATATAGGTAGATAAAATATATAGAGAGATAGAAAGATATGGGGATAGAGATGAAGAGATAAAAAGATGTAGAGGAAGAGGAAGAGGAAGAGAAATAATCAAGCTTCGTTACCAATAAGCTCATGTTATGTCTATAATAGGGAGAGATGTAGAGAGAGGGAGGGATATGGATCTAAAGAGGGATAGATAAAATGGGGAAAAGAAAGAAAGAAAGGGGATGGAGATAGAGAGGAAGATACAGATATTGATGGTGATGGAGATGGAGATGAAGATGGAGAAGAAGATGGATGTTGAAAGGAGAGGGATAGATAGAGATGGAAGAAATAAACACATAGAGTGCTTGTTTACCTATATACGATTGCATTTAATTAATTTATTATATCTAAGATATTTATGATCTATAATTAATAGGTATTTTCAATCATGCAACTTTCTTAATCATCTGTGTCTACAAAGTAAAATAGTTTGAAAAGGTGGCCTAAAAAATATCTTATAAAAAATTTAAAATAGAGTAAGGGTAGTTTTATAATGATTAAATATTATATTTTATATATTTTTTAAAGGAAATACAAATCATAAAATATAGTAGACTTTTTAAAATTCATGACAAGAATATAAATCAAAAGTATTAACATATGCTAAATAAACTTATAATAAAATTTAAATATTAAAAAAAAAATTGAAATAATAAATAATAAAATTACAAAATTAATAAATAATTAAATTAAACATAAAATGATTTCTTAAAATTGAATAGTAGTACTATTATCTATGAGTTGGAGTTTACCTCACAGTGCGATGGTGAAAAAGTGGCATTGTTAATGTTGTCACAAAGGTTCAAACCTCTTGGAGGATAGAGAGAGAAGAGGAGGACTAATAATCCTTACATTTCACTAATAAAAATAAATAAATTTATAAGTTAATATGTAATATCTTTATTATAAAATAATATGAATGTTACTCATTAAAGAAGCCATGGTAATTTTACCCAATGTTAGAATATGCTTGACCAACATAAAATTTGTTTTCTTGTGACACTTCTACTTAGATATGTAAATTCTAGTGGAGAATATATTTATTATGTCTCATCTACCATAAATGTTGGGACACTAAACACAAACAAGAATTTTGGTTGGCATTGCCTAATTCAAAAGCATCGATTAACCATCATAAATATTATTGGGAAAATCATCTTCTTATCTTTTTATAGGGAATGAATCATTTCCAATACAATGATTGAGTCTAGATATAATTTGAGCAAAAAATGTCATTATTGTCAAAAAAGTTGTTAAACAACTTGTACATCGCATCAGTAGGGTATGACTCTTGACGTTCCGGTGCTTTGGGATGCACGAGAGGAGCATGCCTAGCGTAAACCTGCCCACCTGGATGCGCTCGTGATGTCGGTTTGTGCACACGACAAACCAAATTAATTCTAGCCTTTTAAAAACTATTTTTGACAGGTACCACGTACGCGGTTCTTTAGGGCTTATGAGCATGTATGCGCTAACTTTCCTAAAAGAAACACGTACATGCTCACTTTCCTAAAAGAAGTGCGTAAGTGCTCACTTTCCTAAAAGAAGCGCGTATGCGCTACCTTTTTTAGGCTCGGGAACAACAGACCTAAACACGTATAGGGTGATTTTAAATTTTATAACCATGTATGCATTGCTTGTTTTTTCATGTTTTTTTTGGGTGGTGTCCACTTTTTTGACCACCATCTTTGTGCACATACCCTACTACTTGTTAAGAATTTAATTTTCTTCAGTTGCTATCAAAATAGAAGTGTTAAAGGCAACTACACCTTAAAACAAAGAGTGGGTTTGGAATGGCCTTATAACATTTTTAGATGTAGTATATAAATTTGGAAGTTTACAAATATATAAATTAATTGTCTTGGTGAATGTTAGAGATAAGAGAAAATTTGTATTTATCTTTTAATCATAAAAAAATATTTTTAACCTTCCTTATTGTTAAATATTTAAATTAAAGAAAGAAGAATTAAAGAATAAAAAATGCATTCTATTATTGCAATGATTGATAATACTTTAATAAAAAAAGATACATGTACATTTAGTGGTGGAAAAATAAGTAAATCTATGTAACTATTAATGTGAGGTTGAAAATTTAATGTCTCAATTGTCAATCACACAATCTCCTACTTAACCATTTTAACAGATTTTATGAGATCTATTTTTTGATGCACACTAAAATTAGAAATTACCCAATGTGCATGCACACACATAAAAGAATGCATATTTATATTATGTTGAAGAAGAGATAAAATTAGGGTTTAATGAAGTAAGTGTAGAGAGCTAGTATAAGAAGTATATTTGTAGCGAGCCTTAGGGTTTCAAATATTTCAACTTTGGGTATAACAATTTTAATACTTGTAGTGTTGTAAATTGTACACCCTTAATTAGGGTGTCTAATTTCACACTCTCCTACCACTCATTTTAGTATTTCCCATTCCTCTGTGCATCAAAACATCTTTTTTGTAATTAATTGATATTTCATTCAATATTATGAGCCTTATTCCACTTTTATACAACATCACACTCTTATTTGTGCCCTTATTTCTAGGTGTGCCCTTTATCTTTTATTAAATTGATTTATCATACATCCTACCCTATTCTAAATCTCAAGGCATGTTTCCCCCATCTAAACATTATATATTGTCACACAAACTTAATTTTGATATTAAAACCCTATTATCTCACATCCCTAAAAAGTTGGGCCAAAATTGTTGGGACATAGACGCCCAAGGCAATATGATCCCACACTTTTTGCCTTTAATTTTAAGAGGATAATAAGAGGGTCCTATCCTAATTAAATCTAGTTCCATGTGATATATGATAATTCTAAGTTGGCCTAAAGGTGATTTTATTATGAAATCCCTGTATAAGGAATCTCTTTCAATTCGTTTATTCATCTCATTCTTATCTCCTCATTATGCTATCATTCCAATTCAAAGACAACACTTCAAGAGTATATTTGATTGAAGGAGTAACAAACCACATTAAGACATCTTCATTTATGTTTCAATTATGATTTCATTATGGATCTTATGTGAATTATCATGTTATTCCATCAACACATGCAAGACTTATCCTGAGAACATTACTTCACCAATTGAAGGTATAATCAAATAAATCAATCATTTCAATTCAACTATTTCCAATTCAATTTAGGGTTAATTCCAAACCTAGGTTTTGACCTAGGAAATTTCCTATAAACCACCCAAACACCATTTTTCTCCTCTTGTGTGTAGTTATTGATTTTCAATGAAGACACAAAGATTGCAATACAATAAACAAATTGAAATAGAGAATTACTTGAAACTAGGATAGGAAAACCCTAGACCAAGGGGATTTAGGCACCCCTTTCTAAGATTGTGGCACTTTGGCACCGTTGTCCAAGACTAGGGAACTTTGGGTGTCTTGGTTGCCAAAAAATTGCATCAATTTTTAGGCAAGCATAGTGTAGGACCTCAAGAAGTCTTAGTTCAGTTGGTGTGCAGAAACATGAAGACCAATGCACTCTGGGTGCCCCAATCCAATGTATTTATCTTCACATTTTAGTCACAAGTGCACCTTTATTTTTTCCTCTTTTTTGTGCCTATTGCAAAGGTTTTGTCTATGTATCAATTTATTATAGTCATTTAAGTTTTGATTAGTATCATATTCAAATCTTAGTTTAACATCACCTCAAATCCATACACTTTCCAAAGCAGCAAAAGAATAGAAGCCCAAAGGTACTATTTGACTCTCTTGGACAAGAGTTAGTCAAATTTAATCACATCTTTGTGGCTTCATATTCTTATATTTGTGTGAAAGTGGATCTTGGCCCTAATCCTACCTTGCTCTATTTTCATACCTTACATTTTGGTGAATCCGCGTCTTCTTACATTTGCATAACTTCTAATTTTGAGTTTTAGATATGATTTTTATATGTCACTAGATGCATTCATTTATTACTTATGTACCTGCATTGTTTATATTGCTTAGTTCATGGATTAGTTTAGGCACCTGCACTTTTTAGCTAATCACATCATTGCTTCATTAATGCATATGCATGGTTTAGATATCAATTCTTGTTTCATGACATTGTTTAGTAATGGTTCATTTCATTAGGCATCATAAAACATGACATTTAAAAATCTTTTCATGTTGTAAATTTGATTTTTTAGGGCACTGCTCCGAACCCCATTCCATGCCATCAATTTCGAGATAAAACGTCAGCCTTTGGCCGACTTGTCTTTGCAATATGTTTTTTCTAGTAATACTTAAATAAACAAGATTGATGCATGTGATGTTTCTTTTGCCTCTCTTCTATCACCTCACATCTCTCCCAAGGTTCCTGTCTTCAATGAGGACCTTGTGATGCATAAGGACATTCTTAACCCTTCTCTCAGTGATATCTCTCTTTAGGAAGTATCATTAGGGAATGATGTTAATTCTTCTCCTAATATGTATCACCCCCATGAGAGTTCCTTGGTGCAAGAGGATGCTATTGTGGTACAAGCGGATGACATAATTGATAATCCCCTTAATGAATCCTAGTGGACCTATTTATTAGAGATATAAATAAAACTATGGTTATCCGATGTAATACCATTCTTATTGCTAAAAATAAAGAAATCATCTACTTCCTTACTTGTACCTAAGAAAAATATGGATTACATTACTTATGACCAATAGATCTTTTATTTTATTTTATTGCATATTGTCAACAAAATTAAAATAAAAACTAAAAACAGTTTTTCTAAAATATCTCCATTCCAGGTGGTGGATCTTAAATGGTTCCCTTTACGCCATCATGCAAATCACTACATAATATAGATAAAAGATTGTATGGACTAAAATTATTAGTCTCTCAAAACAACTTAAAATCTTGATTAAGTTGGTTGCAAAATGAATTCATGCGAATTCCATGAAAAGTGTCTAATGGTTTCATTTGTTTTGATAGAAAACAATGAAATTGAGATATCAACTTCTCTATCATCATTCATATCATTCACAACATGATGAAACATTAAACAATTCACACATTTCAATAATAAAATAACCTTAAGATTATGTGTCATGAGTGAATATAAAGATGAAATAACACAACCTTCAACTATAATAGTTAGCCCACTCATTTAATTAATCTCAATAGGAGACTAAAATCTTATTATCTGCTACCTATATAATCAAATAAAGAGATTTTTTCGCTACCTATATAATCTGCATTCTTTTCCTTGTACTCTCCATTTCTTCAATATTAAAAACAAAGATTTGACAGGACTCCGTTCTTTCGCGATTTGCGCGCTCATTGTAATTAGTGTTGACGAGTGACGACCGAATACAAGTCAAAAATTTTGTGCCGGACACGTCTTTGCCGAATTTTTCGTTTTGCACGAATATTCTCTACTATGCTTTTTTTTTCTTCGCGTTTCTAGAAATGGAAGTGTTAAACTAGTCCCTCCACACACGAGTATTAACATATGCTAAATAAATTTATAATAAAATTTAAATATTAATACAAAATTTAAAATAATAAATAATAAAATTATGAAATTAATAAATAATTAAATTAAAACATAAAATTATTTTGTAAAATTGAATAATAGTATTATTATTTATGAGTTGGAGTTTACCTCACAGTGTGATGATGCAAAAGTGGCATTGTTAATGATGTCACAAAGGTTCAAACCTCTTGGAGGATACAGAGAAGAGGAGGAGGACTAAAAATCCTTACATTTCACTGATAAAAAAATAAATAAATTATAAGTTAATATGTAATATCTTTATTACAAAATGATATGAATGTTACTCATTAAAGAAACCAAGGTAATTTTACCCAATGTTAGAATATGCTTGACCAACATAAAATTTGTTTTCCTATGGCACTTCTACCTAGATATGTAAATTGTAGTGGAGAATATATGCATTTTGTCCCATCTACCATAAATGTTGGGACACTAAACACAAACAAGAATTTTGTCTAGCACTGCCTAATATAAAAGCATCGATTAACCATCATAAATATTATTGGGAAAATCAACTTCTTATCTTTTTATAGGGAATGAATCATTTCCAATACAATGAATAGAACAAAATAAATGGAAGAAAAATAGGGATAATTATGCCAACATTGAGATATGTGTCTTAAACATTTTGAAAGTTGTGCCTTTTTGGTAGATGATTTCCTTGGATGTGTAACGGAATGAGAGTAGATCCTTGCTCCAACAAGTCTAAGAAGAAAAACACTATTCGATGGAATTGTCCCATACACTACAATCATCTTTCATCTTTTTGTGTAAATATGGATGTTTGATCTAGGAAGTCAGTTCGTGCAACTCAAATAAGAAAATTCTTCAACATTATTAACTTTTTTATTTTTATGTGAATTTTATTTTTAAATTTTTGAAAAGATCTTAATTATATTTACTTTCATTATTATTTTTAGTTTTATTATAAATTATGATTAAATTAATATATTCATGATGAAAAAATGATTATAATAAATTAATTAAAGATTTTTTTTTTTTTTATGTACTCAATTTTAATTTTTAAATTTATGAAATAATTTTCTATTTGTAAGCATTGATGATAATATAATAGAAGATCATCTTTAATACTTTTATCAGATTTTAATTATTCCTTTTATGATAATAGAACCTATACTTTATGATAAATAAATTGTTATGAGAAGAAAAAACTAGTAGTCATCGTAGTAATTTAAACTACTCTAATGTATCAAATTATAATCTTTATACATCTTTTCAACGTATATTCATTTAATAAATGCCCATAACATATTACATATTATAATCTTTATACATCTTTTCAATGTATATTCATTTAATAAATGCCCATAACATATTACATAGTTTCTGTACGATTTAATGACACTCAATTTTCTAACACATTTTTATTAATAGAATTCATTTAGTTAATATTATTTTGTAACCAACTAGATCTATACAGAAAATATTTTTAATGTATAATTTTATTGATTGCCAACACATTGAAAATGAAAATACATAGAAATGAACACTCTATGCACAAAGAAAAGAGTGATATAAATTTAGTCATCTTTTACTACCAAATTAATATTATAATCCAAGCCTAACCATGGAGATTTTTTTTAGCAACAATCAGGAAGGAAGACTGAGAGGGGACGGGGGGGGGGGGGGGGGTGAATCAGTCTTCATCGGATCAAAGCAAATTAAAATTCAAAACATAAACTGCAGCAATAAATCAGATAAGAAAATTAACAACACAACACACAACGCCAAGATTTTGAGGTGGAGAACCTGATTAAGGGAAAAACCATTGTGAGAACCTACCCATAGTAAGATGATACTCTATAGTAGTATGTGAAAATATTACAATGGGGTATGCACATGCATTCAAGCACACTGCTCAAAATATATATGTCTGAAAGGCTACAACCCTCAGGGAAGTCTCACTGACATACAATATGATTCAGAGTACAATCCAGAAGAAATGAATTGCAATGATAGCATCTACAAATGCCTGATGACAGTTTCGGTTAAGCACAATTATCTTCTTCACAACACCAATCTCATCTCAACACTACACTGAATGATAAGTCTCTTGTTCTCACAATCACCTCTCTCTGATAATGAAGACATAATATTGATACCTAAATTACATAAGTATCTCACCTATAAATATAAATCATCAATCTTGATAACAAGGTTGGCTAAACCCTCAACCCTCAACTCATAATTATAAAAATTATAGTACACGATACAAATAATGATCACCAAAAAAATATAATGATTTACATTAAATAACATGGAACTAATTCAAATTCCCAAACAATCACATCCATCGGAAATCATGCCAAGATCAACCGCAACACGGTACACCACCAGAACTACTACATAACACGAAAATCATCACCGGTTCGCAAAAATCACCAAAAAAGCGCACAACGATCAATGTGGATCACCAAAACAAATAAGAAATGACTAGGAAACACCAACAAGAACATTAGAACCATCCATAACAGTTTCACCTGATAGTTCTGATACTAAATGTTTAGTACAGATGCTAAGCTAATAAGATGAGAGGGGGGGGGGTGAATCATACAAACTTAATCTTCCATAAAATCAACAGATTCAACCTCGGTAACCTTATCAGAAAAACTGTAAAGCATGCAAACTCATAAACAGATAAGATCACAAAACATATAACACCAGATTTAACGTGGAAACCCAAATAGGGAAAAACCACTGTGGGATTTCGGACCCACTAAGAAATATACACTTCTAGAGCATGCTCGGTTAAAAGCAAATCCTGTTAAAGATTACAAACACATTGCTAGATGTGACCCGGTTAAGGGATTTCCCTCAGATCTGTTAGGATCTTCACCTTGTTAGAAGTGACCTTGTCAAAGGATTTCAAACACTCAATCAGAATGTCACCTTGCTAGATGATTTACAAATAAGACTGTTAAGTCCACTCAGTAAAGAGATTTTCTGTAACTTCACAAAATAACAGTAACAAAATTCTATCTGCAACTTCACATCTAAAATGCTAAAGCAGATTATTATTTGCTCAATACAATCTAGTCATAGGACTTATCTTGTCCTTCTGCTGGGCTCTATACTTTGTTTAATCAAATAGGTCTTCAAGCTTCTGTACTCGGTAAATACTGTGTAGCATCCCTGTGCTTACACTTGCCTGCATACATTGTTTATCAACAATTTTTTATTTATAAACAATTTTCTAACTGCTTAATCTCCTTGATCACATTTCCCATGATCAATCATAGCCATCAGATCTTCAAACTTGACCAGGTTCAATGTATCCTTCGATCTGAAAATGTTTTACCCTGCCTTGGAACTTGCATACATTTCTTGGAACTTGTGCTAGGGTATTGCAGTTCAATCTGAGCTGTAGATCTTCCTGCCGATTTTCCATTGCCATAGATTCTTAACAAACTTCATGCACGTTGTATCAATCATTTAATCAGTTCTAGCTCATCAGCTTCCTTCATTAAATAATGCTTTTATTCATTCAATGCATTTTGTTATTACTCGGTTGCAACTCGGTAAATACTAAACTTTACTTGGTAGACATTCCGCCTTCATTAACCGACAGCGATAACCTTAGGGTTTACCAACTAGGTTCCTTAGGGTTTACCGACTACGTTCTTTGCTCGGTAACATAGTATAGTATTAAGCTTACAATCAACAACATATGTAGGATATCAAAACAATCTAAACATCATGATCTCATCATTGTCTAACTCGGTAATAGTTGCCCATTGAATAACTTATTTCTCCCCTTATTCATCACATTCTTTTTGTGTCTTTTACCGACATCTTTATACTCATCAAAACACACTCCTTAAGATATGGCAACATCATACTAAATTAGAAAATCAATTTCTTGACATCAATGACAAAATAATAATATTAAGACAGTAAACATCCTTAATCAGTTATATCCATAATCATCAACAACCTTCTCAATATCCTTATTGAAATGCCAACAATCTCCCTTTGTTTGTTATAATGCCAACATCACCAACACCACTTTTCAAATCTTCATTGATCAACATCTAGAAAGCTCAAGAACACAACCAATCGACAACCGTCACGAAGAAAGATATCTTGCGGATCACCAAATCACGAACCATCATAAATGAAGATACACAAGATTATCCCAAACTCTCAGCACAAGATCTGATCACATTGGAATATACCAGAGAAAATACCGGATTTTGCAAAGTAGTGATCAGCAAAATCAAACTTCAAAACCGGATCAGAAACTCTTTCCAAACTCATTGGAATAAATCACAATAATATGTTGATATCAATGATAACAAAAAAATCAAACAATCTCCCCCTTTGACATTGATGGCAACATATAAATGTGAAAAACAATCAATACAAAGAAAGAAGATATCACCGACAAACTCCCCCTAAGGTCAAAATAGATAAAGCATTTTTTGACATGATCTCTCTCCCCCTTTGACAACAATGCCAAAGATCTCCAAAACAAAAAATCAAACTCTCTCCCAATATAGAATCATGAATCTCTCTCCCCCTGGGATACACAACCAAATCAACAGATACTCCAGTAGAGGAGTATCATCAACTCATCAATCTGAACAAAAGAATAAGGCTCTGAATTCCACCGGATCGATGAAAACCAATGCATCTAATGCTCATCAAGAGGAGTGGATAACCCTAACTTATCTCTCAAATAGACAAATGTATCTATAGGCAAAGGTTTAGTGAAAATATTAGCAATTTGTTCCTTTGTAGATACATAATCCAACTTCACCTTCCCTTCACCGACTTGCTCTCTCAAGTAGTTATATTTGATCAATATATTCTTTTTTTTTTATCGGTAATTTTTGATATATTGATTTTCAAAAAATAGCTACATTCTTCCAAGGCCATTCAGATTTCAACATCAGCCCAAAATTGCAGTCCAAACCTACTATGGAGTGTTCCAGCTAAAAAAAAAATAGAAATAAAAGTAGTACTGTGCATTCTTGCACTGATTATTACAGTCATCCATAAATATATATATATATATATTTTAAACTAGTAAAGCAGAAAGCAAAACAACAGATTTTTAGCACGGTGGCCACTCAGTCAGGATCGCTCTGCTTTGACTTCTTCTCCTCCTCATCTGCAATCTTTGCCAAAGCTTTCCCTTTGGTTGCTTCAGTCTTCATCTTCGGTATGCAGTCCAAGTTCCCAAAATCTGGGTCTCCTTCAAGGCTTGCTAGGAACTGGACCGCTCTCCCTTCCTCGAAACGGTCACGCAATTCTCGTCCCACCTCCATGTGCGCCACCACCTTGAGGGCCTTTAAAACCTCATCTGTTCGTATCAATTTGACATAGAGCTTCATGACTTCCCAGTGAATACGAGCTCGCTCCCTGCATTGCTCCTTCAATTGATTCTCCAGCCCTCGGACAAAGGGTAGTATCTCCTCCTTTGCCTCTCCTTCCCAGATGCGAATTCTGGTCTGAGGGATCACCCATTCCAAGATGGAATCAAGGTTGATCAAGTAATCCCCGTCAATTAACTTTTTCATTATAAGCTTGACTTTCTCCACCTCAGGTTCAAATTTGCAAGCCCAATCCATTATCAAGGAGTAGACCTTCATGTTCGTCCTGTATCTGAAATGGATGTGCACCAATTCCTCCCCCAGCATTAGCCGAGCTGAACTCCACAAATTTTCTTCCTTGTATTTGAAAAGTCCTTGCATTCGTTTGTCCGACACCATTCCTAGAAAAGGGACCAATTTCTTCTTTGTTCTGAGAGTGAAGTTAGCCTCCATTGAACCTGCTCAAAACCTGTTAATCTCCAAAAAACTAAACTGCAAAGACACAACAAACCCTCATTAAACCGGTTCTTTGAAAATACATTGCTCGTAAATCAAAATAGTAATTCCTCCTCCGTCGTTCGCAACGAAACATAAATGCAAAATCAATGATATAAATGGAAAGAGATTTCACGATAAATTTACTGTCCTCCGCCATTGTCTCGAATGAATAGTCTACGCCTTTGAACTACCTCATTAATTGCGATGCCTTTGATAGTAAGTACTCATCCTTACAAGCTGTATTGCGTGCTTATTGGTTTTTAATGCTTCTCGGACTGCATTAACTCCACCTCCACACTCTACCATCTCCCTTCCACCACTTGGCTAGTTGGCATGTCATGTCACATCCAATATTGGAGAGGAGGTCCACCACTACATTGGCTCCTCACCTGACATGGGAGACTCGAAAGTCCTCAAAGGAGTTGAGTTTTTCTCGAATTATCTCCACCCAATGAGATAGTTTCCATGATGGGGTGTTACCCTTCGTGATTGCATTGATACTCACTTGGGAGTCGCCTTCCAGGTGCAACTTTGATACTTTCATGTTTATGGCCAATTCCGTGGCCATTAGTGCCACCTGTGCTTCAGCTTCGTTATTTATCCCATTCTGCAGTCGTCAAGCACCCTTGAAAAGGATGACCCCTTTATCATTTCTCGTGACTACTCCCACTCCTGAGATTCCCGGATTTCCCCTAGAGGCCCCATCAAAGTTTATTTTTATCCACTCCTTAGTTGGCAGTTCCCATTTGACCTCTTCTTCTTTTTCTAAAAGGGGATTAACCCTCCGGGACCCATTAACAGGTTGGCAATTCACAACCAACCAATTGGCTTGTATAAAGTTGTCCTCACTAGTATAGGGGTGTTTTGACAGATTATAGTTTCTAGCTACCGCTAACACTGATTCAGTTATCACTCTTTCAACTCTTAATAACAAACTCTCTGACGATTCCTCTTTCTCTTGGAATGTCCTTCTGTTCCTTTCCTTCCAAATCTCCCATACTACAAGAGATGGTGCCACTAACCATACACTGGAAAAGACTGATCTACGACTCGGTATATTCCAGCTGGAGAAAAGCTCAATGACTGTATTAGGTAGAGGAGTTTGCCATCCTAGCTTCCCTAATAGGAAGTTCCATACCATTTGTGCTTCCTCACATTGTAGGAGCAAGTGATCCAGGGATTCCTCTACCTTCTTACACATTACACATCTGAAAGGGCCCAAGAAGTCCAGTCTGCACAATCTTTCTCCTGTCAAAATGTGTTTTTTCACAGAAAGCCAAGTGAAAATGCTTGCTTTTGGAAGAATTGAGGAGCTCCACATCAGTTTTAGGGGCCACTCCTTTTTTTCCTCCACTTTGTCAAGGATGTTATAACCAATCTTTATCGAGTACTGTCTCGATTTTGAGCCACACCATCTCATAGTGTCCTCCTTTGCGGACAACATTGGGGTGTAATCTTGCAAGATTCCCTTTAAAATCTCTTTCTGATTTGCTGGTAATGGAAGATTTTCTACCTCTTTCCATTCGCACATATCAACCCCTTGGGTTCTCCTTTTCAAGAGAAAATCTCCTACCTTTTCTCCCCACTGATTTTTAGTCACCTGTTTAATATTCTCAATGTCTTGTCTCTCTGAAAGAGAATGTCTCCCTTCCCATGAATCTATCCAGAACTTGGCCATTGTCCCATTACCTATTTCCCAGGTGATGTGTTCAGTGATAACATGTCTGCATGAGGTAATAAAATTCCAAATGGCTGAGCCTTTTGGTAAGACTGTAATTGTGAAAATTCGTTCCTTGCTCATCTGGTCTAGATACTTATGCTTTAAAATTTGTACCTATTTCTGGTTTGGCTTAGCATAGATCTGCCAAATCACTTTTGCCCCCATAGCTTCATTTAAGAGTTTCCAGTTCCTCAGTCCTACTCCCCTTGCCTGTTTGTCTTGACAAACTTTGTCCCACACAACTAAAGGAATTTTGTCATTTGTCTCTTTTTCGTTCCACAAAAATTTTCTCATTCCCCTGTTTATACAATTTATCACTTTCTCCGGAATCTTGAGGGTTGTCATGGAGAATATGGGAAGAGCAGAGAGGGCCGCTTTAAGTAGCATGATCTGCCTAGATAGCGAAATCCATTTTCTCTTCCAACCTTCCAGGCAGTTTGCATAGGCATCAATGAGGTTTTTCCACAGGTTCGAGCCGTTCTTTCCACCGAACAGGGGGGTACCAAGAAACTTTCCCGGGAGGGTCCCCATTCTAACCCCTAATATATTTGAGATTGCTTGCTATCTGTCTACCTCTGTATTAAAGAAGATAGCTTCCAATTTGGACCAGTTAACTTGTTGGCCACTTGCTCTACAGAAAACATCTATTGTCTTTCTCATCACTCGGGCCTCTTGAAGTGAGGATTGTCCACATAGTAGGGTATCATCTGCAAATTTTTTGATGAGTCACTGGTTCCATCCCTTCCGCAATTTTGATACCTTTCCATCTCCCTTGCTGTTGTTGTGATCAAATTAGTCTTCCCATGACTTCTACTAGTATGATGAATAGGAAAGGCGATAATGGGTCCCCTTGTCTAAGCCCCCGTGTGGTTTGAAAAAAGCCTTGAGGGCTTCCATTGACCAAAATAGAAGTCCACAACCCCCTTATGCAAGCTCGTATCTAGCTAGTCTATTCTTTAGAGAAACCAAACTTCTGCAATACCTGGATAAGGAATTCCCTATCCACCATGTCATATGCTTTTTTGATAGCTAATTTAATCATCATTCGATCAACCTTCACTTGGCAGACTGTGTGAATTGCCTCATGTGCAATGATTATTCCTTCCACAATCGACCTGCCCGAAACAAAGCCACTTTGTTCTTCTGAGATAATAAGCCTTAATAAAGGTTTTATTCTATTTGAGATTACTTTCATAATTACTTTGTAAATGGTGTTGCACAAAGAAATTGGTCAGAATTCATTGAAATTAGTGGGGTGTTCCACCTTTGGAATAAGGGCAATGAGTGTGCAGTTAAGCTCCTTTGCCACATTCGCCCTACTTCGAGACTCCTCCACTACTTCCCAAACCTCATTTCCTACAATCTCCCAGAAGGTTTGATAGAAAAAAGCCGAGAAACCATTCGGCCCCGACGCTTTATCCCCTTCCATATTGAAAACCGCATTTCTAACCTCCTCAGCTTGAATTGGTTTCATCAGTGCCTGATTTTGCACCGCTGTTATCAACTCCGAGATAACATTCAACCCTTTTTGTTGATGTTCCAGATTGGATTCATTATCCTTGGATAGTAAAGCTAGAAAGAACTCCACCGCCTCTTTATTGATATCCTCCACTTTTTCTAATACGACATTCTCACTATTGTGAATGGTTGTAATTTTGTTCCTGGATCTTTTCGCCTTAACCAAGTTGTGAATTTTTTTTGTATTTCTGTCTTCTTCCTTTAGCCAACACTCTCTCGATTTTTGTCTCCAATAAACCTCCTCTCGAGCTAGCACTTCACTATATTGTCCTTTGAGTTCTCATTCCTACCAGAACATCTCTGATGTCATCCCCTTTTGTATTATAACTTCTTGCAAGCTTGCTAACCTGTCCTCCAGATCCCCTTTATTAGCAAAAATATTGCCAAATTTGACTCGATTCCACTCTTTAATTTTTTATTTGAGGAGCTGCAACTTCTTAACAAAAACAAAGGCCTTAGTTCTACACATCTCTAGAGCCTCTGACCACCAACCATTGATTAACTCCCTCAGACTTTTATCCCTCAACCACATTTTTTCAAATTTAAAAGGACATCTGATGGGGGGACCATCAAAGGTTATAGAGAGCTCAACTGGTAAGTGATCTGAGGCAACCATTGAATGGATATTTGAGGCAAAAAGGAGATTGGTTTCCACCCAGGGCCCACCCAAGAAAAAATAGTCCAGCTTGTCTGCAACATGCTATCCTAAGATCCTTCTATTTGACCATGTAAACTAGCCTTCCTTGGACTTGATTTCCTTGAGACCATTTTCTATCACAAAATTTTCAAAATGTACTAGGTTCACAAGAAGCCCTCCCTTGCCCCCCAATTTATCACTCAGTTCCAATATAGCATTGAAATCACCCTCAATAATAAAAAAACCGCCCTCCAGATCCCGAATGAGGGAGGACAGGGTTCTCCAAAAATTTCTTTGAAGATTGGATTTTGACGGTCCATAGACATTGATTATTATGAAATCAACATTTAGAGGGTAGGAGTGAAACTTACATACCTGCCACATATTGGAGGAAACAACTTCCTCCACCTTGTGAATATTTGCATTCCAGAGGATACCTAGCCCTCCCGAAGCTCCCTCCGAATCCACAAAGACCCTCGTCCACTGCTTCCATGATCCCATAAGCACCTTTTCTTCCACTTTGTTCATCTTTGTTTCTTGTAAGAGAACTACATCTGGCCTTAGTTGATCCAACCCCCACTTGATCAATCGGCATTTGTCAGGGGCATTACAACCCCTAACATTCTAGGTTATGATTTTGATTGCCCTTCAGGAAGGGTGACACCCTTCCCTACTGCCAATTTACTTTGGCCTTTTGCACTACCAACCATAGAAATCTTGAACTGGTTTGACTTTCTGCCTCTCAATCTCTTTTCTCCTATTCGTACCTTGGTACATATATGTTCCGATTGCTCTATTGTTCTTATTTCTATAATATCTTCCTCATCCATCCATCCCCATTCATCATCCTCCTCGACTCCATCCAAATCTCTATTATCTTTGGCTTCCTCTTTGTAAGACCTCGAGCTATTTTCTTTCTCCGAATGTTGTATTGGCTCCACACCAACTCCTACTTCCGCAAGAGGAAAAGCCCTGGAGTTAACCTCATCTAGAATATCCACTACTTTCTCGACTCTTGTAATGGCCTCTTCTACCCAACCTGCAGCCTCCCTATGTTTGTTGATAATAGCAACTTCTGTTACAGTCTCTTCCGCATTTTGGGTGGTGTTGCTGGGAGCCTTTGAGGCTTCCCCCTGCACTACTATCCTTGTTTGCATAAAAGGTCACCTTGTCTTCTATCGTTGTCTCCACTGCTTTCCCTTTAGGGCCTATTAAGCATGTTTCCTCCGAATGTCCTTCTTTTTTACAATGTTGACAGATATCATTAGATTCTTCCACCTCTATTTTTTGAAGCCACTATCCTGCATTTGTTATAATCTCCACCTGTACTGGAAGTGGGTAGTGGGGTTTCCATCCAATGCATATATGTACATACATGCTAAAATCTTTGGACTCAATGGCCTCATCCGCTCTGATGTAGAAACCCAGTTTGTTCCCTAAAGCTTGAAAGAACTCCTCATTCCAGTATTCTCTGGGTAGGTTATATAATCTGAGCTAGACAGGTACCATTTCAATCGGAGCTAGCACTGGGTTGAAATTAGGCTCCCAATCCCTAATGTACAAACCCCTTCCACCCATGAAAAAGGGTCCATTGTTTAAGATTTCTTACTTAACCTTACTATCGTCTGTGATTACCAAGAAAAACCCATTTGGGAGGTTTTGAGTTTGATTTTGCATTTCCATGTTTCAGCACACCAACTCTCCATTTTTCCCACTGCTGGCCAATCACCAAATTTTTTTACAAATAATCCCCTCTCCCGGAAAAAGGATACAGAGTCATTCCAACTTTTGTTGTCTATCATCAAAGACACTTTCTCCATTCGCATACCATATTTTCATTCTCAGGACTTCCTCTGCATTTGAGCATTCCTTTTCGGATGCCATTCTTTCTCTTGGCAATGTTGCCAAATTATTTTCGGGCCATATTCCGTATTGCGATGCCCTTGGGTTCTGAGTCCCTCATTTCTCACATATTTAGAATCTCTGACTGAAACTTCCTCCCCCCATTGCGTGTGAGAATGAAAGAACCTATCCTGATCCTCCCAAGCCTTTTTTGGTTTTTGCCAAGGTCATTTTCCAGGTTGTGGCTATGTAAAGCTTTGTTGTGGTCCTCGGTCTACAAATCTTCGGCCCTGAAAGCCATCTTCCTGAGATCGAAATCCCTGGTAACCTTGAAATTATTGAAACTCCCTCAGTCGAAGCCCTAGCCTCCTCCTCCTCTGTTCCATTTTCTATCGATATAAAGGGTTTATCTGATCAATATATTCTTAGAATTTGAATGTTGCACCAGATTCTTTGACATGTTTATAGCACTGGAATTATCACTGTAGACGTATAAAAATGATCATATTCCTAAATGAATATTTAATGTTCATTTTATTCTCATTCCTCTATTTAGTTAAATCTAATTTAATCAAATCACCCACATTCTTCTATTTAATTAAATAAATTATTCAATTTATTTATTTAAATTTACTTAAGTCCTTTATGTCATTTAATTGAATAAATCATTTTATTTAATTAAATCCCTTCTCTCTACTTTTTAATTAAATTTACATTTAATTAAATAAGTTTACCCCAATTAAATAAATCTAATTTATTTAATCCCCAATTTGCAACCAAATTGAAATAAAGTAATTTATTTTAATTAATCCTATTATTCCTCATCCACTTGCATTTTCCTACATCTCCCACTTGCATCCTAACCCTATTCCTAAATTATTCTAGAATCCATCTAATCCTAATCAATTAGCCTAAACCCATCCATTATCCTTTTTCCTTAAATTTGAGGAGGTCAATTCTCAAATTTGGAGTAAAGTCTTCAAAAGGCATTAAAGCCTTTATGCCTTCGACAAGCTAACTTGTTGAATACCCCCAAATTTGGAAGGACTCTTACAAATTTGTCCCCAAATTCTTCAAACCATTAATGGTTAACTAACCCTTAGTGGCATGGTTAGAGACTTTTTGACCAACTTAACCCTCATCTAACCTAGGGGTCTCATCAAACATTCATTGCTTTGACCATGGTTATCCCTTTAACGTTTGCAAAAGAGTTTATTCTTTGGGTAAAAGCTTTATCCATTGGATAACCCTAACCTAAACTTATCCCTTACCTTCTAAGGTAACCATGAGGTCTTCTCAAGAATTTAATGCTTCTTACATCTCCTCTCAAGTAGTCTTATGTTGACAATTGTCACCATTTCATTGGTGAAAATTGTGAACATGGATTGATAACTTTCAATCCTGACCCTTGATTAACTCCTTCAATCTTCACCATGATCCATTGCCCTATTTTCCCTATAAATAGAGCTCTCATTCCTCCATTTCAAAAGATCCAAGCTTTTAGTATCTCATTTATGCTCAATTTTATCAATACATCTAACCTCTTTTGGTAATAGGAATTAATCTAATAAGCATTTTAGAGTATTTCTATTATCATTAGCCTAAATCATTAACTAGTATATCATGTTAGGATAGTATTTCTACTAATCTTGTCATCTTATAATCTAGTTTGACTCATTCATAGAATCATGCATAAATAGGATGCATTTCATGTTAAAATCAATCTAAAGCATCTCTCATTCTTGCATTCGTCATCCCGAAGTCACTTTGCTCAGTGATTTGAGAGAAAAGGCATTGGCTTGAGGGATCTTGTGAGATAGAGAACCATGGAACCTACCTTGGGAAGTTCAGTCATTCCTCATGACTCCATAACTTGCACCAAGAAGTCTTGTGGGTGTGTGGACAAGTCCCTTTGAACAATATTTTCACATTTTAAGTTTCATTGACCCGCATTTCCCACACATATTTCTGGCGCTCACTGTGGGGCTCAACCCCATAAATCAAATTGGTTTTTCAATTTAATCACTTTTGCAGGTACACGGGAAATAGGAATCGACGCGTAGGGAACATTCCTTAGCGCATCTGGTTAATAGTCCAACGCATCTGGCTTACTATTCGGCATGTGGGACTCATTCCCTAGCGCGTGCAGACCATTACTTAGCACATAAACTTTATTAACATTTTTCCTGTAGGTCTTGGCATGGGAAAATAACAAAGCAGCGCATTCATAAAACAGTTCAGTGCATCGGGTCTGTCTGATAGCGCATCCTAGTTATCTTGTAGCGTGTACAATCTTTTCTGTAGCGCATCACAGACAGAAAGCAAAAATTGAAATTGTAACCGAGCTTAAATTTAGACTTGTAGAAGTCCACAAAAACCAGAATTTTTCTAACTGTTTTGGTTGGTATTTTGCAGGGTTTTGACAGTTTGTTGCAGATAGGAGCTTAATTTTATTTTCAGAATTACAAATAGTTTAAATTTTTACTAACTTAGTTAAGTTAGTTAAAATTTAGGGTCTTTTTAATTCTTGTTGGATAAAATTGAACTCACCTTATTTGGACAAATAAAAAGAACCACAAAAACAATCCTTCTTGCTTTTTCTAGGAAGACAAATTTTCACTTTGGGCTCTAAAAAGAACAAGGCAATCTTTCCATTTTTACAAACAAAGGGATTTAAAAAGAACTTCACATCCTTTGGTGCATACAAGGATCCACTTAAATTTTTTTTGCAAAGTAAAAGAATCACACATGTCCAAATTCATTTAAAGAGGGAAGATCTTCCCCTTTTGATTGATTTCTTTCATTGACCAAACATCGAATTTGATTTGTTGACCAGGTTCTTTTCTTAGATCATAAAATCATTTCCTTAAAGGGATAAAATAAACACCATGTTTTTATGGAGCAACATCTCCATATAGATTTTAGCAAATAATTTTCTTGAAGGATAAAAAGAACCTTGTTTGCTTTGTCTCAAAAGTGGAAGGTATATGCTCTCCCCTTAACCGGGTGATAAAAAAACCAGACCACTCTTACGTTTTCTGTGATAATGCATTAAATCCTTTAGCAAGCCTGCCTTTCCAAGGGGTTGAAAAAATCTTAAATTCATTCTTTGGCTGGTGTGAAGGGAACGACCTAAGTGGGGAATGACTTTGAAGCCAAGTGTTCCAATCCACTATAGTCAAAAGTGGAAAGTGATGAAAGTCCTTTTCAATGGTTGCGCACAACGATTAGCCTTCCCTCAGTATCCTTGTGATACGTAAAGCCTTTGTTATAAAGGTTGAGAAGCCTCCTCATGAATTTTATCACTGACAGCCGAATGGGAAGCCTGATTACAAACTTTATCATAGAAACTTTGAGCCGAGTCAATATCCAGACATTTGTAATATCATAGTGCAAGGGTGGGGAAGAATCCGCCCCCAAGATTGCTCACCATATATCTCCTAAGATAACTACTCAATTGTAAAGCAATTCACTTTGGGTTAATTTCTAGCAAAAGGCAAAAAAATGAGCACCCCCTAGGGGGTGACATGACTGTTTGAACTGACAGAGTATCAAGACTAGTGGGCTTTGATATTACTTATGACCCTTGAATAAAGAGTTTGACTAAATTGCATGCTGTATCTAAACCTGTTAAACATTGAGGATTTGAACACATCCTCACAGAACATACACTCATTGTTTAGATTAAGCAAAATGGTTGTCTCTTTGGTGCTATGTTTTCATTTGTTACTTCAGAAAGTCATCCATCATAACTGAAAAATAAAATCAAAGTTTCAAAAATTGCAGAAAAAGGACCAAGTCAAACTATCAAGGCAGTTTAGCACGTAAGAGCAACTTCTTAGCGCGTAGAAACCATGCTTTAGCGCATTTGACCTTCACCTTAGTGATTTAAGTCTGAACATTAGCGCTTCATCAAAATCCAAAACTAGCAGTTTAGAGTAGCACTTTTTGAAAATATTCTAGCGCGTTGAGGCAACAACTTAGCGCATGGGGACCAAGAGTTAGCACGTGGAGATTAACAATTAGTGCATTAATAACCCATATTAGCGCATAACTTTTAGACCAAGACAAATCCAAGGCAAACCAGTTAGCGCATCACCTAGGGTAGCTTAGTGCGTGGAATCTGTTCTCTAGTGTGTCGGGGATTTTCTGTAGCACATTGCGTCTCTGTCTTAGCATGTGGCAAAAAGTAAGAAAATAGGGGGCAAAACAGAGGCTATTTTTGAAAAATTTGAAAACAATTTAGAAAGCTTTCCTTCCTCGGCCTGAACTTCATCAAACAGAAAAACAAAACCGAGTATCAAAACCTATTCTCAAGGCAAGTTTTCCATTGAACAAAGTTGTCTAGAATCTGAAAACTAGTTGTAAGATAACACATATCTCTCTTATCAAAATCAGGAAATCTCATCGCAAGTATCAAACAGGTCCTTCAATCAAAAGGATTTCTATCCAAAACACACTTGTTTTAAAACTCCAAGTTGTCAAATCTAGTTTCTATATCGGGAAAGCTCGTATTCTATATCATTTGACACACTTTATCGTGAGAGGGCATCTAAACCTTCATTTGATAAATTAAAACTTGAATTTCCAAAACAAAGATAAGCTAAATCCAAAACAAATCAAAGGAAACCATTGATCGCTTATGCATGACTAATCCTTATATTCAGAGAAGAAAGAGTATTTAACACTAAGTTGAGGAAACAACAACTTAGTTCTCTAAAAATTTCCAAATGGAATAAATTTTTATACATCAATCACCAACTCTTCAAATCTCATCGAATATTCTTTCGTCATATCCACTTGTATCTTCAAAACAAAACCAACGAATTTGACAAAGAACCATTGAGGGGTAGAGCATTATGTCAAAAATCAGCATTCAGTCAACGCCTAAATCAAGGAGGAAAGATCAATCTGACTTTCTTCCCTGAAGAGTGCATCACTTACAACATACCCCGATTTGAACCACCAACCCCACAACAAAACATCAAAGAGGAGTTCGTTCCCTTTGTCACATAAAGCTTCTACTAGATGCCTGCTACTACTCGCTCTCAACAAAATAAATAAAGTGAAATGCAACCAGAGTCTAGCATGAATCGAAGATTATCAAATCTTTTCGAGTGTCCAAATCTAGAGGACACCGAAATTTTTGAGGAACTCCTCCAAGAGTTCCAAGAAAGCGCTTCATTTCAAAAACTTGTGGAAAGACTCATTGAGAATGACAAAGAAAAATATCTACTCATGCTCACAAGCAAAGGAGTTAAACTCCCTGAAGACTTTGATGCTAACATATGTAGAACAGGATCTCAACATTATGACTATCAAGAACGACAAAGAGAGGACAAAGCCCGTGACTCTGAACAAAACATACATGTTAAAAATCTACTAGAGAAGAACTTGCCCGAGCAAAATATCCCTGAGAAAAACATACCCCTGCACACCCCATTTTAGCTTAGAAATAATGCAAGGGAAGAAATCTTCTCTCGACAAAATAATGCACCTTTGATTGCTCTCACCTAACAAATGCAAATGTTACAAAGACAAATGCAAGACATGCAACAAGGGACAACAATATGGTACTCCTTAACTGAAATTTGTCCTTATCCTTTTGACAGACGATTAAACATGGCGCTCTTTCCCCCAAACTTGGATATTCCCAAATTTGACAAATATGATGGGAAAAGTGATCCTCTTGATCATGTTTGGGAATTTTGTACCATGAGACTTGAATTTGCCCATGATGACACCTATTTGATGAGGTTATTCCCAAGAAGCTTGGGAGGAAAAACAATGGAATGGTTATCCAAAATCACACCTCCTGTCATATCATTCGATGAATTAGTCAACAAATTCATAACTCAATATTCCTAAAACATTCAACATGCGATTACTATGATAGATGTCTGTAACACCAAGCAGAAAAATAATGAAACATTCATGGTATTCCTTCAACGTTGGCGATGTATGGTTTCAAGATATCCTCGAGATGTGCCTGAAAAAGAAAAGATGGAAATTTTCATCGACAATTTGAATAGTGAGATGAGTTACATACTCAAACTTCAATGCATACCATCTTTTGCCAAATTAATTGAAAATGACATCCAAGTAGAGGAAGCATGTGTCAAGAAAGGAATATTGAAATTCTTCAAAGAAGGAACAAATTCATCCAATTACACCAACCAAAACAACAACAACTTAGACAAATCTAGATTCTGGACCAGAAACAAAAACACTGGAAATGAAGGAGGAAACGAATCAAATGATCCAAAATCTAAGCAACCCGTGATAGCATTATTAGGTAATCCTCAAGCTACAAAGAATCCAAAAGGTGCTAATCAAGGCACTAACACTTATGCACCAAATACCAATCAAGATCAACTAACACAAACAATGCCAACACTACCCAAAGCAATAACACCAATCGAGGACCTAATCCAAACTCACAAGGTAATGCAAACAACTTTCCAAAACATATTTACACACCACTAGGGCAATCCTTGGAGTCAGCATTCAGAGAACTCCTGGTAAACAAAATTATCTCCTTACCAGTAATCAATAACTTTGAACCACAAATCAAACCACCCTAGTGGAATGACTCACACTTTGTGATTTTCATCGCAACAAAGGTCATCAAACAAATGATTGCATGAGACTGAAAAACATTGTTCAAGACATGATTGATAGAGGCGATTTAACGGTCGATGGTCTTAAGACAAATGGTGACCATGGAGCCTTCAATAATCCTCTTACAAACTACAAAAAGGATGAAGCTTCAACCTCAAATGATACACGTAGAGCTCGTATCAATCACCTATACAATAACACCACCAATCATATATCAACCGAGGGCAATCAAGTAAACGTCATCACAATCAAGGACAAGCGTGAACATGAATCCGTCAATGTAACAACCAGAGCTCAAAAATATTTCTTGAAGGGGCATACGTTAACAACAAACACCATACCCAAAATTCAATATGATCTAGTCAGTCAACTGTGCAAAACTCCTACTCAAATATCTATACTGGAGTTGCTGAAACTTTCACCAAAACACAAAGACATCTTGGAACAAGCATTATTAGAAAAAGAAATGTACCTCAAGATCTGGATGCTGAAAAATTCCAAGCCATGGTGGCTCATATGACAGGACCTCATAACCTCACCTTTTTTGAGCATGATAATATCTCATTGAGCCATCCACACAATACTCCACTCCACATTGAAGTCTTGGTCTACAAGCATCAAGTCAAAAGAGTATTAATAGATGGAGGAGCTGGACTCAATATCTGTACCTTGAAACTTATCCATGCATTAGGCTTCTCTGAGAAATCTATTGATCCACGCAAAAAGATCACTATCAAAGCATATGATGATGAAGAGAGATCATCCAAAGGAACAGTAATGTTACCAATTCAAGTAGGACCAATACAAAAGGACACTATGTGCCAAGTCTTAGACATAGACCTCACATACAATATCTTATTGGGTCAACCTTGGATACATGAAATGCAAGTAGTACCTTCTACTTATCATCAGTGTGTTAAGTTCCCCTACAATGGGCAGGAGATTTCTATATCAGTAGATCATAACCGATTTCAACATTGTAATGCTATGGGGGCAGCCCAAGACAACTTGGTTCCACATAATAGAGAAAAACAAAGTTACCCAACAACAGATCTTCAGCAAGAAAAGTCTAAATCAACATATATGGATTTCAAGCAGAAAATGAAAATCAAAGAGCAAGGCATGGGAGAATACTCTTTGGAACCCTTATGTTTAGCCAACTTACCAGTATCACCTAAATCTCATGGATTACCTACAACATCAACACATCAAGAAACCCAGCCCATCACCAAGTTTGATGGCAAATTTATTCAACTAGGCACTCTAGCACATGAATCAAAGGAAAAATACATCCTTAATTGGCTATACAAGGATGAGGAAGAAGACATAGTAGCTATTGTGGAGGTACCTATACCAACACATCTGTATGGAAAAGGCTACTTGATCATGCAACAAATGAGATACAATGACAAAGGACCTATTGGAAAACATTAGGAAGGCATCACAGAACCATTAGATCCTCCTTCACAATTAAGTAAAGATAAAATAGGATTGGGCTATGGACACACTCTACCACCAAGGAAGACACCAAGCTCTACCACCAAGGAAGACACCAAGCAAATACCAAAAACCTCAGTGGAAAGAAAAGAAGAAATACAAGGAGGACTCTTGGTAGGAGGCACTATTTGAGTCAGTAGAAACAATATGCAAAGAACGTGAATATCATGAATGAAAGCAACATCAAGAGAAGGCCATCAAACAAAAGAAGGAAGCATCTACTGTAGAAGCACATCATATTCATGAACTAGTATTTGACAAAGAGGAATCACCTCCTAGTAACATAATTCCTCCCCAAGGAGAGACAATATATGAACAACTTCAAAAAGTGGAAGCAGGATCTGACATAGAATCAGAGAAAACTATCAAACTTGTATCAATCATCAAAGACCTATTTTCATCCTACAACATACCCATCCACAGTGTCTACCCCTACTATAATGATAATAGTATCTCTAACTGAAATCTCAATCCGAAGTTTGGACATTCATCTGGTAGAGTTTACTATTTTCATGGCTACTGTTCATTTAGTTATCAATCCAGGAACGTAAAACTTGAAATGGGTTTGCAATATATATGCACTAAGCTCCTTAAATGATTATTCTGCATTGCTGCAATAACTAACATTATGCAAAAAGGAAAGGCAAGAATGGAAATCATAAAAGGCTACATGAAAGCTTTATAAAACAATGCTGGAATGATCTAATGAAAATAATAGAAATCACACCGTTTTGTCTTGGCTGCAGGAATAGTCAGTGGATCTATTTCCAGTGGCTGCAGGAACAATCCAGTCATGAACTTCTACTGCAACTAGGTAAAAACTAACTTCAATGAACATAAACACAGGATCACTCACCAAGTGGGCCCCCTTGGATGAGTGATATCAAACTTCCAGCAAAATACTTTTAACAGATCAGAACAACATCTCTTTTCTTTATTTCTTTCTGAAATCGATTACATGTTCTACAAGAAAACTCTAGAATGCTTTTAAAAACTCTTTGCTCAATTCCTTTCTATCTTGTCTAACCTCTAAGAAAAAGGAAGAGCTTATTATAAAGAAAAGATCAACTACAATGGACAACTAAAATCACGCCCAGAAGAAGAGGTGGAAGATTGTCAGATGAAGGAGATAACTAGAGCTTGGCTGTAGGAACTGTGGATCTAAACCGAACCACAGTCTTTGCATGCCATAGCAATATTTTGTGAATTCAATACGCACTAGAGTTAAACTCCCATAGTGAAGTATGACTACTTTGATTATGCCATACGTTGCGCTTGCTCGAATCCCCTTTAGTTTGATCTCCAGTTATCTGTTCATGATTCTCTAGTCCTTAGGCGCGAAAGGAAATCATCCACCGCAACATCATTTATTATCTGCACTAAAACAAAAACAACATACAAGGACATGCATATGTATCTTACTCAATTAATACATTCATTAATTCACATATGACATTATCCTAAATAATCCACATATCAACAGGGACAAATCACTTGGCTGCAGGAATAAATTGGTATGGCTGCAGGAACTGACCGACAAAGTTCAAACATGATTTCATAAATTCAGGTTTAACACATGGATTACATATAGTCAATTCACAATACTTTACTATCACAATGCAACCCAAAAGATGCCAATAACCTAAGAGTTTTGATTAAAAAACATGTCAAAGTATCAACTTATCATGCCTCCCAACTTTAAGGGTTTGCTGCTCCTGTAGCAAAAGGAAAATTTTTGATTTTTGCTGATACTCTTAAATCACCAACAATGTCCTATCCTGTTCCCTTGGAAGGCAAATTCCAATAAAATCCTTTCATTTTTTCCAACCTGAACCATCTAGCTGTTTCTTCTGCAACTACATCATAATTCTGTTCTGTTGGTTGGCATGCCAAAAGTGGCCACATAAGGATCAGAGGTTGAAAGATCAATGGCAACTAGTTGTTGGCTTTCTCCCTGCCTAACTGTATGTATCTGGGGGCTCTTTATATGGCTGCATGAAAATTCTGAAGTGAGTAAGGTTCTCCCTATTTTAGATGATCTGGTAGATTATTCCAGCGTTGTGTTAACCCTTCTATTGTGGTTGTCCTGTCAGTTTGAACCAAATGCTCATATGCTTGATAGACTTCCTCTCTCATTGGAAGTACTATCTTACTAACATCATCTCTTATCAGTAACTTTTGCCAATCATAATAAAGAACCCTTGGTGCTTCTGATTCTCTTCTCAATGGTAATGGACAGTCAAGCTCTAATTTTTCATACTCCCTAGCTTGTGGCCCTATGACAATTTCATTTTGGATCCATGACATTAAAGCTCTAATATGGATATCCCTAATATACAATAAAAGATTCCATTCCCTATCTTGGGGTACAACATAGTTATGTAGGTATAATTCACATAAAAAATTCTTCACAACAAGTGGAGAGGTTTGATAAGCATAATAGAATTCCTCAGGTGTTTCCAAGGATGGATTAAGGTCCCTAACAATGCGGTTTAGTCTGAGGTTCAGATACCGCTCTTTCAAATGTACTGCATAAACTCTTAGGGGTGCCCTACACTGCATCAACTTAGGAACCATACCATAAATCACTTCTACCTTAGCTTCTAATTCTTCAGTTCTATTATCTCTCTTTTCAATCTCTTTTTGTTGCTTATTAATAATCCCCTACAACCTATCCTTCCCTATTTCCCATTGCCTATAAAAAGTTAAAGCAATAGATAAACTACTCAAGGATGAAGGAGGTCTAATAGGTCCTACCTTAGACCGTAGGATTTCTTCAATAAACTCCTCATTCTGAGCTAGCAGATCTCCCACATTTTCTTCAGGTTGCTATAGAACATCCTCAATAATCTCTTCACATTGCAATGCCACAGAAGCAAGATTTGCTAGCTTATCCATAGCAACTTCTTCTTGGATTTCTTCTTCTGCAGGGTTTTCTTGAATTTCTTCTTCCATAGGGTTTTCTTGCATTGCTTCTTCTACTGGGTGTTCTTGTATTGCTTTCTCTGCAGCATCTTCTTGAATCTCTTTGTTTGCAGCCTCTTCTTCCTCCACAGGGTTTTCTTGAATCTCTTTTTCTGCAGCATCTTCTTCTTCTAAAGTTTCTACTGCAATAACCTCTATTGGATTACTCATAGGTTGAGTCTTTTGTGTCCTCCTTCTTGTTCTCCTTACATACACTTTTGGAACAGCTATAGGAGTTTTGGTTTTGTCCTATGCCTCTTGGCTGCAGGAGGAATCTGAGTTACCTACGCCTAGACAACAAGTTCTTCATCTGATTCATCCTTTTCTAACTCCTTTCCTTCCCTTTGCAGAACAGGGGAATCTTTTTGAAGAGAAGTAGAGGGGTGTTCTTCAATTGACTCTACTTCAATATTTTCTTGCATAACCACTGTGGCTTCTTCAGCAACAAGCAAACCCTCATCTTCATCAGAAGGATTATCTGCAACATTCTCTTCTTCAACCGGTGGATTATCTGCAACAGGGGCATCCTCAATCCGAAATTGTTGTATATCCTCAAATGCACCCCATTCCATTTGCAAAACATCTCTTAGAGACCGTTGTACAAGTAGCTTAAGCAGTCCATGATGGCTATCAGAGTGATTTCCATTTTTTCGTGTCTCCTTAGCACTTGTAGAAATGAGATGATATAAGAAATTAGGAACATTAACTCACTGACCATGCCGCAGATGACTAAGTAACTTAAAATGAGGTGAATGCAGATTTGAATACCATCCTTCACATGTAATGTACTTCATAATATACAAAGCTACTTGAGGCCAATGTTCTGGTAAAGAAACCCTTCTAGTTCCTTGTCTATCCACCATTAAGGGTCCATCTGTAGAAATTGTGAACTCTGCCCTGGCACTCTTTGCATCTTTTGATTCTAGAAAGAGTTCCCCTTCCTACAACAACCCTGTTACTTCTGCAATTCGCTACTCTGTAGCAATTACCCTCAACCCTTTAACCGTAGCTTCTCCTTCATCAAAGGAATGCATAAACTCTGCAACAATTTCTTCATTGTAATCCCTAATTTTCAAAAAGTAATCCAACCAGCCATAGTTTTAGAAATACTATTCACAAAGACCATCCTGGAGCAACCCTTCATGGACCGTTGGCTCATGGTGAATTAGATCACCACCCATCTTTTACTTCTGATATTTCTGCAGCTTCACCAAAATATTTGACAGTCTTGCTAAAAAAATGAAATCTACTTACATATCCTAATTTTGGCAGCTGCCTTTATTATTCACTTGCGTGAAATAATAATTATCATAAGTAATGTCAGTTAGGAAATCAATTCAGGGTGATAATCAATCACATTGGAAAAAAGACCATAAAGTACCCCCCTAACTTAACCTAGCACGTGTCCACACAAGCTGTGAAGATTTCAAGTAGTGGAGCGGATTTAAATAGGACAATCATAATGAATTAATAAATGCATAATTAAAATAAAATACAATATACACGTACCTTCAAATGGGCGAAAGCAAAATGAAATGGAGTGACAGGTAAGAACGTGGGATGGAATGTAGTGGATGGAATTTTATGTACGGAGAAGAATATTCCCATATAAAATGGAAATAGTTTATTATGATACGGTAAATAAGTCCACTGCAGAGGCTGCAGGAACATCACCTTTATCAATTTTCTCAAGTGCAACAGGAAGCTCATGAATTGATACTGAGTTATTGGCAGTTGCTGCAGGAACCTTGGCAGTTGCTGCAGGAACTTTTATTTCACTTTGTTGAGCAAACTGCTGCAGGAACTCCTCTCTAGTGGCTGGCTTGTGATACAGTCATAGGTGGTGTCCATTTGCTAAGAGTTTAAATCCAAAAATGTCTACCCCAACTATAATGATAATAATATCTCTAACTGAAATCTCAATCCAAATTTTGGACATTCATCTGGTAGAGTTTACTATTTTCATGGCTAGTGTTCATTTACTAAAAGTTTAAATAGAAGAGGATCTATTGTGGACAAACAGACTGCTCCATTTTGAAAAACTTCTTTTATCTCATAAGGACCTAACCAGCTCGTTTGAAGTTTTCCCATAGCATCTTTATATCTGGAATCATACAAGAGTGCCCAGTCACCAACTTTGAATTTCTTTTCTCTAATATATTTATCATGCCATCTTGCTCGTTGATTTTGAATCAATTCTGTTTGT